>NW_023270377.1:52441101-52878782 GCF_011800145.1 Mirounga leonina | reverse complement strand
TTCTCCCCCCTCCCTCTGCTTCTCCCCCCTCCCTCTGCTTCTCCCCCTGCTCATATTCTCTCTCTCTCTCTCTGTATCTCTTTGTCTCGAATGAATAAATAAAAAAACCTTTAAAAAAATTACCATGTCTTTCTCTGTTTGACTTATTTTGCTCAGCATAACACCCTCCAGTTCCATCCACATCGTTGCAAAAGGCAAGATCTCATTCCTTTTTTTTTTTTTTATTCATGAGAGACAGAGCGAGAGAGAAAGGCAGAGGGAGAAGCAGGCTCCCAAGGAGCAGGGAGCCCGATGCGGGACTCGATCCCAGGACCCTGAGATCATGACCTGAGCCGAAGGCAGACGCTTAACCATCTGAGCCACCCAGGCACCCAAGATCTCATTCCTTTTGATGGCTGCATAATATTCCATTGTGTATATATATACCACATCTTCTTTATCCATTGATCTGTTGATGGACATCTTGGCTCTTTCCATAGTTTGGCTATTGTGGACATTGCTGCTATAAACATTGGGGTGCACGTACCCTTTCGGATCCCTACTTTTGTATCTTTGGGGTAAATACCCAGTAGTTCAATTGCTGGATCATATGGTAGCTCTATTTTCAACTTTTTGAGGAACCTCCATACTGTTTTCCAAAGTGACTGCACCAGTTTGCATTCCCACCAACAGTGTAGGAGGGTATGACCTCACTGATATGAGGAATTCTTAATCTCAGGAAACAAACTGAGGGTTGCTGGAGTGGGGGGTGGGGTGGGAGGGATGGGGTGACTGGGTGATAGACACTGGGGAGGGTATGTGCTCTGGTAAGTGCTGTGAATTGTGCAAGACTGTTGAATCTCAGATCTGTACCTCTGAAACAAATAATGCAATATATGTTAAGGAAAAAAAAAAAGAAGAAGATAGCAGGAGGGGAAGAATGAATGGGGAGAAATCAGAGGGGTAGACGAACCATGAGAGACGATGGACTCTGAAAAACAAACTGAGGGTTCTAGAGGGGAGGGGGTGGGAGGATGGGTTAGCCTGGTGATGGGTATTGAGGAGGGCATGTTTGGCATGGAGCACTGGGTGTTATGCACAAACAATGAATCATGGAACTAATCTAAACTAAATGATCTACATCTACATCTAAACTACATCTACTACATCTAAAACTAATGATGTAATGTATGGGGATTAACATAACAATAAAAAATTTTTTAAAATACCAATAAATAAATAATAAAATAAAAATAAATAAATAAATAAAAAACCAAAAGCATTTTTCACAGAACTAGAACAAACTATTCTAAAATTTGTATGGAACCACAAAAGACCTTGAATAGCCAAAGAAAATAAAACTGGAGGTATCACAATTCTGGACTTCAAGTTATATTACAAAGCTATAGTAATTAAAACAATATGGTACTGGCATAAAAATAGACACATATCAATAGACTAGAACAGAAAACCCAGAATTAAACCCCCAATTATATGGTCAGTTAATCTTTGACAAAGGAGGAATGAATACACAATGGGAAAAAGACAGTCTCCCCAACAAATGGTGCTGGGAAAACTGGACAGCCACATGCAAAAGAATAAACTGGACCACTTTCTTTCACCAGACACAAAAATAAATTAAAAATGGATTAAATACCTAAATATGAGACCTAAAACCATAAAAATCCTCGAAGAAAACACAGGAAATAATCTGACATTGGCTGTAGCAACATTTTTCTAGGTATGTCTCCTGAGGCAAGGGAAATATAAGCAAAAATAAACTATTGAGACTACATCAAAATAAAACTTCTGCATAGTGAAGGAATCAATCAACAAAACTAAAAGGCAACTTATGGAATGGGAGAAGATATTTGCAAATGACATGTATGATTAAGATCCAAAATATATAAAGAACTGATACAATTCAACACCCAAAAATCAAATAACACAATTTAAAAATGGGCAGAAGACCTGAACAGACATTTCTCCAAAGAAGACATCCAGATGGCCAACAGACCCATGAAAAGGTGCTCAACATCACTCATAATCATGGAAATGCAAATCAAAACTACAATAAGATATCACCTCACACCTGAACCGCAAGAAACAAAAAGTTTTGGTGAGGATGTGGAGAAAAAGGAACCCCCTTGCACTGTTGGTGGGAATGCAGACTAGTGCAACCACTGTGGAAAACAGTATGGAGTTTCCTCAAAAAATTAAAAATAGAACTACCTTATGATCCAGGAATCACACTACCCCAAAAATATAAAAACACCAATTCAAAGGGATACATGCACCTTGATGTTTATTGCAGCCTTATTTACACTAGCCAAACAATTGAAGCAGCCCAAGTGTCCATCAATAGATGAATGAATAAAGATGTGGTTGGTGTATATATATACAATGGGATTTTATTCAGTCACAGAATAAAATCTTGCCATTTGCAACAACATGGATAGAGCTAGAGAGTATAAAGTGAAATAAGTCAGTCAGAGAGAAACAAATACCATATGATCTCACTCATATGTGTAATTTAAGAAACAAATGAGCAAAGGAAAAAAAAGAGATAGACAAACCAAGAAACAGACTTTTAACTACAGAGAACAAACTGGTGGTTACCAGAGGGGAGGTGGGTAGGGGGATGAGGGAAATAGGGGGTGGGGATTAAAGAGTACATTTATCATGATGAAAAAAAAAGATAAAAAAATAAATGTATTTAAAATTGTTCGTAAATAGCAAGTAGTCATGAAAAGCTAAAAAAAATAATAAAATAATAAAAAATAAATAAAACCACTGGGCTGTCATTGAGAATACATGGAAGGGGAGAGCATAGAGGCAGGGATGAGAGCACAGGAATTCATAAGGAGGCTGCCGTAATCAGTCAGGCAAACATGTGAGTGCTCATTCCCCAGGACAGCAGTGGAGGTAGTGAGAAACAATAGGATTCTGGACCTATTTAGAAGATACAGCCCAGGTGATTTCCTCTAAGAGGAAGTGAAGACTTTTTTGATCTGAATAACTGCAAGGATTGAGTTGCCTTTAACTGAGATGGGGAAACTCAGTGGAAGAGATTTTGAATGGGATGATGAGGAATTCTGTTCATGAGACCCTGTTGACTGTCTCTCTGGAAAGGCTGTGCTTAGAATCCTGAAGTCAGTACTCACCACCCACCTTTGCATGCACACACATACACATACACACTCACACACACACACTCTCACACATTCACATACACACTCAAGCACTCTCGCACAACTAAAAAGACACTCACACACTCATACTCTATTAGCAAATGCTCTCATGGATTTCTCCCAAATATGCTCCAAGCCTCTTCAATGAGAACAACCTATTCAAAAGGACTATGAAGGAAAGAGGCTTAAAGTTGCCTATAAGAAAAATAAGACCACAGGGTGCCTGGGTGGCTCAGTTGTTAAGGTCTGTCTTCAGCTCAGGTCATGATCTCAGGGTCCTGGGATCGAGCCCCGCATTGGGCTCCCTGCTCAGCAGAGAGCCTGCTTCTCCCTCTCCCACTCCCCCTGCTTTGTTCCCTCACTTGCTGTCTCTCTCTGTCAAATAAATAAACAAAATCTTAAAAAAAAAAAGAAAAAGAAAAAGAAAAAGAAGACCACAAACTAGAGTAGCAAGAAGAAACCAAACATCCAGGACTTTTTCATATACATTTAAAAATGTGCAGGCATATGTGTAATCTATCAGCCAGTGGTTCTTCTTGTTCCTGGAATGCAGAGAAGCAAAATGACCGCCCAAGCCAACTACTGTGTGAGGTAATGCTGCATAGCAATCCCAGGTTACAGGACTGTGTTCAGTGGTTTGAAGCCCTTAACACACACCTTTGAACACTCAGTGTTCAAAAGTACTGCATAGTGATAGGTAAGATGTGACAGTATTTTTCAAGATGTGAGGGTTTGGATAGAACATATATATATATCAGTGACATCAGACACCGTGATCATGTTAACGTCATCTGCCTTTACTTTTGTTGTGACATTTCATACAAAGGGAGAGGTGCCTAACCGTATCTCAATACTCCCTAAGAGCCCCTTTGTGAGTAGTTTCTTTAAATCTTTCTTGGTCTGGGTTCCCAGGGACTTACTGTACATGTGAATGAAAATTTTTAAGTGTATTGTTGTTGTTTTAGAGAGAGAGAGAGAGAGAGAGCTGGCGGGGGGGGGGGGGGGGGGGGGGCTGGAGAGGGACAGAGAGAGAGGGAGAGAGACAATCTTAAGCAGGCTGCACACCCAGTGTGGAGGCCAATGCGGGGCTCAATCTCGCGACCCTGAGGCCAAGACCCGAGCCAAAATCAAGAGTCAGACACTTAACTGACCGAGCCACCCAGGCATCCCTCTTTAAGTGTTTTTTATCACTTACATATGGAATCTTAAAAAAAAAAATTTTTAAAGTCAAATTCAGAAACAGAGTAGAAAATTGGATGCCAGGGGCTGGAGGATGGAGGATAAAGAGAGAGATTGGTAAAACAGGCAGCAAACTTTCAGCTAGAAGATGAATAAGTTCTGAAGATCTAATGTATAACATGATGATTATAGTGGATAACACAATCATATAATTGAAATTTGAGGAGAAGGTGGAACTTAATTGTTCTCACACATACAAACAGATAAATATGTGAGGTGATGATGTGTTAATTGTATGGGAGTAATTTTTTCAAAGTATATATGTATATCAAATCATCAAGATGTACACTTCAAATATCTTACAATTCTATCTCAACAAAGCTAAAAGAGAAGAAAAAATTGAAATCTCTCGATTCACAATGCAGTGAATCTCCGTGTTAAACACCAGGTGTACAAAGAACTCACCCTGTACAGGCTTTCTGTGCCTGAAGTCCCCGTCAACGCCCTATTACCATCATAGGATGTGCTAGATTTCAGCTTTAAAAGATAAACTGGTGTTTGGGACCAAAGGATATTATGCTAAGTGAAGTAAGTCAGACAGAGAGAGACAAGTACCACATGATTCCACTTACATGTGGCATCTAAAAAACAAATGAATAAACAAACTACAAAAACAGAAAACAGAAACAGACTCAGAAAATACAGAAAACAAACTGGTGGTTGCCAGAGGAGACAGGGGTGGGGAATGAGCGAAATAGTGAAGGGAATTAAGGGGTACAAACTTCTAAGAAAAAAAAAAAGACAAAGCAGTACTTTAATAGTAGGTAAAACTTAGAGGCAGCATTGGGTTTGGCCACTCTGCAAAGCATTTCACCTTTCAACACTGCCTGAAATTTCACTCTTGTGTTTCGGTTAATAAACATTTACTTAAAAAAATTAGAGGTGGGACAGGATGGTGGAAAATTTTTAAAAAGAAGAAGAAAAGGGGGTGCCTGGGTGGCTTAGTCAGTTGAGCATCAGACTCTTGGTTTTGGCTCAGGTCATGATCTCAGGGTCGTGAGACTGAGCCCCTCACTGGGCTCTGTGCTCAGCGTGGAGTCTGCTTGAGACTCTTTCCCTTTTCTTCTTCCTTCCCCTCTGCCCCACCCCCCACTTGCAAGCTCTCTCTCTCTAAAATAAAAATAAATAAACAAATAGAAGAAAAACAAAAGTAAAAGACAGTTAAGAAGTTGGTAGACATTCACACATTGGTGTGAATCAGATTGCTTTCCACCTAAGTTAGTTAGAAAGGCTAAGCAGAGACAGAAGCTGTAAGCAGAGTTTGGTATGTACTTCAAGATTGGGCCCCACAGAAGTTAGCCAAGAAGCAAGACAAAGAGACTAGCATTCATGTTTAAGATGTCTAGACCATCATTTGAGGTCAGTACATGGGGCAGGGAGGATCTATTTAAAGTTCTGTCTCCATTCCAGCCTCAAGGGTGAACTATGTAAATCTTAGGTGACCTTGGGGTGCAGTGTCAGTCCAGATTCTTTCTCTGGGAAGCTTTTTGATCCCCACCCCCCACACACTCTTGCTTTTACCTTTTCTCACAGAGCATTGCTTATTGTTTAATTAAAGCATCTTTTCCATCCTTACTGGCATTTCAATTGTTCACATATCTGATTTCTCCACAAGTTTGATTTCTCCACAGCTCTGAATTGCCTAAAAACAGGGCCATGGCATATTTATTTCTGGATTTCCTAAAGCACCCAGAAGAGGGTTCTGGGACACATAGTGTTTGTTGGGTCAGTGGATGACTCTATTAGAAAGGAAGCTGGCAGCAACATGTTACCCCATGTTGGCCCTTGCTGGACTTCTAAATTGCTGTGGCTTGTAAGTGACTTTCAGTGTGCCAGGGAGGTCATGAGTCATTCTCTCTACTGCCTAATTATCATCAAGACTATGGATTAAACAAAATTTGATAGGAAGACTTGATTCTAAAGCAACAGAGAAATAATGGTCAAAACTTTGTGAAAGATGGATGTAGTACTGCAATTCTCAAGTGTTAGGTGGAAAGCAATCTGATATTTCCCCTCCTGCCTTTTGTAAAAAAACTAAGTCTATTGAAGACAATATCATAGATGTACTAAAGGAGAAGGAGATAGAGGTGAGGGTTATCAAAAGATGGGGCGATCTGGCCAGCAACCAGAGAAAAAGCTGGTTGGGAGAAGAGGCGCATGAGGAGATGGATGGTCTTTTTAGGGCAGTGCCATGTGGAAGTCCCAGGCTTCCCCGGGCATGGCTGTGAGTTGCCTCCCAGGGGATGGAATAGTTGGGCCATCCTAGGGCCCCAAACAGCCACAGAAGCAGAGAGCCACTGAAACCGCAGTCTTCATACAGGCTGAGACAATGACTGTTTCAGAGGGAGTCAGCATAGACTGATGAGTAGAGGGGCCTTCCGAAGCTATGGTGCCTCAGGAGTCCAGGAACACTTGCAAAACGCTGGGGAAAGGGAACTCCAATAACCACAGAGACCCACCAGTCAGAGGATGGGAGCTTGGAATCAGGTGTATGTTGATTAAAAAGGAAAAAAAAAAGATGTAAAAGCAAACAAGCAATATTTCATGCAAAAATATTGTAGTTTGTAGGCTCAGATTAATACTACTACTCAACATAATTTTTATAGTCTCTGTCAAAGATTCCAGGCGCCCAAATTGAAGTGGTGGGCCTGGAATGAGAAGAGAAGGAGATGGGAGGTAAGAATGGACTTACACTGAGAGGTCATCCGACCTGAAGGGAGAGAGGGAGAGAATAAGGCTCTAATGTGACCCTGAAATCTCTAACCTGGTGGCTGAAGGACTGCAACATCTTTAGCCAAGAAAGAAAACGGGAGGATTTGAAGGAGAAAGTAATGATCCTAGCTGAGTTAGAAGTGCTATTAAGAAGTCTATGTGTAAATCTTCAACAGGAATTTCTAAAAAGAAGACTGGAGTTGAGAAATGACATATGGGCTGGAAATTTTTTTTAAAGTCTAGAAATCATCAAAAGAAAAGTGATGTTGTCATCATGGGATTAGAAAAGGCCACATGAAGAATGCAGGAAACAAGAGAAGAGCCACAGATTAAGCATGATAGGCCAAGGGAGCCTGGAGGAAGAGTTGGCATTGAGCAAGATTTAGAAGGAGCCATTCCAGAGATGGAAGAACTAGAGAAAACAGTGTTTCAGAGACCAAGTGCATAGAGAGGGTCCAGTCATTAGTTACTGAGAAAGAGCAGTTTCTTCTAATGCAAGTAAAGGATTAGTGGGGGAGTAGGGAGGCAGGAGGCAGAAAATAAAGTAGTTGCATTAGTTTCCTAGGGCTGGTGTAACAAGGTACCACAAATGGGGTGGCCTGAACAACAGAAATGTGCTCTTTCACAGTTTTGGAATCTAAGAGTTTGAAGTCAAGGTGTAGGCAGAACTGGTTCCTCCTGAGGGTGGTGAGGGAAGCACCTGCTCCCAGCCCCTCTTGGCTTTGGCGATGGCTTTTTTCTCCCTGCCTCTCTTCACATTATCTTTCTTCTGTGTGTGTCTGCCTCTGAGTTCAAATGTCCCCCTTTAAAAAGCCACATAGAACTAGCGTCCACCCTAATGACCTCATCTTCACTACTTACACCCTTTTTCCAAAAGAGGTCACATTCTGAGATTCTGGGTGTTAAGACTTCAATGCAGAAATGTTGGGAAGGATAATTCAAGCCATGACAGTAGCCAAGGAAAAGGTGGAATAACGTCTTAAGGATTGAGCAGCAATGTTTTTGTTTTTGATTTTGTGAGACTAAAATGTAATTGAGGGACGGTGAGAAGGGGTGACTGAAAAATGAAGAGAGATTCAAACTGATGAGATGGGAAAGGTGGGACCTAGAATGGCAGGTGGAGGCTTAGATTTGAAAATGAGAGGAATGGGAGAAAAGGTGGAAAAGAGACACCAAAGGCAGGGAAGAAAAGAGTCAAGCAATTTCACCTTTCATGGCCACGTGACTCTGAGGTTAAGTAAAGCCTGGCTGGGAGTTTTAAAAGAGGATAAAAGTTTTGGACTGGTTATTATGGGGAATGGAGCAGGGAATTAACAGATGAAAAATAAAGAATTCATAAGGCTAACTGATAATAGATCATTTCCTTTTAAAATAGATCTAATCAGAAAAATTATACAAGTGCTTCATCTTTTTTCTGAAGTAGAAACAGAGAAAATGGGTGATTGAGTTACTCACAAGTAGCCCTGGTGGCCCATGTGGAAGAGTATGAGGAAGGAAGTCAGGAAAAGGCGAAAAGAAAGGGGGTGCGGGGAGAGCAGGGTCAGTGATGTTTTGGAACCAAAGAGGCCACAGGACTGGAAAGCTGAAGTAAAGGCCTTTGGAGTGATGAACATCAAGGAAATCTATGGGCACAAGTATTGGAAGTCTCTAAGAGAATGCTGAAGTAGCACAGAAAGGTTGCAGGGATTTAAGGCGTGAGTGTTTTAAGCCCTAAGAAAATGCCTTCTCTGATGTCCACTTCAAATAGACTCACTTTCACTATTATGATTATGACAGCAGTATTACCTTGAGTTGTAATAATAGTAACTATACAAATCCATGTTTTGTGGAAATTTTATTTAAGGGCTGATAAATGACAAAGAGGCTGAGGAAGAGAGGAGGAGAGTAGATGGTAGGGAGGGGGAGGGAGGAGGAGTGAGGAGGAGGGAGAGGGGAGGTGGAATAAAATGTATAAAGACTTATTGTAAAAGTCGTAAGTAAAAAAGAGAGAGTGGAAGCTTTCTCTAAGTGGTTAAACAACGAGCTGGTGAAGATTCTAAAAACAAAATGACAGCAGGTAGTTTTAAACCTAGTGATCATGTTCTTCATTTGCTTCCTTAACTCATCCCTTTCTTAGATGGGCATAAACATTTCTGAGGGACTTTCTAAATCAGATTTCCCCTGGAAATGAAAGCATATGGTTCACTAAGCTTTAAATTAACCCACATGTTAAGGCTACAGTAAGTTTACCACTGTGAAAATCCCATCACATTGTAGATTTTCCCAATGCTTGCAGACAAAGGCAGTACTATTTATACTTATTTCGCCTGTTAGTAATGAAATTGTTTCTAATTTATGTTCTGTGAAAAGTGACATCTGCTTTTAATTGGAAAGCTCATTAAAAAATCAGACAAGTAAAACAAATTATTCACTAAAATGAAGACAGAGGAATTGAAATGCACTAATGCAGGTGTCTTTACTGTTTGGAGACTCACTTAATTTCTTCCTTGAGACATTTCAGATCCAGACCCCACTTTATTTTTTAAATAACATAAAACATTATAAAAGAAACAAACTCTGCTTCATTTTATGCATTTTCCTTATAATCATCAGAGATGATATAAGCTGATTTACTGAAGCAATATGTTTTATAGTAGTTTTACCATTTTCTCATGTACCTTCAGTGAAAGAATTTGGGGATGTAATGAAAGTTGAAATAGCAGAATAGCCAGCTTCTTAGGGCGCCTGGGTGGCTCAGTTGGTTAAGCGACTGCCTTCGGCTCAGGTCATGATCCTGGAGTCCCGGGATCGAGTCCTGCATCGGACTCCCTGCTCGGCAGGGAGTCTGCTTCTCCCTCTGACCCTCCTCCCTCTCATGCTCTCTGTCTCTCATTCTGTCTCAAATAAATAAATAAAATCTTAAAAAAAAAAAAAAGTCTAAAAATAAATAAATAAATAAATAAATAAAAAGAATAGCCAGCTTCTTTATATAGGTTAATATGTGCCAAAATGAGAAGAAAAGTGATGTATGATATATTTACATAGTTTAATAACATGCAATCATTAAAAAGCATATTTAAAATATGCATTTAAATGGGGAAATGCTTATGATATAATGCTAATTGGAAAACTCACACTGCAAAACAATACATACACAATTTTGTATATAAAAACACACACATATAGTATATTATACACACATACACAGTTCAGGGATACTCAATTTTATGTAGGTTTTATTATTTCCTTCCCATTTCCATATACACCCACACAGTATGAGTGATTTTAATTTTCTTTAGTTTTATGTATTTTCTCATTTTTCCAAAATGAAAATGTACTATGTAATCAGAAAAATAAAACAATAAACATTTTTTATTTAAAAAAATTTTTAAATTTTATATTTTTGAGAGAGAGAGCACGCATGTGTGAGAGTGCAAGCAGGGAGAGGGGGCAGAGGCAGACTCTGTGCCAGGGTGACCAAGGCAGGGCTCTATTTGGTGGGGAAGAGGGGGCACAGCACTCGGGAACAATCCTGCCACCCTGAGATCATGACCTGAGCTGAAACCAAGAGTCCAAAGCTCAACTGACTGAGCCACCCAGGTGTGTCCCTAAACATATTTTTAAAGAGCCACTTCCTCATAGTGGTTCTATTGATGAGAATTATGTATTTAGAATAGTCAAATAAGCTTGCAAGAGATTCTGCTTTACTTCCTTATCTTATAAATATTTTGTAAATCTAAACTTGACTTTTCCTCTAAATAAAATTTATGTGGGATCTAAGCAGTGGTATTTTTTAAGAATCCCCAAATAATATTATTTAAAGGAACTAGAGGCCAAGATCACAAATCTAATTTATGAAATCACTCAGCAACAACTGGAAAATATTTTCAATGACTTGGAAAATCGGATTAGATGATGAATCATGGAAGATGGTTTTAATCTTAAAGCTGAGGAATGTGAATTCTACTATATTAAAACATTGAAGATGATGTTTCTATATACATCAGAATGCCAAAGATCATTGTTAATCAAGGACTTTGTAAACAATATATAGTCATCTGGAAAATTAAGGAGAATATAGACATACATGAAATAGATGGGGAAGACCTCTAAGTTAGTGCCTCTTAAACTTTAGTGTCAGTTCAAATCCTGTGGGGAAATTTGTTAAAATGCAGATTCTGACATAAAAGGTTTGGTGGTTAGAGTCTGGGATTCTGTATTTCTAAGACTTCCAGATTCCACTGCTGCTCTCTGGGGGCCACACGTTGAAAAACACGGCTACTACTCTCTTTTAAGCCTTTAAGATGGCGATTAATATCCTTCATCTCAAAAGACATCACACTCTACCTAAAGTTGCATCAGAATTGCAATAGCTTTCTAAGTGACTTTTCTGTCTTCGTTATCACTCCCTTTCATTCTTATCATTCACAGTTTGCAACGTAATTTACAAAGACACAAATCAGTTTAAGCCATTACTACACTTTGATAGTACCTCATTGCCTGTCATGTCTCCAACCCAAATGTTTACAGGGGCCAGGCACATAATGTGAATGAGGTGAAGCAAAGGTGGGAGGCGAGGTAGTAACGAGGAAGGGTAGGGACTGTGGAAAACTGGAGTGCACGTGTCTTTTCTAAAGGAAATAGCTATTATGGGGCTCCAGACAAGTGTTGCTATGTCTATATGGAAAGGTAAGCCTGATACTGCCAGATCTTCCAGTTTTTTTAGAAGGAGAAGAAAATCTGGATTGGATTTTGATAAAAACATTATCATCTTAAGATTGACAATAAATTTCCTTTAAAGATTTATTTATTTATTTATTTATTTTAGAGAGAAAATGAGTTTGGGGAGGGACAGAAGGAGAGAGAAACTTTAGCAGGCTCCTTGCTGAGCTCGGGGCCCATGTAAGCCTCAATCTCATGACCCTGAGATCATGACTTAAGCCAAAACCAAGAATTGACAGTTAACCAAATGTGCCACCCAGGGCTCTTGACAATAAATTAAAAAAAAAAAAAAATCCTGATGCCCCAAACTACCTAGAATCTCTGGGCACGAGATCCAGACTTCAGTATTTTTTCAAAGCCCTCAGGAGATTCTAGTGTGCACCAACTACAAAGGGTCTGAAACTGAACCAAAGTTTGAAGCAATATTAGTGAGAGGATTAAAGATCCACCACAGTGGTATGAAAATTACTTTAAGCCGAAAACATCTGAACAATCAGCAGTCACAGAAATATTAGCTTAACTTAAACAGAGTATCCTGAAAATACAGCTACCATTGACCCTCTTCCCAGGGAATTTCCTAATTGAAAGAAGACTGACCCTTACCAGCAGGAAGTACAAATTCAGCTGCCATTAACTCTTCCCACTGGGAGGAAGACAGACTGCCCATTTCATTAACATCAAAAAGCCCAGTAGAACCTTCCATACTCATTCATTGAGGCCCTAAGCCCCCCAACCCTTTTTTGTTAAAATGATATATATAATCCTCAACTTCTGGCTATTCCACAAACTTTCCATTACAGGGACCTCCCATGCATGTATGAAAATAAACCTTGTCTTTACTCCTGTTAATCTGTTTGCTGTCTGTTAATTTGTAGACACCCAATCACTGGACACAAATTGGAAGAGGAAAAGTTTTCCTCCCGGCAGAAATACAAGTTCATTCTTGAAGGTAGTTCTTATATGAACATTATTTCTGATGTGTGGAAGAAGGAATGATTATGCCTCCTCAAAAGAGATAATAAGGAAGTGTTTGTTTACATATTATTTTAATACATCTTAAAACCAACTCAGCTCCAAAGTTTGAATTCAAGCCTTGGGGAATCAAATTAATACATGATAAAATCTAAGAGTATTTAAGATCTTAACCAAAGGGTGGTTTATAATCATCAATGTCTGCTATTTCTTTATCTGCTACATATGTAAAAGGAAAATATTTTTCATATTTAGTAAAGAAAGTATAATGATTTAGCATAATTTATTCATAGTCAAAGGTTATAATAAAAATTCTTTTAGTTCATTATTTCAACACATTCTGAATAAGGCATCACGTTTATTAAGAGATAGAAAGTTTTCCATATTTCTTATTTGAGTATATTCCAGTAAGAAATTATAGAGGCATTTTCAAAATTTATTTTAAAAAACTTACTGCTTAAAAAAAAAGCAATACAGGGGCGCCTGGGTGGCTCAGTTGGTTAAGCGACTGCCTTCGGCTCAGGTCATGATCCTGGAGTCCCTGGATCGAGTCCCGCATCGGGCTCCCTGCTCAGCGAGGAGTCTGCTTCTCCCTCTAACCCTCCCCCCATCATGTACTCTCTCTCTCTCTCATTCTCGCTCTCTCAAATAAATAAATCTTTAAAAAAAAAAAAAAAAAGCAATACAGAACAGCTCCCTGCTGCTCAGTTTAGCTGTGGGGAGCAGAAACACCTACTTTTCCTGTGTTACCAGATTATTTATATGTGTTTCACTAATGAACCCCCAGCTTGAGGCCTTATTTATACATAAAATCTCCTTTGAAAGACACATTCCCTCTTCCTCTCCTCATACTCACACCCAAACAAAACTCCAAAATGTAATATGCTGGTTCCTGTTTAAGGCCATATAAAAGTGGAATCCATCTGTAAGAACAAGGAACAAGATGGTTGAAAAAGCACGGATGAAAACTATTTGAACATTTACACCATCCATGGAAAAAGAAAAGCAATACCTTTGAGCCACTACTAAAATGTGGGTGTTTTCATAGATATTTTCTAATTGAATATTCATGCCTCCTCCTTATAGGTGAGGAAGGTAAAGCTCAGAGAGGTCAAATGTTCCCAAAGTTACATAGTGAGTGACAGCAAGGATTTGAACCTGTTTTTTTTCCATGTGGATGCAACCTATTATAACCTTATAATCTATTTTTAGAAAACTTGCTCATTTAGGTGGGAAGAGGTCGGTAAAGTAGCTAAGGAAACATCTAACCAGCAAAGGTTGGTAGGTCCTTCCAGAAATCTTAATACTGTAAATAGGACTGGCTTCATGGGCAAAGGACCCATGTCATCCGACAGGTTCCTGAGTTTAGAAGAGCCATGTGCTCGGTTTATGCTCTGCTGTTGCTGCACTGAAAATTCAATAATTTATTTAAAAAGTCCTCCATGTTTTCATTTTGCACTGGGTCCTACATATTATGTAGCTGGTCCTTCTTCTAAAGGCCAACAAAGTGAGAATGAAGTTTACAGATATGAGAACTTTCCTTGAGGAGCCAAAAGGTGGTTGGGTCTCAGTGTCAGGGGCATATGGCTTAGAATAGAATAATGGCAGATACCATGATAGGAGATAGGCCAGGGGAGAGCTTTCTGGGTATGATGCTTTCTTTCCCCACCTGCTTGGTCAGTGCTTGTCAATGTACCTTTTTCAGGACAGAAGATAGTAGCTCCAGTACAGTAGCATCCAGAGGGAGAAACAACATGAGGCTAGCACTGGAATCTACCAGGTAGATAGCTAATATATGAGAGGTAATCAAACTGACCTGTTTCTTAGTGAGCCCTACCCAACTCTCACTAAATGAATGAGATAGAACATACCCCAGGGAAATGGGTTTTGGAACAAAGCAGGATTGAGAGTCCAATCAGTGGGAGTTCCTCCAAGGGATCCCCTCCTTTATATGTGTCTGGGGTAGAGGGGAAAACCATGAATGGTTGAGCCCTAATTATAACGATAGAAGCTCTCTGCACTCAGGGGCACCCAGCTCCCCACCAGAAGGGGACAAGTTGGAGCACCAGCTCTCACACCTCCCATGCCTTACCAGTCAAAATTTCTGCTCTCCCAAGGGAATACTAGCTCAGGGGAAAGTAACATCTGATGAGCATAAGCAACACACTGAAATACGTGAATCAGAGGAAGTAGAATTAAGGCACTGGATAGATCAAACAGTTAATGTGTGAATAAAGTATACCTTAAGATATAAGGAAGAACATTAGATAAAATGAAGCTTTATTTCATTTTATCATATCAGTTCATAAAATGAACCCGGTAAAAACAATTATGAAGCAGAATCAGTATGAGGCACAAGGCATGAAAAATCGCCGAAGTGAAGAAACTTGGCGAGAGGGCTGAATAACAGAAGTGTGGTAGGGGAGTCAGTGAGCTAGAAGGTCAGGCATTTCAGAAGGGAAAAAGAAATAGGAGCCAGTTAAAATTATGAAGGATAGAAATAGAACATTAATATCTATTTAACAGAACTTGCCAAAGTCCTATTAGAACTGAGTTTAGATGTCAAAAAATAATTTCTCCAGACTGTGAGATTTTCCTCAGGGCTATGAGAATCCATGATTAGTCCACAGTTACAGGGAATATAACTCCAAATATGACTAAATTATGTAAGTAAACCATTTTTGTTTGTTTTAAAGAAGGCAACAATCCTGTGCAATTCAGGTCATCTCTTGTGCTTAGCATTTAGGGATTTTGATAGAATTTTCACTGATAAAACCTGGGTTTGACACCCACAGAATAAACTGCTGTTGAACCTAAACAGGTAAACCAAATGCTGAAAAATTTTAAAGAACTTTAAAAAATCATCAGTCATAGCAATCTTCTGTGATTGCGTCTTTTATCAATCTGGCAAATATTCAGACCAAACACATAAAATACCTATGTATACTGCAGTGTTCAGAGAGAAGCGATAAACAAAAAAACAAAAGCATCCTGGTTCTTCTGTGATTTCAGTCCAGATAAATGCAGTCTACTGCTTTCCCTGCCTGCCTGTCCCTCCATCCCCTGCCACCAATTCCATCCTCCCAAACATGTAAATATTTATTTGTCTTCCTTATTTTCAACCCTCATCTGGTAGTGCTGGCCCATTGTTTTCCAGAGCTTCAAGGCTTGGCTTTACCTACAACTATCAATCATTCAAGATATTAATAATAGAAAGTTCTCTTAAGTCTTGATACTGATTAAGGTTTTCACTGTTCCTATTCAATCTAATACAAATGGACTTTTGTTTCCTTAGAGATCAAAATGGAGCACTTGTAAAGAACTTTGGTAAGTATTTATAGACCCCACAGATACAAAGGAGTCAATTGCCAAATAAGAAGACACAGTGGGGGCGCCTGGGTGGCTCAGTTGGTTAAGCGACTGCCTTCGGCTCAGGTCATGATCCTGGAGTCCCGGGATGGAGTCCCGCATTGGGCTCCCTGCTCAGCAGGGAGTCTGCTTCTCCCTCTGACCCTCACCCCTCTCATGCTCTCTCTCTCATTCTTTCTCTCAAATAAATAAATAAAATCTTTAAAAAAAAAAAAAAAAAAGAAGACACAGTGGGAGAGGAGCATCTCTACACAGCCCCTCTGCTCATCTTGCTTTCAGTACTTCATGATTGCATTCTGCACATTCCACATATCTACAAGTGGTTGACTGGCTCGTAGCCATTTCTTTTTTGCAAAATGAAAAAATGTGAGGCAAGTTAAGGAAATAGGGAAATGTAAATGGGAACAGCAAGCAAACTATACCTGGAAATCATAAAAGTAATAGCATAATGAGATCTTAGTGTAGAACAAGAATTTTTTTTAGAAAGCTAGCAGAATATAGGCTTAAGAGCTTTGGGCCTTGGAGTTAGATAAGACCTGAATCAAATTCCAACTCTGCCGCGGACAAGATACATTACATTGGTCAAGTTACTTTGCATCTCCAAGCCTCTGTGTTTTGTTTGTTTTGATCTGTAAAATAATACGTACCCCTTAGAGGTTTTGTGATAATTTAGATAAGGATCCCTTATACTTAATATAGTGTTTGATAGATAGTAACTACTCAAAAGAAGATAGTTATTATTATTGTAGAGGCTGTTTTGTTCCTTATTATTCTAGAAGCCCAGTCAGTAGGTAGTGGTACTAGCTAATAACTATCAGAATCTTTTCTTTGTAAACAGTGAATTATTCAGAGGATTTAGTACTTCTCTACATTACCTACAGAAGCATATTCAAAAGAAGACCATGCATTTTAAAATTATTTTTAATGTGTCTCTTACCTTTGCTTTTATTATCAATTCCTCATGCTTACAGATTAGCTCCTCATTGTCTGAAAGTGATGAACCTAGACTTTGTTCCTGTAAATCTCTTATGGTTTTCTGAAACCAACAAGTAACCTAGGTAAGAAGCACAAAGAGAGACGAAATTTCAAATGATTAGAATAAGTAAATAGAAATTAAAAATATTTCCTTAACCTTTTCAAAACTTAAGCTATTTCAGTTTCTTTCTACATAAGCTCATCTCACATATTAAATTAATATGATCAGGTTTGTTTTTTCTTCATTTCAATCTCTACGTAAGAGAAAAAAATAAAGTAATCCCCCAAAAGCATGAAAATGATACATCAGTTCAGTAGATTACATGGAATGAAGGAAATAATTCAAAATCTCCTAATAACAAAGAACCAGAATAGATTCCCACAATCTATAACTCATGCATTCTTTTAGAATATAAATCTTCCCTGAATAAGAATATGAATGTAAGTATGGAGTTACATAAACCTACATGAAGATATTAGCATATGTAGAATTATATTTCTACTATAAAATGACAATGCAAAAATATTTCAGCAATGCGATTGCTGAAAATCTGTATTCAGAAAATAAATGGAGAAATTATTAATATTCTACTGATATTATAAACAGCTAAGGGCATGACTCACATTCATTTAGACTTGATTTACAATACATGATTTACACAGTGTTGAAACAACAAATAGCAAAGGACTTGAAAGAAACTGTACATTTTTAAATGGTGACATAAGTAGACATGGAACCAATGACATGGAGCCCCTGGATACAGATTCCTTATTCCAGTTAAAGCAAAGAGAGTTTTACTCTCAAGTCCTACAGTGTTATCTCCATGATCACATCACAGCTACTGATCCTTAAGAGGCCACAACATGCTAGACAGTTTGCTACTTGCTTTTTGGGCATCATCTCTATTTCTCTCAACAATTCTCTAACAAAAGTGTGATATCTTCATTGTAGAGATGAGGAGAGGTGAAGCAGCTTATCCAGGGCCATACAGTAAGTGGCAGAGCCAGGTTTGTCTCCAAACCTACATTATTCTTTTCACCGTGCCATGCTGCCATCTTAGGTAACCTAAGTCTTACAGCCCTGGCCATCAGGGGTACTACTTCAAGCCTGAAGAATGAATCCTGACATCCCATTCAAAATGGTGGGCAACACCCAAACGTTGTACTATGCTTTTTTTCCAGCCTAGGTTGTCTTGCCTACAACAACCTCAGGATTTCTCTGAACTCCTATAACATAGAGAAATGTGTGAAGCAGATAGTCAAAGAGAAAGCTAGATTAGTCCTGAAGCTCCACATAATAAATGCACACCTCCCTTCTCCCCCCCACACACAAGTTAGGAGTTACCTAGAATAGGACATTTCATTACCATTACAGGGCTGATATCACAAAACTGATTATGAGATCAAATGGTCTATACCAACACTTAGCATTTTTCAGCATGGAATAAGCAGTACATTTGGGGTAAGAGAGTTTCTCCAGCTTTCTGCTAACTGGAAATCTTTGTTAACCAGCATTTTTGGCTACCATCAGCACAATTTAAAAATAATGGTAACCCTGTAGCAGTTTACATATGAAGTACACCTCATTTTTTTTTCAGAATATTTGGTAACCTGTGCACAATATACACATTAGCCAATCTCCATATCTAAAGTATTGTATATGTATTTACAATTATTTGAAGATAATCTATCTTTCTGTTATCCCAATTAGAACTATGTGATATGTACAATATGCATATTAGAACCCACAGAGAGTATCTTATCAAGAGCTATAAAATTTATTCACTGATTAATTTTTATAAAAATAGTTTCTCATAAAAGATGCAGTGAACCCATATAAAACCACAACTAGAGGAATGATTTAAAGGTTTCATCAAAGAAACATGGATCATGAATATAACTAAGTTTAAGAGAGCATTGACTAAGTACTGGGAGTGAGTTTTATTTTTTCTTAGCTAACATGGGAGGAACTCAGAAATCTCAAGAATGTTTAATAGGGAAAGTTAATATAGAATCTGAGTGAATAAAAACTGGGTACAAACAGGTGTTTGCTAATCTCTAAACCCTGAACCCTCAGATAATCCTATTCAGTTTTGTGAGTCAAAGACTTGTCATCTAGCACATGCCAGCAGTGATGAAAGCCGGAGAGGAGTGAGTTGTTTCGATTTTTAAAAGTTATCTACTGACCTCATCCTCTAGATTTGGCAAATACTATTCAACCCCCAAAGGATACTATTTCTGTATGGCAATACTATTCCCTATTAAGAGAATGTAGTTAAAGATCTATGTTGGTGTTCTGTGTATTCTGATCACATACCTTCCTGACAAAGCATGCTGACTCTTTAGATCTACACAATTTTACTACCAAATGCACCCTGGGAGGAAACATAAAAACAAGCTGGCATAAAACTCAGAAGTCAGTAGTTCATTGTCAGGGTGTTACATCTCATCATGAGGTATCATATACATGAGCAGCCTTTTAGATCAGATTACTGTGTGGTTCTGTAGCATACACACAGAATAGGCTCTCAGAGTCCTTCTGATGTAAAAGCACGACACCCTAAGTTACTGAGAGTATGTCAACCATAATATCCCGCCACCCAATAAATCAGTCATTGCATCCCACAAGTAGCTACTGCAGACAGCTGCACAGATATTCCAAGAGCACTTTTTATAAGTATTTAAATTATATCAGCTGCTGTCCAAAAGCCTGAGTGATAAAGTACAGTAAATGATGCATCAGGACATTCTGTAGAACATGGTCCTTGCAAAAGGATGAAAACATGAGCCAAGGATTCAGGGGATGCAGAAAAGAAGAAGAAAAAAACATTCAGAGTATGCCCTGGAAATCAATTCTGGGCAGTGATGGATTAAGGAGGTAATTAGAACATTTTCCCTTTCTCTTCTCAGTTCCTACCTTTCAGCTTGAACTAAGCAATGTGTTCATGATCATCCCAGCAGTTTGACATGACATTCTAGGTACTCAGTGCCCAGTGGAGGTAGAACTAAGATAGAGAAGGAATGGAGATCTTTTTTTGTGGGGAGAAGGGGAACACCTATCAGAGAGTAAAGGGAGATAGAAATAAAAAGGAAGTCAACAAAGATTCAAAGCAGGAGCAAAACCAAGAACTGCCTTGGAAATGAAAGCTGCCAGGAAAACTCACTCAAATGCTGTATGTAGACCTGCACTGTCCTGTATGGTAGCCGCTAACCACACATGGCTATTGAGTACTTGGATTGGGCCAAGTCTAAATCGAGATGTGCTCTAAGTATAAAATACACAGCAAATTTCACAGACTTTGTATAAAAAATAATACAAATGCCTTGTTAAGAATATTAGTATTGATTAAGTATTGAAGTACTATTTTAGGTATGTTAGGTTAAATAAAATGTATTATTGCTTTTCACTTTTTATGTGACTTTTTACCTTTTTTTTAAAAGATTTTTATTTATTTATTTATTTGAGAAAGAGAGAGTGAGTGAACAGGCATGAGCAGCGGGGAGAGGCAGAGGGAGAAGCAGACTCCCCACTGAGCAAGGAGCCCGACACAGGGCTTGATCTCAGGACCCTGAGATCATGACCTGAGCCAAAGGCAGATGCTTAACTGACTGAGCCACCCAGGTGCCCCAACTTTTTACTTTTTTAATGTGGCTACTAGAAAATTTGAAATCATATATATGACTTGAATTATATATCTTTATTGAACAGTTCTGCCACTCAAGGATATTCAGACTATCCATATTGGTTAAATATAGATCTAAGGACTGAGTTTTAATTAAGGGCAATTTAAAATAACAGAGTCAAGAGAATGGTGAAATGAGATCTCAACTGGTAAGCATTTATGGACCACTGAGGGGAGGATAAGGAAGTAGAACTAATGATACTTCCAAAGAAGTTTATTGGTTCAGTAAAGGAGCGATCTGGAACAGCTTTAAGGAAGCAGAGGCAGCAACGCAGCCTCCCCCACACTTTTTTCTTTATTTATTAGATGAGACTTAAGCATTTTTTGCAGGCACAGTGACTGAAGATACATGAAGGAGAGTGGATGCAGGAACATATCAGGAAGAGGAGAAAGGTTAGAAGAGAGCACTAACTAGGCAAGGAAGGGCTAGTTTTTGCTTATTGGACAACCATCCCCTCCTCAACACCCTGCTGAGAAATAAGAATGAAGAAAGTAAGAGAAATGAACCCCTCTCCTTTCGCAGAAAGGGGTCAGGGACTACTCTAGGCAGGTTACAACTTACCTCATGCAATCTTTACATCCCTCCTCTGTGGAGGAAACACACCCAGCATGTGTGTTATGAGTTTAGCAACTTGCTTAAGGTCACACAACCAATAAGAGGAAAGCCCCACAGACAGAAATGTCATGGTCAGAATTCACGCTTTCTTGTTTAATGTTTCCCTTCTCCTCACCTCCATATGCAGAACCAGAGGATTCCAGAGGAGAGAAATAGTTATCAGGCTATTTTATGAACATTCTTAAGATAAAAACCAAAACGCAATACCACAGTTAGAGTTTAACACGGAAATAGGGTCTGTGTACTACCACGGGGGTTCAGTGGAAATACTGCCTTTGAGAGCACAGACGTGGGTCAGGCCCTTTAGGAGCATTGCCTGAGAGGAAGAGGCCAGCTATGGGCAGAGGTGACAGTAAGCACAAATCGTGAATTCCAAAGACAGGACTAATACATGGGAGTGCCAGTGATAGAAAACGCACTCTGACAGTCAAGAAGAGAAAACTCAGGTGGCAAGAAGGTGAACTTCTGCTGCAGCCCAGAGCGATGCATGAGACTGCCAAAAACTACCAGTCTCTTTTTGTGCAATTTGTTCAACAATCTGCGATCAGATCTTATTTTTTGAACTTTGTTTCAAGGTATGCAGGAGGAGGCGAGCCAGCAATAAGTACTTCAAACCACCTTAACAGCAATGCTTAAGGGAGAATGAAAATCTTTTCAAATTACTTTCATTTTCTTTTCCATGTGCAGAACAATTCTTGACAAATAACCAGTTACTACTAGAGACGAAAACTGATAAGGGGGAGGAAAAAGCATTAGTTACTTATCTTCCTTAACCCAAGACTTTTTGATAGTCTCTCTTCCAAGTATCAAAAATGCACACATATACAAAGGTGTTTTCAATCATAGGGGATGGCCACAGATGACACTTCTAACATCTACTTTGTTTTTGAAGGCATGTTAGTATTATAACAACTATTTTATTTCCCATAATGTTTTTTGTTTTTTTACAGTAGGGAAATTATTTCATATTAGGCCATGCAGTCAAATGTGCTCTGTATTTAATTAGGCAATAACAAAACTTCAAATATCCATTTGCTACATTGGGTGATCATGTATATTAGGGAAAGAGATACTAAAGCTGTGTCATTAATGTTTATAACTGAGGACTTGGGAGCAGGGAGAAAAGAAGAATTACTGTCAAAAACATGGATTGGGTTTCTTTTTAGATGCATTCTGGGACTAATTATTGGCTTACGAATATTTGGACTTCACTTCTTTGATTCTAGGAGGATAATGTTCACAATGTTTCTTTTGTGGAATTTGGAAACTCTCCATGAATTATGGAAGTCAACTGGAAGGTATTAGTATCTCCTCAACAAATTATGGAATCTCAGTATTCTCTGTTGATGGGTAGTAGGAAAGCTAAAATATGTTGTTTGTCAGGAAGCAATTTTTTTACTTTATAAACAGCTTCACAGATAATTTATTTCCCTGTCTAGAATCACAATTTTATGTATTTAATTATTCTGATTTGTGTTGGCATATCATTTTTCTTCTCAC
Source organism: Mirounga leonina (assembly GCF_011800145.1). NCBI lineage: Eukaryota > Metazoa > Chordata > Mammalia > Carnivora > Phocidae > Mirounga > Mirounga leonina. Next base: position 52,855,845 of record NW_023270377.1, on the reverse strand, counting down.
ATCTATATAGCAAGAAAAATGGCACTAAAGACTTCCTTCCCAAGACCAGCCTCAACTCTTGTTTATGTTTATGTAGGTTCTTTACTTTCAACTACTTAATGGAAGAAAGCTGTTTAGTCCAGTAGCTAAAATCAGTATGGTGGATGTTTCTAGTCCTAAATTTTATTTCTAGCATTGCCTCTGACTCATTGGGGCAAATTGCCCCAGCAGTAGAAGAAAGCCTTTATTTCAAGAAAGGAAACAGAGACTAGCCCAGTGTCTCAACAATGTGCATTTCTGCCAAAAATATCTAAGGCACGGTTTTCCCAATATAACCTAGGGTTCCACTGTAAGTGATCTGGAGCTAATTATATTCACTCTGTGTGTGTGTGTGTGCGAGAGAGAGACAGAGAGAGAGAGACAGAGAGACAGAAAACAGACATTACAGAGCTATTTAGGAGTGGGACCAAAGTTTGACATTTTCACATTACCATCCTGGTTCCTAAGCCATGCAGCCAAATAGATTTCATGCTGAAGCTTTGGCCTAGATTCTTGCTTGTTGGAAAAAATGAGAGTCAGAACCTATCATATTGACAGGATAAATAACTGCTAAATTTTAAGGAATGTTGTCATTCTTTCAAAGTATGCTATTTACTTTGTTTGCTTATAAATATTCCTAAAAAACATTAAAATTAATCATACTCTTTGCTTGTCTTTGGGGACCATGAGAATGAAGTCCCACTTCCTGGCCATTTTGGGGTGGTAGTAGTGTTGAGAAGGAAAGAAAAGCCAACAATCTCCAGCACCAGGGGCAGGGAGGAAACAGAGCTCCGGGTAGTGGGAAGAGATCCACTGGCAGTCTGGGGCTTAGCAGATAGCTCAGGTAGCGGCAGCTAATCCTGCCATAGGATGGGAGGGTTTGAGGATCAGAGATCAATGCAGAGCCCTTCCCAGGGAGCACCCATATCAAACAGCTTTGTCATCAGTCCTATTACTGCAGAGTGTCATTTGGTCACAGTGTGTGACCCCCCCCCAATCCTCTCACAACTGATTAGGGGGCTTAAATCATTGTGTCTAATTAAAATGCTGGTGAGCCAATTGAACAGTATGTAGAAATGACAGACTAAGTTTCATGATTACATAATCAACCATAAGAAGTATATATGAGCTAAAAAAAAATAGCTAAAGGGTGAAAAAAGTTAAAGAGAAAAAAGTTAATTTTAAACTTTATCTTACAAATAAAGTTAACTTTCTGAAAATACTAGGCTGACTACCAAGCCACGAAATGGCATTTATTGCCCCTCTACACCATAACGTTTTAGAAAGTTAAGATTACCTAGTGATTTATGATATGAGGAATTCTTAATTGCAGGAAACAAACAGTATTGTTGGAGTGGGGGGGGTGGGAGGGATGGGGTGACTGGGTGATAGACACTGGGGAGGGTATGTGCTCTGGTAAGCGCTGTGAATTGTGCAAGACTGTTGAATCTCAGATCTGTACCTCTGAAACAAATAATGCAATATATGTTAAGAAAAAAAAAAAAAGAAGAAGAAGAAGGTAGCGGGAGGGGAAGAATGAAGTGGGGGAAATCGGAGGGGTAGACGAACCATGAGAGACAATGGACTCTGAAAAACAAACAGGGTTCTAGAGGGGAGGGGGGTGGGAGGATGGGTTAGCCTGGTGGTGGGTATTGAGGAGGGCACATTCTGCATGGAGCACTGGGTATTGTGCACAAACAATGAATCATGGAACACTTCATCTAAAACTAATCATGTAATGTATGGGGATTAACATAAGAATAAAAAATTTAAAAAAAAAAGATTACCTAGTGATTTAGAAAACTGGTGTGGGATCTGGTCAACATGTAGGATTTCATGTGCCAGTGATTATCCAGTAAAGCTCAGAAAGTGCCCACCAATGTATATAGTGATATGGTGAACATCTGAATATATATTGAGCACTTACCATATGTAAGCTGTGCTCTAAGCATTTTTACATATATAACATCGTTTATTTTTATTGAAAATCTATAAAAATCTATAGATACTATTACTATTATCATTTTACAGAAAAGGAAAATGAAGCATAGAGGTAACTAGTATGTGTAAAAGCTAGAATTGATATCCACACTATTTGCACCAGAGTCCCTCTGTCAGGACCTTTGACATGCAGTGTCTTTGCTCTGTACTAAGACATCAGTGTCTTAGCATGAATGCATGCTAACCACTTTGCAATAATGGTTAGCATGCATTCTATTTAGGAGGGGGTTCTATTGTTTTCAAAACCATATGATTCTCCAAACTGAGGGTTCTAGAGGGGAGGGGGGTGGGGGGATGGGTTAGCCTAGTGATGGATATTAAAGAGGGCACATTCTGCATGGAGCACTGGGTGTTATACGCAAACAATGAATCATGGAACACTACATCAAAAACTAATGATGTAACATATGGTGATTAACATAACATAATAATAAAAAATAATAACAATAATAAAAAGCATGCGAGTTAAAAAAAAAACATGATTCTCCTGTACTTTCAGATATTTTCCATCTACTGCTGGCACGTCTTAGAGTAAATTCTAGAGATGGCTTATGTGTTAAAACTCTGCAATAAATTTTAATCTATGAATGCCTGGAAAGTTATGTATGTCTGTTACTGGGCTAAGCTACTGGATACCAGTATCTCCAAGATAATTCAACCTTTATTTTGGTTTCATGCCAGTCAATGTTAGAAAGCTGTGTTCAGAGAGATTTTTTTTTAAAGATGTATTTATTTATTTTTGAGAGAGAGAGCGAGCCAGGGGGAGGGGCGGAGGGAGAGAGAAACTCAGACTCCATGCTGAGTGCGGAGCCAGACGCGGGGCTCAATCGCAGGACCCTGAGATCACTACCTGCGCTGAAACCAAGAGTCAGAAGCCTAACCGATTGCACCACCCAGGTCCCCCAGAGAGATTAAAAAAAACAAAAAACAAAAAACTTACCACTAAACTAGGCACTTTTATGTTATCTCATATTAATTTAAGCTGGTCAATCATTCAAGCCCTAAGTCCTATTTAGAAGAGAGCATCATATAAAGGAGAATATACTTGCACGCATGTGTATGTGTACATGCACGCACACTCACACACACAGTTTTATAGCTGCCCACCAGGTACAAGACTGGTGTCCTGAGGCTGTGCTTATATGTGCCATCTTTGATGTAATTTTAATTGCCTATTGACAAGGAGTATGATTACATATGGTTACATAATTATGATATGCATGGTACTCAAATTATAAAACCTTACAAATGTGAATTCTATTACCCTTTTCCCCCCTGCAAAGATTTGTATCTTATAAGTATGTGTGATCTGGATAGTAAAAAGAAATGATCTGCCCTTATGTCTTACTTAATTCTCTTAGATGTCCTTGACACTGTCTTGTACAAAGAGACCATGAATAACTTAGTTTTAATTTATTTGTTTGTCTCACTTATGCCTGATTGGAGCAATTGAGAAAAATTACATTCATAAATCTTCTTGCCAAGATAATTAATTATGCACGAAATATTCCAAGCTGCTTCTGATTTTCATTAATGAAGCAGATTATGTGCAAAATAAAATGCTGCTGGAGTTGGGAAGAAAGGTCAGCCAGCCGCTCATCTTTAAGTGTAAAGCAAGTACACATTTTTACATCTGAAAAACAATGATAAAGAGAGAACATGCTATGATTATGTTTATCAGACTACCACATCCCAATTAAGATAGAAAAGCATGTGGTTTTCATTTGTTTCTTTCCCTGTGATGGAAATAAATCTTACGTCACCATCATTCTGGTCAGTTAATTTCTTTTCCAAAGGAAAATTAGCTGAACTATATAGTTCAAAGCATTAGGCCATAAACACGTAGAAACAGAGAAGCACTAAATGCGTCTTTTAAATGGCCTTTATGAGAGAAGATGTGTCAGATATTCAGACATCCACATTATTATTCATCAGTAATCTTTGCTCTAATTTTCTACTTAATTTTCCTTTTTCTTAAGTGGTTATAAGGATTGACAAAGCTGGTATTTTATCATTGTAAGATTTGACAGTTCTTATGTTCCTCTAAAACAAGTACGGAATTGACAAAAAAGTCTTTGCCTTCCACTGAAACATGTGCCTCTGTATCAACTCATGGTTCCACAATGTTCTAGGCTTATCGGGTAGATCATCCAGGAACGTGATAGACATAGAGCCCAAATTACTCTCTAACAGAGTCACATCTGACTTGGCGTTGCTGCTGCTGCTACCATTTACCATTGCATCAACAAAACTTTAAAATAGAATATTCCAAAAAACTTAAAAACTTAGGTGAGATAATTATGCTTGTATCTACCTGGATTTTAAAATACTTCCTTGCTCATACAATTATCAACACACTAAGCATGAATTATTGTTTATAATATTGAGAAACTGGAGAGACTATACTTCCTCATCAATAAAATTTTGTTTAAATTGTTTAATAGCTTTATATCATGACAGATTGTTAACTACACTTATCCTGAGGAGCATGAGCATCACATAATATGTAGAATTGTCAAAACATTGTTGTACACCTGAACCTAATATAACATTGGATGTCGACTATACTTCAATAAAGAAAACTATGCTACATTCAAATAGTGAAATACTATATTAAAATGATACGTTGTACTTTTGACCAAGAATATACCTGTGATTTGTTCAATTTAATTTAAAAAATCAGGTAATAATATAGCATACATAGGTTAATTCCATTAATTTTTACGTGTTTTGTTAGGTGTTTCTTTAATAAATGTGTGTGTGCCTGTGACCGTGCTCATATGCTTATATAAAGTTCTAGAAGGTGGCAGTACGCCAAATGCTAATAGCAATTATCTATATGGATAGTGATCTAATCTACATTTTTAACAAATGAGCATTATTAAGTGACAAGCAGAAACAAATACAACTTTTTAAGCAGGTTCCACATTCAGCACAGAGCTTGATGTTGGGCTCGATCTCACAACCCTGAGATCATTGACCTAGCTGAAATCAAGAGTTGGATGCTTAACCAACTGAGCCACCCAGGTGCCCCTCTTTTTGTTTTAAACTACTCATTGAATGCCCATTGAACAAGTATGGCTGTTGAGATCATCAGAGTAAGTTTTATTTAATCATACCTTTTGAACTCAAGACAAATAGTGAGATTGGCCTCAACGCAAGAATAGTCTTTACTTGAGCATGGTGGTAGAAGTGGGTAGGAGTATAGGAGTATGTAATATGTTGGGTCTTCACCGTCGTTTTCAGGTAGGATAACAAAAAATGCTAATACTAATATAGCAGTTCTATGTGGCAGGTACTCTTCTAAGCACTTGGCATTATAATACCTTGCTTGATGATCCTAACAACGCTTTGAAGTAGGTATATTATATCTACATTATACAGAAAACTGAGTCTGAGGGAAGTTAAATAATTGCGCAGTTATTCAGCTAGTAAGTGATGGAGCCAGGACTTTAACTCAGCCAACAGTCTGGACCCAGTATCTTTGCTCTTACAAGGTAGCACACAGAAGCAACAGTTATTTTTTTTTTTAAGATTTTATTTATTTATTTGAGACAGAGAGAATGAGAGACAGAGAGCATGAGAAGGAGGAAGGTCAGAGGGAGAAGCAGACTCCCTGCTGAGCAGGGAGCCCGATGCGGGACTCGATCCCAGGACTCCAGGATCATGACCTGAGCTGATGGCAGTTGCTTAACCAACTGAGCCACCCAGGCGCCCTGCAACAGTTATTTTATTAATTACTCCAGCTGTTGTCACTGGTGTTAACAAGAGAAAATATAACATGGGATATTTTAAGATTAAGAGCCTAAATTTGATATTTATGGAAATGACTAACTTATTTACTGGCCAATTTTATTAAAAATAACATTTATTTGTATTATTATTTTTAAATGGATTTTTGTTTGGGACTGTTAGAAATGGAGTCTAATTGAAAGCCTAGTTCTCTTAACCACAAATACACATTCTTTCCCAGGGGAAAGAATATAGACCAGGTGAGAAAGAATTCATAGGTTGTAAGGCTTAACCAAAGAGAGGGAAGACAAGGAAACTAATATTTTGTAAGTTCCTCTTAGAATGCTAGGCATTGTGTTACATGTTTTATACAAGTTATTTCATTTAATCCTTAGAACAACTCTGTGAATTAAGAGTTATTATTCCCAATTTAAATATGAGACTCACTAAAACAATGAGATACCACTAAACGCCTATCAGAATGGCCAAAGTCCAAGACACTGATAACACTGATAATGTTGAGGATATGGAGCAACAGGAATTTTCATTGCTGTTGGGAATGCAAAATGGTACAGCCAGTTTGGAAGATGGTCTGGCAGTTTCTTATAAACATACTCTTACTATATATGAGCCAGCAGTGTATTCCTTGGTATTTACCCAAATGAATTAAAACTTATGTCCATACAAAGATCTGTACATGAATTCTTACAGCAGTTTTATTCATAACTGCCCAAACCTGGAAACAACCAAGATCTCCTTTGGTAAGTGAATGGATAAATAAACTGTGACAAATCCAGACAATGAACTGTTATTTAGCACTAAAAAGAAATGAGCTATCAAGCCATGAAAAGATATGGCGGAATCTTAAATGCATATTACTAAGTGAAAGCAGACAATCCAAAAAGGCTACATATTGATTCCAACTATATGACATTCTGGAAAAGGCAAAACTATGGAAACAGTAAAAAGATCTGTGGTTGCCAAGGATTAGGGTGAACGAGGGATGAAGAGGCAAAACACAAAGGATTCTTAGGGCAGTGAAATTATTCTGTATGCTACAGTGGTGGATATATGTCATTATACATTTGACTAAAGCCACAGAATATATTGCACCAAGAGTGAACCTTAACATATACTATAGATTTGGGATGATAATGATGTATCAATTTAGGTCACTGATTGTAACAAACGTACCACTCTGGTGCAGGATGATGATAGTGGGAGAGATTGTATATGTGTGGGAAGAAAGGGTACTCTGTACTTTCCTCTGTTTTACTGTGAATCTAAAACTGCTCTAAAGAATAAAGTCTACTTTAAAAAAGCACCTCCTCAATAAAAACACACAATCCTCCTAAAAAAATGAGACCCCATAAGTTAGAGGGCTCACTGAGTCTTTCTGATTTCCAGGGATGACAAGGTACCTGGATTTCCCTTAAGTATGTGACTGGGCTAAAATGTTAATTTTGAAACTTGGAAGCCCTAGAGGTAGGGGTGGGGTCATGAACTCAATGCAGAGAGGTAAGAGGAAAGTTTCTTGAAAGGCACAGCAGCTCTGGGAACATGGGGTCAGGTCAGGATTAGAGGAGAGAAGAGAGGGACAGGGAGAGAGAAAGAGAGTGGTATATAAAGGACTCACAACAGAGAAGACAGGGAACTTTGGAAATGTTTGTCTGATAAACAATTTTAAGTTCATTCTTGTCCTAAGGATTAATTTTCCTTTGTTATGCCCAAATCCTCAGTAAAAGACTATGGCACTGGATAACAGTATTCTTGGTAAGGAGCATGTAAAGTTTGGGGTAGGCAAAGAGCTATACTGGGGAGTGGGTGGGGGTCGGCAGGCAAAGCACAGCAGAAACAAGACAGCAGTGGGCAGGAGTCTGGGCAAAAGGGCTGAGAGTGGAGGTGGGTTAGAAAGTGTATGGTGGGGAAAAATGAAGGGGGGGAATCAGAGGGGGAGATGAACCATGAGAGACTATGGACTCTGTGAAACAAACTGAGGGTTCTAGAGGGGAGGGGAGTGGGGGGGGTGGGTTAGCCAGGTGATGGGTATTAAAGAGGGCATGTATTGAATGGAGCACTGGGTGTTACACGCAAACAATGAATCATGGAACACTACATCAAAAACTAATGATTAATGTATGGTGATTAACATAACATAATAAAAAAAAGTGTATGATGACTTGAGGGGGAGGCAATAAAATTCAAGCAGAATGTATGACTGGAGGCCTCTGCATTTGGGCCTCTGCTCTATGCCACCTCCTCAGAGAGGCTTTCTCTGATTAAAAGTAGACCAACACAAGACAAATTCATTGCCTTATCTGATTTTCTTTATAGCGCTTATCATCATTCATTTGGTTATGGTATGCCTTTCTAATCACACTAGAACAGTGGTTCTCATCTGGGGGTGATTTTGCCCCCCAGGAACATTTGGCAGTGTCTGGAGACATTTTTGGTTGTCACAACTGGAGGATATTCTGCAGACATCTAGTGGGTAGAGGCCAGGGATGCTGCTCAACATTCTAGAGTACACAGGACAGCCCCCCAAATTATCTAGCACCAACTGTCAATAGTGCTGAGATTGAGAAGCTGCATTAGAAAGGAAATTCCTGGAGGAAAAGGACTTTGTCTTGTGTGTTGTTATTCCCAGTACTTATAACAGCACCTGGCACATGGTAGGTACTCGATAAGCATTAGTTGAAGGGTTGATCATCATTGAAGTCTTCATTTTTCCAGCCTGAAATAAGAATCAGTTTCTCCTGGCCTCATATATGCTCCCAGCTATAGGTCTGTCTCTGATCTGGATCAGAGCAGCAACAGAAAACATGTGAAGAGACTCCTTCCCCATGCATCCAGGCCAGGAGGCCTCTTCCACATATTTCTCCCTGAAAATCCCCTCTCTTTCCTCTGTACAGATTTCAGCACGGGACTGGGACAGTTAGAAATATTGCAATAAATATCCCACCTCCTTAATTTGGAGGTTTGCAAAGAGTGCTATCCATGCTTACCCTTACGTAATTGGGACAAAAGAAGTGCACAGCAAGCATATTGACAACTGACCAAAGCCGAGCCTGCAGTTGGGGCAATGAGTTCTAAAAAGCCTGCAAACACAAACCTCTTGCCCCAAAGCCCTCTAACTACTGACATCCAGCCACAGGCCAAGGTCATATTTCTTCCTTGGCTCCAGGCCATTCTTCTAAGAACACTCCTTGGGGCTGACAGACTTTTTCACTGGCATTAGTAGCAACGTACTACACAGTTCAGCACCATCATGCCTTGCCAACTTTCAAGAAAGCTACAATTTATATTTCAGAATTTCAAGGAACTGTGTCTAAAAGTTAACCTGGAAGGAGGTCAGAAAGAGAATCCAACAGTAGAACACAGTCATTTTCAAAACTACCCACAGGTACTCTCCCATTTATAAAAGCAATATTATGATGAGAGGAGATAAAAATCTTTGTTTTTCATTTAACTTATGTGGAAAACAGTATGTTAGTTTGGACCAAAGACCAAAGAATTTGACCATAACAACTGAGGAAACATCCCAGGAAATAGCTAGTCCACACAATAATCCAACTTCATTAGCTGAGGTCAGGACATCATCAACTCCCCTTTGGGTTACCTGATTTTCTTGCTGGTCCCACTGAAATAACTGCAGAACCTGACCCAATTCTTGCTGCTGTTGCTTCAGGTCTTTGTCGAGTTGCCGTCTCCTATCTTGTAGAAGCTCAAGAAGGCTGTCAATCTTCAGACAGCTGTTATGAGCTCCCTGAATCAACTCAGGATTCACATTAGGTCCATCACACTTGAATTTTTCTATGAAGTCAGTGAGCTGTTGACTTTTGTTTAAAAGGATTAGAGATCGTTCTAAGAGTTCTAGAAGAAAATTAGAAAGAAAAAAGAATAGTGACATGAGCAAGGTTTTCTATAGTAATATTCAAACTCTTGTATAATTTAAAACATATATAACCTTTATGTTAACAATAAATTGTACTGTAAGGAATCAAAATGTGTAAATAGAAAATGTCTGTGATACATCTGGTCAGATAACATGACCTAACAATTTCTGTAGCATTAACTGCCAAATGATAGGTTGCTGCAGTTCGGTGACAGTGTAATTCAGGAAGGGAGGGGAAAGATCATGGGACTTGAGCGCTGTGTCAGTTGGTTTTTAGTGTTGTGATGTTGGTTAAGGTGCCTGCCACCCTTGATGTGTTCTACATTCTGAAGCGAATGGACTAATTCTGAAGTTTAAAGGCTATGACCAGGAGTCATCCATGACACATTCCTCTCCCTTATTACCAATATCTGTCAATTCCACCCTCTGTCTCCTGCGTGTGTTTACTGCTCTCCTTCCCTACTACAGAAAACATTATTTGCTGCCTGGACTTGTGCAGCCACCTCTTGCATCCTTCTCCAATCCATTCATCTATTCTCTATATGTTAGCCAGACAGATCTTTTCTAAATACACTACATCATATACATGCACACACACGCACACAATGGCTTTCAATTGCCTTCGAATTAAGGACAGACCCCTTGACATGATTTTAGGTCTGGCATGGTCTGGTTCCTATCTTCCCTTTCAGATTATCTCAATCTCTCTACTCTTCATCCCTCTCTTTTTAACTATATCACAAATCTGACATTCCCTTCTGCCCCAGAACTTTTAATTCTGTCCTCTACCAGGGACATCTTTTTTTTTTAAGATTTTATTTATTTATTTGACAGAGAAAGAGACGGCGAGAGAGGGAACACATCAGGGGGAGTGGGAGAGGGAGAAGCAGGCTTCCCTGCTCGATGCGGGGCTCGAACCCAGGACCCTGGGGTCATGACCTGAGCGGAAGGCAGACGCTTAACGACTGAGCCGCCCAGGTGCCCCCAGGGACACCATTCTTAATCCCTTCCTTCTCCACCATTACTCTGCTCATACTTTAGGTCTTACTCAACTGCCAATTCCTCAAGGGATAAACCAGACTGAATCAAATCCTATACCACATCAAATACTATTAGTTGTTCTCATTAACAGCTCTTATCACAACTATAGTTTTATACTTATGTGTTGGGTTAGTTGATTAAGGTCTCCCTTTGCCACCAGGCTCCAAGGCAAAATGAAGACAGTGACCATGACAATATCCCCAGCACTTAGCATAGTGATTGGCACAGGACAAATGTCCAATAATTTCTGCAGAATGCTTGAATGAGATCAAATGTATTAAGAGAGAGGGAAGAATTAAGAGAGCTATAAGTGCTAGAGATCAGCGGTTCTCTAGAGATGTAAAAAAGATTTTGAGAAGGCATGAGATTTTGTGATAGGAAAGTGATGGAAACAGAAGCCAAGTTACCAGGTTGAGAAGTGGGGACATAGTTATGAAGTGAAGTCAACAAGACAGGGCAATCTTTGAGACATTTGCTGTTAGAGGGGAGAAAAAAAAAAGAGAATATCAGCAGGGTTGAATATACTGTTTTTTTAATTTTAGGACAGGGAGAACTATGAAGAACATCCAGAGACTAAGTACCTTACCTAGCATCACACAACTAGAACTGGACTAAGCAGTCCTAAAAGCCACATGTTCTGATTAGAAGCTCAGTGTTCTTTTCACTCTCCCATGGCACTCTGAACAGTTTTCTAACATTTGGCAGTTAACTGCACAGCAATAATGAGGCTGTGGTAGTTGGGCCAGTTATCTCTTTTAACTTGACACTTTTTTTTGGAGAGCTGGAAAAGAGAATGAGATAAGTGAAGATATTGTGAAGAGAGAGTTTGCAATGAAAAGGAAAGAATTTGAAGTAGTTTTTGTCACATGACTTAGATCTGTCCAATGAAGTATTAGATGGTGTTATCTGTTTAGAGTGAGGAAGGTGTGATTATGTGCACTGAGCAATTTTATTGGGAGTTAACGATGCAAAGCAATGAACAACAAAAATAACTTGAACCAAAAAGAGGACTGAGATCATTCAAACAGAGTAAGAAAAGGCAGGGATAACATTAGAATAAATCTCTCAAAGAAATGGAAGCAAACATTAACAAGATGGGAGAGGCAGGGGCAGAAAAAAAACCTACCTATCTAGAGCAAGTTCTTATGTAGAAGGGAAAGAAATAACTTGAAAACAAGCTGAAGACAGGTTATAGAGGGCCTTGTGTAGCAAACTGAAGAGTTTTAATTTGTTCATCTTATGTTAATCAGTATACTGATTCTCTCTACATATGTATACATAATTCCTTTGTGTTGAAGAGTTTGTTATGATATTGTGAAAAGTTACACACACACACACAGGAAATGTGGGCAAGTGGCAGGGTTTCCACATAGTACTTCTTTTCTTCCTTTCCATCACTAGTTCTTACACACTATACTTTTCAAATGAGAGAGGGAAGCATAGCTCTAAGGGCAAGGGCATTGCAGACTGACAGAAGAACAGGCCAACCTATTCTGGTTCCTACAGAATACATACAATTAGCCAAAATTTCCATTTGCAATCTTTTTCTGGTTTTCTGTTTCACATCTACCAAAATAATATAACTACTACCATAGTACCACTAGGAATGGAGTCTCTGGCCAAGGCTACTTGTAAACTGTACCCAGGCTAAAATCAGTCTATCACTGCTACCAAGATAGTCATTAAAGTGGACAAGTATTTCCCTCAGTTTCCTCTGTCAGTCTCTGTTTCTTCCTCTGTTGATTTCTTATACCTTAACTTTTTTATTGTTTGTGATTTCCTAGTAATTTATTCCATCAGTTGATCGTACAAAGTGATGTATTTTTCCTCAAAGTTAAACTCTCTAGATAGAATATCATGAACTTCAAGAAATACAAAATCTCTATGGTATGTTTATTTTAAAGATCATATTTTTGCATACATAAAACCCTACTTTCTGACATAATGCCTTGTGATGTGAGGCAAGTAAATATTTAATATATTCTTATTATTTGTTTTGATTGTCATTATATCTAAGAAAGTTTATATTAAAGTAGATTTTATACTAATACCTATAGTTTGCCATACTTAAGTATAAATTACAAATTCAAGATGGATAAATGAGGGATGTACATAACTTAAGTAAATTTATAACTTGCTAAGCAATCTTTTTAAAAGAGTAATTTCTAAAAAGTATCAAAGTCACAGTCTTGGCACTGACTGTGATTTTGAAATATCATGGGTGATATTTCTTCCTAAAATTTTTTTAAATATTCTAAATGTTCCTCAGTGGGATGGTGTTTCCTAAACTCATTCAAATATACTTTCAAATATACACAAAAGTAGAGAAAATACTATAATGGACTCCAATGAACCTATATCTCAGCCACATATAAAATACATATTTAAGAACATTTAAGAACAAGGAAGTTATAATATGATTGTTCCTGAGCAGAAGCTTCTTAGGTATTATGTTCATTTTAAGAAGACTTTGGAAAACTGGAGGGTTCAGTTGTGATCCTTCAGGGCTTAGAATCAATTTTTTCCTCCTTAATGTCCCTGTAGTGCCTTGTTTATTGCTCCAGTTTATATCATTGTATTGTGTCTTACATTGGAATTAAATACAAATAACACTCAATAAACATACTTCGGGTTGGATGCTATTCTACATCATGGAGATTCAGATTGTACTAATTCCTGCCTTCCAGAGTCTCACCATCTGGTGATAGGGACAAATATGGAAATGAATTGTTACTACATAGTAAGCTGGGTGGTGTAACAGGGACCCACAGGTAACCCACCAATAAATGTGTACATGCCCCAACCAAACTGTAGGCTTCCTGAGGAAAAAGTCCACTATCTCCCCTTTTTTAATAACTATAGTAGTGAAAGATGATTTTCCTTATCCAGAGCTGTTATTTAAAGGCTGATCTTCATTTCCTGACCCTGAGAAGGAACATTCACTGAATTCAACAATTTATTCAACCAAGAAATATTTCCTGAGGATCCACCATGTGCCGACACTGCTAGATGCTGAGGATACAAGGAAGAACAAGGTGAGAACAGCCTCTGACCTCAGGAGCTAAAACCTAGCAGACTGAATAACTGACTCTCTGGAGGCTGTTCTCTAACATCTCCTTAGAATCGTTTACAACTATGTCTTTTTTGAAGCAGATGACCAAAAATAAAGCTTTATGTAAACTTTCTTGAACAGTTTGAGGTATAAACAGATAAATTTAAAATACATTGTCACAGGGCACCTGGGTGGCTCAGTTGGTTAAGCGACTGCCTTCGGCTCAGGTCATGATCCTGGAGTCCCGGGATCGAGTCCCGGGATCGAGTCCCGCATCAGGCTCCCTGCTCGGCAGGGAGTCTGCTTCTCCCTCTGACCCTCCTCCCTCTCATGCTCTCTGTCTCTCATTCTCTCTCTCTCAAATAAATAAATAAATCTTAAAAAAAAAAAGATTAAAAAAAATACATTGTCACACATGAGCATTCTCACATGAACATATTATAAAACCTCTAAAAACTTATATGAGGAATAAACATATTTCTTGCCTTTGGTATGATGTTCGTGAAGCTGAAGAAGTGATTTTAAGGACTCAGCACTCTCAAACTCCTGGGTGTTCTGGAGGAAATCTTCAGCTTGGTCTATTTTAATAGCAAACTACAACACAAATACAAGGGAAAGACATTTGAAAAAGTGAAAATCAGTGTGCCACTTTGGGTGATTTGTAGATGTTTTTCATGAATTCATGACCTAGCTGACTGTATATGTGTTTGTGTGCTTATATGATGATGTGTGTGCTTGTGTGTGTGGAGGGGGGCTGAGGGTGTTTGTATGAGGCCGTGTGTTTACATATAGTCTATTTACAAAGTGCAAAAGAACTTTCTTCTTCCTTTCTATTCCTTTCATACATGGATATATGTCATATATGCAGAAATAATTTAACTTGTTTACTATTAAGTGTCTATTGAAATTTTCAACTAAAATTACTGTGTCTATGTAACAAAGCAGCCACTTCCAGCATATAAAGCAGTTTGTCAAACAATAACCAGAAAGTTTGCTAAAAACAAACGAACAATAAAAGTTTGGTTAACCAGTAACCTATGTAATTATAAGTAAATATAATTTAAGAACCCACTTAGAGGGAAGGTTGAAATACAATTAATGTTTTCTTCTGTGATTAGACCTAGAACCAAAAAATGTAACTTTCAAAATAACACAAGTCTAATCTCCTTACTACACTGATCTTAACAAAAAGGCTAAGAAGTAATGTCTAATACCATTTCTTATACAAAACAAGAAAGTGATCTGAAGAGATACACACCAAGGGATTACCTTTATGAGAAGGAATGAGATTAAGGATGGGGGTGTGAATTTTTACCTTTTAAATCTATAATTTGTAATTTTGTTTGTATTTTTATCAATGATCTTATGCATTCTTTATATAAATAAAAATGAGATTAGATACAGCAAAAATAAAAAAAGGAAAATTTTTCCTCTGTTTAAAAAAAAAAAAAGAGCTATTTCGCATCCTAAATGGTGAGGAATATGACCCATCTCTCTTTCTCCTTGGAGGAAATAGGAAGGAGAGGTATTTGAAATGCTGGTAAAATTCTCAGGGGAATAATCTTAGAAAAAATTTTAGAAGAGGGTAAAACATATTTGGTTCTACCAGTACAGTACATCCATGGTAGTAGACATAGTAGTAGTCTAGCTAGACAGTAGTTGCTTTGTTTTAGAACTCAGATTCAAAAGTTTAATCAATAGGTTTACCTTTGTATCAGGTATTGAATAAACTCATAAAGGTAAACTATCAGTGAGAAAGACACAAAAGCTTATCACATGCTTATCTTTTTTTTCAAGTTTTCTCCAAACTATCATCTATGAATTTAATGATTTTTAATATTTTTTGTAATTATTCGATTAACAAGTTCTACTACATTTTTATTATTACCATAGCCACAAAAAATCCAGTTATAAATGGCATGGAATGATGAGAGAGAGACTAATGAGCATGTTCTCTTTGGAAATATGGAGAAGGCCTCCACTATCGTGTTAGAACAATCTGGTGGATATCAGCCACTGTTGCTTAGGGACAGTGTTCCTAATGTGCAGCATAGTGTCTAATAAGAGAATAACCTGTCTGATGGTTAAGTCAGTGAATCAGAAACAGTCCCGTAATAATTATCAACCATGCAATAAGAAATCATTTCATATTTTTATGGAACTGCATGCATCATAGTTCAATAAGGGAATCCTATCCACACATCATTTACAACTTTAATTCATTCCATTTCTGATAGCTTATTTTAAGGGTATTCTTCAAAGAGAAGTTTCAAAACAAACAAGCAAACAAACAAAACCAACCCTAGAAGGTGATTTGATTTTTCTCTGTAGAACATTACAAAAAGTTTTGGAGTCACTGTATAACTTATAACATATTTCAACTGTTATTTGAAATTAAAATAAATAAATAAGCAAACAATGTGCTACTCAGAAAAATTTTCCCTAAAGTTCTGTTAACTTTTACCTTATGGATATTTTCTATTGCCCACTTTTCTTTTTGCATCTTGCACAGGATAGAATTAGCAAGAGTGGAACACTTTGCAAAGACCCTATTCTCATTATTATTATTATTATTATTGTTAATCAGTGATGAAAATAGTTTGGCAACACAAGGGGCAGGAAAGGAGTTTGCCTTCAGCTTAGTACTAAGTGACCCATAAAACTGGAAGCAGGATAATATAAGAAACCATATCTTTTCTCCAAAAATCAGAGTGATGGGCTGAATTATGAGTTGGCTTAGTATTTCCTTTTACTTCATGCGATATCTGGGAATAATTTCTTATCAGAGAGAAAATCAGCTGGCATTAATGCTACTACCCCATGAGAAACAAATATTGGGCCTAATATCTGAAGAAAGATAATTTCCTGTGTTCAAATGAGTTGAATTTCAAGGGCAGTTGACATCTATACCCCACTTACTGAGATGGAATGAATCAGATGTATCTACAATTTGACCCTGTAGGTGCATTTCACCTGATTTCTGTTCAGGAAAGAAAACTACATGTGAAATTTTTCCCAAGATGATCTGTAAAATGAACCATAGTTGGGCTTCTTTATGCAAACTGTGGAAAACAAAACTTAAAAGTTACAATAAGGTTTTGGCTCCTTCTTTTTACTTTTAAACGAGTTCATGATGCATGAGATTGTCTACCCCAATTTTTATGTTCTATTACTAATCTTCCTTCCTTCATTATTTTGGATTTAAGACCTAAATTTTGAGTTTGGAAATGTCATATTTTTCAAAGCTAGTGCTTTATCATAATGAAGCAGTGCTCTCCCATCAGATCAATGTACTGCCAGTTGACAGAGAAGTCAAAAGTGAAATTTCCAGTAACTGTCTTACACCAAATACAACACCTCTTTTAATAATGTTCTTTGAATCTCACATTTTGAAATTGGGAACTGTGAAAACATCTCAGAATTCAAGAAAAGTCACAGGAGGAAATGACCTTCTTAGGTCCAGGACTTTTCTTTCATTAAATTTTTAATGAGTTCAAACTATGAATCCAACTATATGCCTTTGGAAAGTACTCTATAAAATGCTATGCTTACAAGTCAATTATTCTATGGAATATTCCTCAATTGCCTTTTCATAAATAGCAGAAGAAATTCTATCCTCCATCTTTAAGTCAACAAGAACACTTTAGACCAACATTTCCTAATAATGTAAAATTAGGGATAATTGTTTGATTTAGTAACTGTATTACCATTTTCTAAAGAAAGTAATAAATCATAGTGACTTATGGATAAGAGTTTCTATTTTTACTTAATATTTTACTTAATTTTAATTAGCTGTACTTAGGGGTTTTTAAAAATATTTTATTTATTTATTGGAGCGAGAGAAAGCACAAGCGGCGGGGAGGGGCAGAGGGAGAAGAAGACTGTCCACTGAGCAGGGAGCCCGACAATGCTGGATTCTATCCCAGGATCCCATGATCAAGACCTGAGCCTAAGGCAGACCCTTAACCGACTGAGCTACCTAGGTGCCCCCTTAGGGTTTTTTTTTTGAAGAGTTACATTTAAAATATTAACAATTTTATGTTTTGGCAATCAAAAATTAAATGTATTGTATATAACTTGGTCATTCTGCCATTTTAAAAACTGATTGTAATGTCTATTTGTAGAAATAAAACATCTTCAGGAGTGCTATCTATTTGCTCTGATGTGAAAGTAGTTTTTTTAAACACAAACCTCCAACGCATTTTCAAAAAATTCAGAGCTCAACCTGAGGAGCTCCCTTCTTCCTTCAAGCATGGAGACAAGGGCTGCCCATGCTTCACCCAAGGTGTTGGCCATGGCATCATAGACCTGACTCTGATCCTTGTTCTCTTCAGCTGTCTTGTCTGCTTCCTGCAAGAGTTCCCATACCTGATCTTCCAAAGCCTAAGTGCAGGAAAGAAAAGAGTGTCATTCAATGTAAGAACCTGGAATCATATTTTAAACATTTGGACATTTTAAATTGCATGTGGTCTAAGAAGGCTTAGAAAGAATTTATAAACAAAAACTACAATGTAGGCAGATAGATCAAGTAGACAGAAGGGAGCAATGGAAATTGCGATAAGCTAGAAAGCATGGCCGGGCTAAAGGCATTCACTTTTAAACATTGTTCAAACACTGTAGGAATTTATCAAAGGTACACATTTACATTCCCAGAGGTCCAGAATTTTATGTTGACCTCACATTTCAAAAAAAAGGAAAATTAATTGGAACACATCTGGAAGAGAGTGATAAAGAAAAAAAAATTATGAGAAATGAACCTAGTAAAACTCACTTCATTCTAAATAATTATTATTGTTAATATGCTTGTGAAGGTTAATATAAATGCCACAAACAAGTTCTTAAAAGAGAATACTCAAAATATAAAAATTAGAATATCTATAACTAGTAATACAGATTTTTTGAACAAAATATGGAAGATAAAGGGGACCATGTGTTTACATAATTGTTTCATTTAGAGATAGGAGGAGGAGCTCACAGATTCTGTTTCATTCTTAAAGTTGGCACCAAAAAATGGGAAAGGCTTTACAAATATAATAGACTAAAAATAATATGAGTAAATTCTAAAATATCAGCAAAAAAGGGGACTAAAATGGGATAATGCAAAAGAAAACAAAAGACATAAAGAGCATATTTATCAGGATACAAAAAAAAATAAAACATAATGACAGGAATATGATTAAGTACCAGTTAACACCAAAAAAGTGGATGCATTAGCTTTCTCAATTAAAAGACAAATATTACCAGGTTAAGCTTTAAAAAAAGTCAACTAATTTATGTTTGCTAGAGACATCCCTAAAGACATAACTTTAGAAAATAAAAAGATGCGCTATACCAGGCAAAGACAAACAAAAGAAAAGGACTAACGACATTAATGGCAGACAAAATAGAAATGTAAACAAAAAAACATTGGGATTTAAAATGGCATTTTATTTTGATAAATGGTTCAATCTACAGTAGATATAAGGTACTCGTGAATCTTTATACTTATGGCATCAAAATATTTAAAGTAGATATATCTAGTCACAATGCAATAGGTAGAAATAACAAGAAGTCCAGGTAATAAAACAAATCTCTTAGAAATTTTAAGATAACACTTTAAAGAATAATTCTTAGATTAAATGGAGAATAAAAACTACAATTACAGTCTGTTTTGAGAAAAATAAATAATGAGGCTATTATGTTTAATAACTTAAGATATCTAGCTAACTTTAGGCTCATATAAAATTCATAGCATTGAACAACTTTGTTTTTAAAGAAAAAAACTTAATTAAACATTCAAGTGTAAATTATGGAAAAAGAATAAAATAAAATAAGAATTAAGAGATATTAATTAAGTATAAAATTATAAATTAATAAATTAGAGAAAAATATAAGAATTAATTAAAAAGAAGTTGGTTCATTGGAAAGTCAAATGAAATATAAAAATATCTGACAGATGTACATAAAAATAGCAGAGCAGATGGCTCAAATGTTTTATAC
Source organism: Mirounga leonina (assembly GCF_011800145.1). NCBI lineage: Eukaryota > Metazoa > Chordata > Mammalia > Carnivora > Phocidae > Mirounga > Mirounga leonina. The sequence continues at coordinate 52,836,127 of NW_023270377.1, read as the reverse complement.
CTCTACGAAAACATTGAAAAAGCAAGCAAAAACTGTCTTAATCAACATTATTGGAACTCTGGAAAGTAGTGAAAGGTTTATAGCAACTGGACAAATTTAAAAGAATAGAAGCCAAAGTATGCTTTCATACCTAATGGAATTGAGGTAGAAATCAGTAACAGAAAGTTGGAAAATTCTAAAACATGAGTATGTTAAACAACACACTTCTAAATAATCCCTGAGCCAAATAAAAAGTCTCAAGAAAAATTTAAAAATATTTCTAATTATATAAAAATAAAATACAACTTCTCAAAATTTGTGGGGTGCAGCAAAAGCAGTGCTGAGAACAAAATTTATAGCATTGAATACATATATATGAAAAGAAGAAAGATCTAAAATCAATAGTCTGAGCTTCTGTCCTAGAAAACGTGAGAAAAAAGGAGTAAATTAAATATAAAATAAGCAGGAAAAAAGAAGTAATAAAAATTAGAACAAAAATCAATGAAAGCAATAGAGAAAATCAATGAAATCAAAAGCTGGTTCTAAAATCAATAAAATTGTTAAACTTCTAGCCATGCTAAACAAGAAAAAAGAGAGAAGAAACCAATTACTAACATCAGAAATGAAAGAGGGGTCATAATTACTGATCCTATAAACATTAAAAGGATAACAAAGGAATATTACAACTTTGATAACTTAGATGAAATAGACAAATTCCTTGAAAGACATAATCTACCAAAACTTACACAAGGAGAAACAGATAAATAAATAAATTGAATCGATTATTTGTAACTTTTTAAACAAGAAGGCCCTAGGCCCAATGGTTTCACTGGTGAATTCTACTAAAATGTAAAGAAGTTATAGAGCTAATAAATTCAGCAGGGCTGCAGTACACAAAATTAATACACAAAAGTAAGTTGTGTTTCTTTTATACACCAAAAATAAACAATCTAAAAAGGAAATTAAGAAAACAATTCCATTATAATATCATCCAAAAGAATAAAATATCTAGGAATAAGTTTAACCAAGGAGGTGAAAGACTTGTATACAGAAAACAAAAACAAAATCATCACTAAAAAAAACTAAAGAAGGCCTAAATAAATGAAAAGACATCCCATGTTCATGGATTAGAAGATTTAATGTTATTAAAATGGCAATACTACTCAAAGCTAACTATAGATTCAATGTATCACTATCAAAAATCTAATAGTCTTTTTTTTTTTTTTTTTTTGCAGAAATCAAAAAGCTAATCCTCAAATTCATATGAAATTGTAAGGGGATCCTTATAGCCAAAACAATCTTGAAATAGGAGAACAAAGTTGAAGGACTCACACTTTCAGATTTCAAAATTTACAACAAAGCGACAGTAAACAAAACAGTGTTGTACTGTCATAAGGATGTACATATAGATAGATCAATGGACTAGAATTGAGAGTTTAGGAATACACCCATACATCTATGGCCAATTGATTTTCAAGAATGGTGCCAATTCAATCAGGTAAAAACAGTTTCTTTAACAAATAGTACTGAAACTACTGGAAATTATGGATATCCATAATTATAAGAATGAAATTGGACCCTTAACTTACACCATATAAAAAAATTAACTCAAAATGGATCAATGATTTAAATGTAAGAGCTAAAACTATAAAGTTATGAGAAGAAAACAGGGGTATATCTTCATCATCTTGAATTTAGCAATGCTTTCTTAGATATGACCCTGGAAGCATAAGCAACAACAAAAAATAGAGAAATTGGACTGCTTCAAAATTAAGAACTTTTGAGTATCAAGGACATTATCAAAGAAGTGGAAAGAAAACTTATAGAATGGAAGAAAATATATGAAAATCATTTCTCTAAAATGAAAAATACCTCAACATCATTAATCATTATGAAAATGCAAACCAAAACCACAATGAGATGACACTTCACACCCACTAGGATGACCACAAATGTTTTTCACAAACAGAAAATGGCAAATGTGTGGAGAAATTGGAATCCTCATACATTCCTGGTGGGAATGTAAAATAGTGCAGTTGCTAGAAACATGTTGGCAGATAGATGGTGGAGAGGCTTGGGAGGGGAGAATAAGAAGTCACTGCTTAATGGGTATGGGATTTCATTTTAGTGTGATGGAAATATTTCAGAACTAGATAGAGGTGGTGATTGCACAGCATTCTGAATGTACTAAATGGCACTGAATTGTACACTTTAAAATGATTAATTTTATATTCTATGAACTTCACCTCAATAAGAAAAAATTTTAAAAACTAACAGATTTAAAAAGGAACAAAATGACATATAAATAATAAAATTATATTATATTAAGATTAAGGGATATAAATGCATATAGTAAGTTTTGGATTTATTTTTAGGTATAAAAGAAATATTTTTGTTAATAAATGTCAAACTGGGATAAAATGGAAAGTTTCCTTAAAAAATATGTTAAGAAAATTATCCTAAGAAAATCTTACCACTATTGCCCTCATCATCACTATCATTACTACCATCACCAAGGAATATATTGAATAATTTCTCAAGAAAGTATGTCCCCAACAGGTACAAATCCCAGAGAGTTTTTGTGCTTTTTCTTTTTTTTTTGGTCTTGCTTTATTTTAAGGCAAATCCCAGCTACCTCCAAGAAACAGAGACAGACATTCTACGCTGCTTAATATTCTTTGGACATAAAAAAGAAACATTCTCATTCATTTTAAAATGCTAGTATGATTCTGATGTCAAAACTTAACAAGACAGTACCAAAAATTATAGATCAATTTTACTTATGATTATATTATTCTAAATAAAATATAAGCAGATTAAATCCCACAGTATATTAAAGTATAATAAACACACAATTGTATGCATTTGTTAAAACTCAACAGCAAACAATGAATCATGGAACACTACATCAAAAACTAATGATGTACTGTATGGTGACTGACATAACATAATAATAAAAAAAACCTCAACAAGCTATGTACTTAAAAAAGAGTGAATTTTACTGTACATAAATTATACCTCAATAAAACGGACTTAAAAAAAAAGAATACACCATGACCAAGTAGGGTTTAGTCCAAAAGAGCAAGGTTGGCTCAATATTTGTAAATTAAATTAGTAATATAATACTTTAATAAAAATAAGACAACTCGCACTGAAAAAGTCTTGGGAAAAATACAGCATTCATTTCTAATCAAAATTCAACTTGGGAGAAGAAAAAGAATATATTGTTCCTTAATTAAAAAGAATAGTTATTTGGGGATGCCTGGGTGGCTCAGATGGTTAAGCATCTGCCTTCGGCTCAGGTCATGATCCCAGGGTCCTGGGAAAGAGTCCCGCATGGGGCTCCCGGCTCAGCGGGGAGCCTGCTCCTCCCTCTGACCCTCTCCCCTCTGATGCTGTTTCTCTCTCGCTCACTCTCTAAAAAATAAATAAAATCTTAAAAAAAAAAAAAAAAGAATAGTTATTTGATTTCAAGATCAAGTATCTTCCTCACTGGTAAAAATTTTAATCAGTCAAGAGTACTGTCAAGAATCCATTCCTGCTTATTAAATATTGCCTTGGAATTGTCAGTCCATGTGATTAAGTTAAAAATGTGCAATATGATTGTTTATCTGGCACACCCAAGAAAATCAACTAAATAATTATATAACTAATTCTAAAGTTCAATAAATAGGCTGGTTACAAGATAACTAAGAATCTCTGATATTTGTCAATAATTCAAAAATTAACTTTAATTTTATAGTTTGCATGTAATAAAATGTATCATCTCATACTTCTCAAAGAATTTTGGCAAATGCATACATTTAAGTAACCATCACCATAATAATTCTATTACCCCAGAAAGTTTGCTTATAGCCCTTCCCAATCAACCCTGCCCACTTCACGCCCCAGGGTGCCACTGATATACTTTCTGCCACCTTAGATTAGATTTTCCTTTTCTGGAGTTTCTCATAAATGATATCACACAGCATGTAATCTCTCCCATCTGGCTTCTTTCAATCAGCGTAAAGTTTTTGAGATTCATTCATGCTCTTGCATATATTCTTTTCTTTATGGAGTAGTATTCCACTGAATGAATATACCATAATTTATTTAGTTACCTGTTGACATTTGGATATTTCCAATTTTAAGCTACAATGTACAGACCTATTATGAATGTTTATGTATAAGTACATATATATGTATATGTATGAATATATTTTTTCATTTTGCTAGGTGTTTACTTAGATGTTTTCTACTGAATTTTACTTTCTTATTTATGCCATCTTGTATGTTTTTAATTTTTTATGAGAATGTTATTTTTATTATTGGGGAAAATGTGATGTTATTTTTGCAACTATATAAAATAGAACTATTCTGAAAAAAGCAAACAAAAAAAGCTATGCCATTGTTTTACTGGAAACAGGGGACCTGAGTTATCTCCAGCTAGAATTCTAGAGGAGTTCTTCTCTTCCTTACACTTTCAAATTATACCCCAAGACACATTATACACTTTAATTGTATTCTTGTTCCCAGTTACTTGCTATTTCTCCCTGTAAGAGGATTATATTCTCACGCCTCCTAACATCAGACTTGTTCATGTGATTTGATTAAACTAATGAAATGTGAACAGGAGTTCTGAGCAGAACTTTTAAGAACCAACGAGTGAAAAATGAAGGGGGGGAATCAGAGGGGGAGACGAACCATGAGAGACTATGGACTCTGAGAAACAAACTGGGGGTTCTGGAGGGGAGGGGGTTAGGGGGATGGGTTATCCTGGTGATGGGTATTAAAGAGGGCATGTTCTGCATGGAGCACTGGGTGTTATACACAAACAATGAATCATGGAACACTACATCAAAAACTAATGATGTGATGTATGGTGATTAACATAACTTAAAAAAAAATAGAACCAATGAGTGACTCCACCATTTCTCTTTTCATAGAAGGGAATGCTCCTTCACCCTGGATCTTAAAATAAGGAAGACATGCAAAACTGAACTGTAATTACCATGAAGGCAAGATGTAATATGAGTAAGAAATAAAATCTGTTACTCTGAGCCACTGCTGCTGGGAGGCTGTTTGTACCCTAGCGCTGCCAGATACATTCACAAAGGTAAAATCTTGTATTATACATCCAAGTTTCTCTCATGCTTAATAAAGAAGGAAAATAGAATTCATAATGCAAGAAAAGAAAAAGTCTAGGCCAGAGCCTCACAATGTCATCGTTAACCCAAAGTCTCGGGCAGACTGGGTTGAACATGCCAACGACCTCTTCAGAGACATGCACTGCAATGTATGTTCTGATCTCCTTGGTGTTTAGGCTAAACCAGACAAATGCTTGTCTAAATTTCCAGAAGAATTAGATGAAATGTGCATACATTCTTATCTAGCTATTAGAAAGCACAGTATCTGGGCATTTTCTTCTTATGTGACAAGTTTTAGATTATCTTGAGGGCTGGTTAGTTTTGTATTGTGCATCATTTTAATTTTATATTTTTTTGTCATTAAAAGGGAATAACTTGGCCTTAATTTCTACTTATAATGGGTATTAGCTCAAGAGTATGTAAGGAGAAGAAACAGATTATATTAGGAATTTTAAATTCAAGATACCTCGTTGGATGACAGACTGTATTAAGAACTGAAAGTAGGAAAACTTGATCATTCCAAGGCAGAGATTCAGGGAAGAATAAGAAATGGGCAATGGATTCATTCTAGACCAAACAAGTGAACACAACCTTTTAGTGATATTTCTCAGGTTTGATAGAAAGGTGATAAGATAAATCTGAAAGTTGGCTATCTCTATATCTAATAGGATTGTCTTTAGAGGTGTTTTTTTAGCCTTGTTAATTACATATACAATAGTATCTCTTAATACTGTTCTTTTCCCACTGAAGCGATACTTCATAAATCAGTGATGCAGAGGTTTTGGGGACAGTTTGAAGGACTATAATTCTGGCTTCCAATATTTCCTTTGGACTCTCCCATGACCTCCAGCGTGAACCACAAAAATGTTCTATTCACTGCAATCCAAAGGCCAGAACATCCTTGCAGAACCCTCTGGGTTTAATTTGGTACAAGTTGCACTTGGGATTTTCTCCAAAAAAGCCCGTAGACAGTTTGCTTTGAGGACTGGCAGAAAACTATCTGCTCCAAATTCTCTTGGAATTTAGAGCACTCTTGGGGTGCTGGGATCAGAGGCCAGGTACAGTTCAATCCTCCCCAGGGCCTTTCAAACACCATCCAAAATACTGGAGGAGAGGGATCCCGACAGTGAGATAGGTAGGATTTATGGAACAGGGATATTTCTCAGCCAATTCAAGATCTCAAGATAATGATCAGTTCAAGTATATTTCTGATAGATTCCTGAAATGGATCATGATCTGAATCCAAAGCCAAAAATCCACCATCCAGGTGTTTGATGTTTAAAACTTAGGTCTCTGTCTTCTTCAGCCCTAAAGATCTTAGGAAGGTCATGTGATTCTTTTAGTGTTTTCCAACTTTCCATGGTTGCCCATGTACATGACACCCTATTAGCCAGCCTTCCCTTCCGAATCTGGTGCTATCTCAGATGCTGCCAGCACTCAGGAAATACTGTTTATTTTTAATGTAGCCCCCCTATGGAGACCACCTCTTTCATCTCTCTTCTCAAGAAAAGCAGTGCATCAGTTAGGTAACCTGAAACATAAATCCAAGTAATGGGCTGATGAAGAGGACTAATGAACTGTGCATGCTAATCATAACGATTTCAAGTCTGTAAAGGAGACACAAGAGACCTATGTATGGTCTCATTCATATTTAAAACTCCACCATCTATCATTGGTTCTCAACTAGAATGCCCCAAAGGAGTGTCTGGAAACATGTTGAAGCATTTTTAGTTGTCACAATGTGTTTGTGTGGTGGGGAGTGGTTTGATGAAGTATTTTGCCACCAAATAGAAACCCTACTAAGAAACACTGAATGCCCTGCACATAGTGGGGGCCCAATAAATGTTTGCAGCAGAATATGTGGGAGAGATCTAAGAGGTTTCTTTCACTTTCTCTTTTTTTTTTTAAGATTTTATTTATTTATTTGACAGAGAGACACAGTGAGAAAGGAACATAAGCAGGGGGAGTGGGAGAGGGAGAAGCAGGCTTCCCGCAGAGCAGGGAGCCCGATGCGGGGCTCAATCCTAGGACCCTGGGATCATGACCTGAGCCGAAGGCAGATGCTTAACAACTGAGCCACCCAGGCACATCTCTTTCACTTTCTCTTGAAAATCATTTCACCTTATTCCTTCTAGTTGGGGCGCCTGGTTGGCTCAGTTGGTTAGGCATCTGCCTTCAGCTCAGGTCATCATCTCAGTGTCCTGGGATCCAGCCCCACGTTGGGCTTCCTGCTCATTGGGGAATCTGCTTCTTCCTTTCCCTCTGCCTGCTCGTGCTTTCTCTTTCGTGTTCTTGCTCTCTCTCTCTAAGTGTTCTTAGACTGGACCAAAATTAATTTGTCCCCTTATTCCCTAAAATGCCACCCCCTCAGCATTTCCAACAGTGGGAAAACCCCTGACAATACACTGCAGGTCTTCTCCATCTCACTTCTTATTTAGACCTGCAGAGTTCCTATAAAAATGTCATGGGGTTTATTTACTATGCAAGTGAAACCCAGGCAACCCTGAGGATATAATTCTGACACCTGAAGTCAGCCGATGCTGCTCCTACCTTCACCCCATCTCTCTAACTTCCTCTCTCGGTTGCTACTGGCTATAGATGGACTTCTTGTCTAAAGATAGAAATAGCTCTTCCATATTGAATACTATCAAAAACCGTGAGGTAAAAAGATAAATTAGTATCTGAAAACACACCTAAAAGGGGAGAAAACTCATTTTGGCCTCTCTTATTCATCAATGCAGTAGTAATATTGCAATATAAATAATGTTTATATAGTGCTTTATAGTTTAAAGATTTACATATTATCCCTAAGGTACTTATAACATCCTCAGTCAACAGGGCACTGTAGAAAGTAGTTCACTTGAATGGAAAGAGTGCTCTTTATTCTCCATTAAAGCTAAAACCAAACTGTCACTTGTTCAACAACGATACAATAATACTCTCAATGACTCTTATGGTTCAGAGAAGATAATACCTAACGGAACCTGAAGTTATTCAAGAATGTATTCACACATCCATGCTCTCACCCATTCAGCAAGAATTTTCCAAGCATCTCTTAATCAAGTCATACAAACTGTGGTAGCAGATATGAAAGACTGGGGGGGGACATCCAGTTATGATTGTATTGTTTTCTTTTCTTTGATACTCTAACTTTTTCTAAATACCCACCCACTTCTCAACTCACCTCTGAGGGGCTTCCATCCCTGCCAACTTACTGAAATATTCTTGTATAGTTCCATGGGGACTTCACATTTGTCAATGCCAACAATCTTCATTTACTTTTTTGTGATTAATACTGTTACCTGCTCCTTAAAATTTTTTTCTTCCATTGGCTACTACTGCACTCAGATTTCCTTCTGTGCTTTGTTTCTCTCTTACAAGTCCACTTTCCCTTCCTAATTTTAAATGTCTAGGTGTTTCAGGAGACCGTGGTCTTTACTCTTTTCTTCTCACCACTCAGCAAGTAGGTATCAGGCCTGAGCTGGGGATATTATAACAAAATATTTGTGTGACTTTTCAAACTATACTTAACTTCTTCCAGAACTTAAATGTGGTCTTGTGGACAGAAGGCAAGTGATCCCAAAGTTTGGATGGACTATCACAATGAGTCATAAGTATTGATTAGATTGTGTCTCCATATAATCCATGGGTGGAAGGTAGAAGAGAAAAAGAATCATTGCTCAATACCTCTTTGCAAGTGAATGCATAAGTTCTTATAACAACAACCACTGTTTATATAATTTATTTCTCCTGATTTTTAAACTCTACTGAAAATCTTCACCTAAATATCCAACAACTACCTCAAACTCAAAACATCTAAAACTGAATGAAAAGGCAACCTACTGAATGGGAGAGAATATTTACAAATGATATATCTGATAAGGGGCTAATATCCAAAATATATAAAGAATTCATACAACTCAACACCAAAAATACAAATAATCCAATTAAAAAATAGGCAGAGGATCTGAATAGACATTTTTCCAAAGAAGACATACAGATGGTCAACAGACACATGAAAAGATGCTCAACAACATCATTCATCAGAGAAATGCAAATCAATACCACAATAAGGTATCACTTCACACCAGTCAGAATAGCTAGTATCAAGAAGACAAGAAATAATGTGTTGGTGAAGATGCAGAGGAAAGGAACTCTCACGCACTGCTGGTGGGAATGTAAATTGGTGCAGCCACTATGGAAAACAGTATGTAGGTTCCTCAAGAAACTAAAAACAGAAATACTGTATAACCTAGTAATTCTACTTCTGGGTATTTACCTGAGAAAAATGAAAACACGAATTTGAAAAGATATATGCACTCCTATGTTCACTGCAGCATTATTTACAATAGTCAAGATATGGAAGCAACCTAAGTGTCCACCAATAGATGAATAGAAAAAGATGTGGTATATAAACATAATGGAATATTATTCAGCCATAAAAAAGAATGATATTCTGCCATTCACAACAACATGGATGGACTTAGAGGTTATTATGCTAAGTGAAATAAGTAAGAGAAAGACAAGTACCATATGATTTCCTTAGATGTAGAATCTAAAATACAAAACAAATAGGGGCGTCTGGGTGGCTCAGTCTGTTAAGCATCTGCCTTTGGCTCAGGTCATGATCTCAGGGTCCTGGGATCGAGCCCCACGTTGGGCACCCTGCTCAGCGGGGAGCTTGCTTCTCCCTCTCTTTCCTACCTGTGCTCTCTCTTGCTATCTCTGTCACTATCTCTGCTCTCTCTCTCAAATAAGTAAATAAAAATAAATAAAAAATCTTTTTAAAAAGGAGCAAACAAAAGAGAAATAGACTCATAAATACAGAGAACAAACTAGTGGTTGTCAGAGAGGAGGAGGGTGGGGGATGGGCAAAAGAGGTGACAGGAATTAAGAGGTACAAACTTCCAGTTATAAAATGTATAAGCCACAAGGATGCAAAGTACAATAATTTTGTGTAGTGACACATGGTAACTACACTTCTCATGGTGAGCATTTCATAATGTATATAATTGGCAAATCACTATGTTGTACACCTAAAACTAATATACTATTATATGTCAACTATATCTCAATTGAAAAAAAAATGAATAATGAATCAATCTTGTCTACATTGTGTCAGCCAGGGGCACTTTAAAAAAAAGAAAATCTAAAACTGATCATGTCATCTTATCCACCAAATCTCCTACTCACCTGGCTTTCAGGAGCAAAAAAAATGAAGACATCTGTTATTTATTCTCTCCCCCACATGTCCTTCAGTTCCAAGATGTGATCAGTTCCAAAGACCTATTGAGTCAACCTCTTACATATCAAACCTTCTCCTCCTTCTACTTCTACCCCTCACCTCTGTTTAGTCTCTCATCACTTCTCACCTGAATTTCTACAATAGCCTTTCAGCTTGTCCTTCTGTCTCCAGGTTTGCTCTTAGCCAATCCATTCTCTGTCCTGAGGCCACACAGATCTTTCTATATCAGAAATATGATCATGTCACTCAGCAACTCAAGAAGTTTTCAGTGGCTTCCAATTGATTTTAAGATAAAATTTCAAGCTTAAGCATAGCGTTTAAGACCTTCAGTGCTTGATTCTCTATTTAATCTTATTTCTGTTCATTCTCTCACACTGCTTTCCAGCTCTCCGAACTTTCTGTGGTTCCCTGATTCTCCCATGTTCTAAAGATTTTTTATTTATTTATTTGAGACAGAGAGAATGAGAGAGAGAGAGCACATGAGAGGGGGGAGGGTCAGAGGCAGAAGCAGGCTCCCTGGTGAGCAGGGAGCCCGATGCGGGACTCGATCCAGGGACTCCAGGATCATGACCTGAGCCGAAGGCAGTCGCTTAACCAACTGAGCCACCCAGGCGCCCAGATTCTCCCATGTTCTAATCTTCATGTTTCACACTAGAATGCTCTCCCTTCCTGCCTTCACTTTCCCTGCCCACTTCTGTGATTCATCTATGCCTGAGTAATTCTTCATCATCCTTTAATGCAACTGCTCAGGGGTTGACTCTTTCAGCAAGCCTTCCCTCACCCCCAACCTCCGTGGGTCTGGGGTATTTGCCCCTTTATTTATTTATTTATTTTTAAAGATTTCACCTATTTATTTGAAAGAGAGAGTGAGTGGGGGGAGGAGCAGAGGGAGAGGGATAAACAGACTCCACACTGAGCATGGAGCCCGATGTGGGGCTCGATCCCATGACCCTCAGATCATGACCCCAGCCAAAATTAAGAGTTGCTCCTCAACCAACTGAACCACCTAGTGCCCTATATTTGCCCCTTTAAGGGGATTTCCACTGGGGTGCCTTTGTGGCTCAGTCAGTTAAGCATCTAATTCTTAGTATTGGCTCAGGTCATGATCTCAGGGTCATGAGATCAAGCTTTCGCTCAGCCCAGAGTCTGCTTGTCCCTCTCTATCCCCCTCTTCCTTTCTCCCCACTTGTGCTCTCTCTCTCTCTAAAGTAAATAAATAAATGAATAAACAAATAAATAAAAGTGCTTTCTACTAGTATAACAATTATTATACCAAATTATTTATTTTTCCGATTATGAAAATAATGTAATTTCATATTAAAAATGGGGAAAATAGAAAAAATAAAAAAAAACCCATAAATTCCTTATGTTTTGATGTCATGATCTCACACTCCAGAGATAACCACCATTAATACTCATATGGCTTTACACACACACACACACACACACATACATAATTAGAATCATATGGTATAGATCAGGGAGCAGCAAACTGGCCCGCCATCCAAATCCAGGCTGTAATCTGTTTTTGTATGGTCTACAAGCTAAGAATTGTTTCTACATTGTTTTACGTTTACATTTTACATTTACTTTAAGTAGTTTCAAAACAAAATTTCAAAAAATACTATTTCATGATACATGGAAATTATACAAAACTCAAATTCCAGTTTCCATAAATTTTTATTGGGATTCAACCATGTTTATTGGAACAAAACCCATTTGTTTATGGATTGTCCTTGGCTGCTTTCACACTACCATAGCAGAGTTTGAATAGTTGCAACTCACATAGTAATATGACCCACAAAGCTAAAATATTTACTATTTGACCCCTTACCAGAAAGTTTGCTGACCTCTGGTACTGCAGCTGTGCTGTTTTTCAGCTTCACATTATATTATGAATCCTTTCTTTTTCAATATTCTGTAGAAATGTTATTTGTAGTGGCTGTTTAATACCCCAGCAATAAGGCCATAATTTATGAAAGTATTCCCCTCTTATAAATATTAATTCTGGGCTCCATTTTTAACTATTATAAGTAATACTGGGCTGAGCTAATTCCAACAATTCTCATTTCAGTTGACTTCCTGATCCTTTCATATAAATCTTTGTAGTTCTCTCCATAGAACAAATTCTGAAGAGTAGAATGATTAGGTCAAGTATTAACCCACATTTTCAAGGCTCTTGATGCCAACAGCTAAGTTGTTCTCCTGAAAGTTCGTACCAACTGACTAGCATTATCACAATATATTAAAATTGTCTTTTTATGTATCAGACTTCCCCACTAACCCTTCAAGACAGGAACTTTTTACATTCCCAGTGTGTAGCAGAGTGCGAGGTTCACAGGGATTACAAACACAATCGATGCATGAGGAATGAATAGCTAGGCCTGAGTGGTTACTCATTTATCCAGGCCCATTTCAGCACAGTAGAGCAGTGTTTCTCAATCTCGAGAATTCGGGAACTCAGAGAACAAGTCTGTGGACTCCCAATTTGAGAAAATACCAGAAAAGTCAACCTGCCCCTCCGTTGGAACCAATGAAATAAAAAACACAAACACAAGTATAAGCTTTGAAATTTGGCAGCTTATATTAAATATTTTTAAATAATTATCAAAAATTTGAAACCAGGGCGCCTGGGTGGCTCAGTCAGTTAAGTGTCTGCCTTTGGATCAGGTCATGACCCCAGGCTTCTGAGATGGAGTCCCTCATCGGGCTCCCTGCTCAGCGGGAAGTCTGCTTCTCCCTCTCCCTCTCCCACTACCCTTGCTTGTGCTCTCTCATTCACTCTCTCTTTTTCTCTCTCTCAAATAAATAAATAAAATCTTTTAAAATTTTTTTGAAATTATTTTAGGCATTCATGGATCTCTGACACTATGTCTCTAAACAACCAGCGATCTGGGAAGCACAGTTTGACAGTGCGATAGAGGAAGCAGGAGATGAGTAGGGACTGGAGGGTGCCTAACTGTGCCAATGTACAGCAGCAAAGAGAGCAAGGAGGACCAGAGATGTTCTATGCTGAAGAACTGTGTAATCAATACACTCCCAGTGATAAGAAATCACTTCCACATTTCCAGCCTCGTGGTTGCACTTCTTGTGGAAGGTAAGAAAAGGGGAGCCACTTTGGCTGACAAAAATCACACTGTTGAACAGAAAAGGTTGGAGAAGGAGGTATAAAGTAAGAAGAGATATGCTGGATTGCAAAACACCTGTAAATGGAGAAGCCTCGGGAAACAGAGGCAGAAACAGGAGAATTAACAGAGCCAGGAAGATGCCAGTCATGCCAGAGTTTGATGCAAGAAGATTGAGACCAGGAAGGACAGTTCAATGGATGAGGTGAAGCCCCCAGGAAGCATCACAAACACATCAAAATGATACATCTCACAAACACACAGAGTACTTGATATGTTTCTTGTGGAATCACAATAGCTATGAAGTATGGGTTGCCAAGAAATGTAAGTGAACAGTTGAGCAATTACTCAGATAATTTGATTTATGCAGTAAGCCAATCTGGAAAATGGTATAAAAATCTTTCTTGCTCAGTGCTTGCTTCTGGATTGAATTACCCTGATATTTTTGTCTGTGTATGTTAACATTTCTTGATGAAATTTAAAATTTTTCTTCTCACAAAGAAGAAACAAATTTTGCTTGTGAAAAAGATTTTGAGGTTATGTCTAGTCTTTCCTCTATGTAGATATTTTAACACCAACATGTACATGGAGGTGTTTTGCCAGTGGTGGAGATGAATTTGCCTCAAATGGCTAAATTACAAAACAGTAATAATGTTTCCTTTGTGATGTATGATATACAGTATAACAGTGATTCAGACACAGAATCTGGGGCCCACATTCTGACTACACTTAGCTCTGCACATTTTACAAGTTACTTTTTCTCAAGTCTCAGCCTATTACAAAATGGGAATAATAGTGATAGCTACCTTATAAGGTTTTGTGAAGATTAAAGGAAATAATCCATGGAAACTCTTAGCACAGTCCCTGGTATACAGTAAGCATTCAATAAATGTTAGCTATTACTTTAATTATGTTTATGTGTACCTTCTTATTGGGATTGTTTTTATGTATTTAAAACCACTAGATAAACAACATACTGAGGTCCTAATAGTAATAAAAAAAATGACCCCATATCCCAAATAGGAAACAATCTGATTTGAAGTGGCTACATGACATGTCAATCACTATAGCCTGGAATAATAATTTCAGGATTGATGAAAGTTCAAAACATAAAATATTTTCATCTGAGTTTAAATAATAGTAATGCACCTCAAAGACACATATATGTTAGAATATATTTTATAAAGAATTGTTTCTTCAGAAAAATTTTCAATCACTCATTTTGTCCTTAAATTTTATACTATTTCCTTATGGTGGAATACTTTTATGTATGCAAACAATTCATTGTATCACACATGCTCGTATCACGCATGAGATGGATAATACAAACATTCACTTCTTAAAATGAATGTAGAAATGTAGGAAACTTGACAAAAGTCTATGTTACATGAAGTTCAAGTCTTAGCATTTTGGGTTTCATAGTAAATCCAACTACCTTATCAAATTAACTCCATTAGTTTCTGAAATCCATGTTTAAGTAAGAATAAAATGTTGTATTCTGGAATTTGTAGTTCCTTTGAGCAGAGAACTGTATTGGTGACTAGGAAGACATCAACAAACCCCTTTTTATGCATCTCTGGGGCATCCCTCACTAAAACAAAGTAAACATATGTGAAAGCAAAGGTGTTCTGTCTTTACTGCAACCACATTGCCAATTCTGATATCAAATGTATTCTAAATCAATGTTTATAGTCATGTTCTGCCATTTCTACTAATGCTAATAATTGTCCTAACAAACTGGTTTCAAAACTCATCATTCATACTAATGACCAATTTTTAAGAATAATAGCCATTTCCTGATAGGTGAACTGTGTTTAATATAAGTCTTTGAATCAATAACCATTTGAGTTTACTGTCAGTCTAATTCTAATTTTACAGCCAAGCATTTCTGTTATTAGTTATACCATCTCAGAGGCAGGATGAAGATGCCAACTGAAATTTCTATTTTACAGATGAAATCTGAATGTTGATTTTCTGAAGTTTTCTTGACACCATACCTTGTCCTATCAGGTAATCTAAAATACCTCTGAAGCAAAGAAGAGCATAAAATTTAGTCTTAAGAGCCACAAAATTTCCTTTGGTTTCTTGAGAGTTTTGAAATTACCAAACTTACCAAAATTCAGAGAAGATTTTAGGGTATTCTATTCAAGCCAGGAATAGAACAAAAGCAAGTTAATCCAAAAGTGGGATGTATTTAGAGATTCATACGTGATTTATCTATGGAAAGATAACAACAAAGTCATATTGCAATGAACAACACATTGTATTCTAACAACCTTTGTTACCAGAGGTAACAAATCATAATGCAAGAAGTATGGGATGTGTGCTTACATCCCTACACCTACTTCAATACTGTGTGTGTTTCTTAATATAAACTACCTCTCTGAGGTACTTTGTGTCTTCCTACCTTTCACATGAGGCAGCACCTCATGTCCCTCTCCTCTGTAATCCCGGTGAAGACACACCTCTATCAGCCACGAGGCAGGCGTAGCTTTGGCATAGGTGTCAACTACCCGGTACCACCATAACCGTAGCTCCAACACGCCCTTGAGGGGCTTGTGCCTGAAAGAATGCCCCATGACCTCCTTCTCTGTCTCCCCTCCATCAATTCCTTGGCCAGAATTCTCCCCAAATTTCCCTGAACAAAGGCCAGCTTGTTCATTTGAGTTTCATTGGCAGGTAATAGTACTTGAGACATCATTCAATAGTAATTTGTTACTGGCATTTTACATGCATGGGGGTGGGAGGAGAGAGAAAAGAAAGTAAACAAACAATGTGAATACTTCTTTGTTCAATGTTATCAGCTTCTAATCACTTTATAAGATGTTAGTATAGGGCAACAAACTCCCTTAAGAGGAAAATGGTGGGGATTTTCATATGCAAGTGTTCAAATAATGGTTCAATAACCACTCTGAGGATATTGTAGGGGAAGTCCATATCCATCTAAGAGATTAACTAGATGATTTCTATGGTCCCACTGAATTCTATGGTTCTGCAGTACAATAATTCATTAATTTGCTCAACATTTATTGAGTCTCTACCACTTCCAAGGTACAAGAAGTAGCTGAAATCTAGACACTTTGTATGTGAAATGTTTAACTTTATTTTCTACTACATTTCACACAAGGATTTAATATTAAATTTGGGGTTGGTGAGAGTCTTATAATATTTAAGACCTGGGCGCCTGGGTGGTTCAGTTGGTTAAGCGACTGCCTTCGGCTCAGGTCATGATCCTGGAGTCCCGGGATCGAGTCCTGCATCGGGCTCCCTGCTTCTCCCTCTGATCCTCCTCCCTCTCATGCTCTCTGTCTCTCATTCTCTCTGTCTCAAATAAATAAATAAATAAAAATCTTTTAAAAAAATATTTAAGACCTTATTATAATACAGAAATAGAACCATTGTTTATACTATTGAAGAAATACATTTTTTTTCTCACTTGATAGAGCAAAATCTGTTTTTGCCATTGAACACTGTACTTCTTCCTTTCCTAGACACACAAACACTAATGCGAAAGTTAAGCCACTATAGTGGGCTTTTTGATTCTTTCTTTTTCACCAGTAGAATAGACCTTTTCTTATAGAGCTACCATATGATCCAGCAATTGCACTACTGGGTATTTACCCCAAAGATACAAAAGTAGGGATCCGAAGGGGTACGTGCACCCCGATGTTTATAGCAGCAATGTCCACAATAGCCAAACTGTGGAAAGAGTCAAGATGTCCATCGACAGATGAATGGATAAAGAAGATGTGGTATATATATACAATGGAATATTATGCAGCCATCAAAAGGAATGAGATCTTGCCATTTACAACAACGTGGATGGAACTGGAGGGTATTATGTTGAGTGAAATAAGTCAAACAGAGAAAGACATGTATCATATGATCTCACTGATATGAGGAATTCTTAATTGTAGGAAACAAACTGAGGGTTGCTGGAGTGGGGGGTGGGGTGGGAGGGATGGGGTGACTGGGTGATAGACACTGGGGAGGGTATGTGCTCTGGTAAGCGCTATGAATTGTGCAAGACTGTTGAATCTCAGATCTGTACCTCTGAAACAAATAATGCAATATATGTTAAAAAAAAAAAAAAAGAAGAAGAAGAAGAAGGTAGCGGGAGGGGAAGAATGAAGCGGGGGAAATTGGAGGGGTAGACAAACCATGAGAGACGATGGACTCTGAAAAACAAAGTGAGGGTTCTAGAGGGGAGGGGGGTGGGAGGATGGGTTAGCCTGGTGGTGGGTATTGAGGAGGGCACATTCTGCATGGAGCACTGGGTGTTATGCACAAACAATGAATCATGGAACACTTCATCTAAAACTAATGATGTAATATATGGGGATTAACATAAGAATAAAAAAATAATAAAAAAAAAAAGAATAGACCTTTTCTTCCCTTCAATAGAACCCTTCTTTCTTGTGAAAAATCCATGACATGTGACTTTGGCAAGGGCCAACCCTTCTCCTCAGCCATTAAAAAGGGAAGGCAATGACATAAGGCTAGCCCATAAGAGTGATCTATCCCAGCTGTGGATTGGTTGGTTGGCTCAAGGATCAAAATGTGATTGATCAGGGATGGAAGATGATCCAAGCCTAGAATATCCAACTCCTCCAGAATTTCTGCTGGAGCTTTCTAGAAAGGCCTTTCACCTGAGTTACTAAGTTGGTAGGACATGAGACTGATGTAACTGATTGGCCATCCTACCAGCTATGTATAGACAGCTTGTCCAAAAGATGGAGAGACAGCTTTAACAGCATTACTGTGTTCCTGATTCTGGCCATGCTTGATTCTCCTACTTACACAAATAAACACATTTAGAAATTTAGTTCACATTTTTCATGGCTTCTCCAAAACAAAATTACTTAATGAATATGTGCACCAAATTAAAATCTTAAAATCACTTCTGTTCTTGAATTGAGAGTTAACAAAAGAACTGTACGTGATCAATATCATTATTTAGCTACTTTAAAATGCATGTTACTCTGGGGTATGGATTTTGAACAGATTGAAGTATTAATTCCTGAAGATCAGGTCTGTTCCCAACATCCACTTTTGGACTGCCCATTCACACCTCCCCATATTCACAATGCCTAAATAAGACTTTTCAAGTAGTTGAGAGTTAGAAATGAAAGACTTAAAAATTTTTTTAACATCTAACAAGAATTTTGGTTTTGACATCTGTAATGAAATGTCAGCTAATGATTATGCAGTGATACTATCTCTGCTTTTGCCAAGTAAGATAACATGTTTCATAACACTTATTTCAAAACATTTGAAATAAACATCATGGGATGACTGTCAAGTTTAGTTTTTAAATGATTTTTCCTATCTCCATTACTTAATGTATGTCTGAATTAACTCTCATTATTATCTCTACCTGTCATCACTTAGATTATCTGTTACAATCACACAGTGGTGATAATTGATTCAGAAGGAGTACCAGGGAATACATTTTCTTAGTTTAGCCCATAAAATCTCAGTGTGGCAATGTTCACAAGGCGACTGATGTCATCTCCTATATTCTGTTATTTTTATGAAAGCAGATATTTTATCAAAATGGCTGAGTCTTTTTTTTTTTAAATGGCTGAGTCTTGATTAAAAAAAAATAGAATTGCTGAAAAGTCCAATTAAATATCTGGGCTTCAGGCTACCTATATCATTTATTTTAATAAATTGATATTTTTAGAATATTTTGGCCAAAGATACACAACCATAGTGCCAGCCATCTCCTTTGCTACCATTAGGGCTAAGCAAAGCTCATTCATTTGTCAGATATTTGTGGAGCCCTTACCTTGTGCCTGACTTTGTGATACTTTCCAAGGACACAAAGAGATAAATGACATGGTGACTTGAACAATGAAGGCTTATGCAAAACCATATTCCCCTAGCATTTGGTACAGTTGTCCTGGGCACTGACCAGCCCTTTGCAAAGACCCCTGCTACTGATTCTCCATCTTCTCTCTACAGGTCAGTGATCCCAAACTCCAGGCAGTGAACTGTTTGTACCAGCACCACATGGGGGAGATTTTTAAAATATAGATTCCCAGGTCCCACTTCAGAGGATTCTGACTCAATAGATTTGGAGTTAAAAAACAAAACAAAACAAAAACAAACTGGAAATCTCTGTTTCTTAAAATTTCCTCACCTGATTCTGATGCACAACCATATTTACGAAGCACATTTCCACATATCCATTCTTCTGGGGATGGAAAATAGGACATCTATTCATGGGTGAGTTATTAAGGCTCTTAAAAGCCCTCCCTTATAGTAGTTTTTCTAACTTTAGACATTTTCTCTATAAAGTTCTGGTAATAGTGCACAAATCAGGTCTCTCCCTGCCTAACACTTGTCAGTGATTATTCATCAACCATAAGGTAAAGAGAAACCTGCTTTCTATGGCATATCTGGCCCTCCTTGATCTGATCATTGCCTACCTGTCCATCCTATCTTTCCCATGACACTTTTCCCGAACCCCTTCTTCCTAGCCCATGGTCCAGCCATTAAAAACTATTTACATCTATCCTAATGCTCCACACTGTGTTGGCCCTGGGACCTTAGTATATGTATGCTTTTCCTATCCACCCCTTATATACCTGGAAAATAATCTTATGAAGAATTTCCTGATTTCCTCTTTTTTCCCTGTAACTATATTTTATATGGGTTTCTGCTGAAGCCCCTCCAAACTTACTGGGCTTACTTGTTTAAATGCCCAACATTTGATATCTGAAACTTACTTTTAAATAGTGCTCTCCCTACCCCAAAAAGAAAAGTATATATATATATATAAAAGGCACAAGGTAAGGGCTCCACAAATATATATATATATATATATATATATTTCTCACGATATAGTGAGAAAAATAAAACAAGTATAGTGCAATGTTAACAATTAGTAAATCTAGGTAAAGGATTTGTAGGTTTGAAATGTTCCAAAAGGCAAAGTTGTGAAAAAATAGCCCACCTTCATGTATGCTCCCTGAGTACAAGAAGCATGTTGTGTTCATCTTTGTATTGCCCGCATATAATCCAGTACCTTCTTTCATTACCTACTGAATGAATCAGTGAGAGGAATGACACATTAATACCTTTTTAAAAAATATCTACCTTCACACCCATTTTCAGAAATATTACCAATTCTGAAATGTTTGGGGTCTTCTCCAGGTTATCTAGGCTGCTTCTCAGCTTTTCTTATCATGTGTTCAGGAAGCCACTTTCTCAAATCTAGGGTTAGGGTTAGATTTAGGGTAGGCATATTAATATCTCTACCTTTTGATGCATGAATTAACTTTTATCCAGTGGAAAATAGCTTGCATTCTGGCTGAGGTTGGAGGGTGGGGGGTGACATTATGGTGGAGATTCAGGACTAGAATAGGCTGGACTTTACAAGCTGCTGAGACTCTGTTTCTAAAGAGTAGAAGGTGACAGAAATGGTAAAGTTTAGGTGAACTGGCTCCTAGGCAAAATTTATGTCAGCCTCCATGCTTCAAGAATTCTCTCTCTCGGGGAGCCTGGGTGGCTCAGTTGGTTAAGCGACTGCCTTCGGCTCAGGTCATGATCCTCGAGTCCCTGGATCGAGTCCCACATCGGGCTCCCTGCTCAGCAGGGAGTCTGCTTCTCCCTCTGACCCTCCCCCATCTCGTGTGCTCTCTCTCACTCTCTCTCTCTCAAATAAATAAATAAAAATCTATTTAAAAAAAGAATTCTCTCTCTCTCTCTCTTTTTTTAAGTGAGGGATAGTGTAGATTTTGCACATGCATAACAATGCATCTGTTTATTTATTTGGAATTTTAATTTGCACATAGCAGAAATATCTGAAGTTAAAATGATCGAGGTTTCAATGTTATCCAGATACTTCCAGTTTTTTCATAATTACTTGCAACAAAATTAAGTGCCTACCCGTGGCCTGTCAGTCCAACTTTTACCACATCTTACTCTCTTAATTTGTGTGCGAATAGTAGTTGAACTTTGGGGGCGGAAATAACCTCTACTTCTATCTTTTAACCATGTTGGCTGTGCTAAAGAGCCACGTCATTCCATTGCAAACTAGAGAAAACCGTCTTATAAAATGAGCTTCGACTCACATCTTAATTTGGGAGAAAGATGAGGTGGGTGGTAATCCCTCCTTTCTATCCCCTGGGAGTAAAATACACTGTGTCCCTACCTCTCAAGTCTTCTCTATGCCGTTCTTTAGACCCTCATTCTCGGTCACCTGCTTTAGAGCATAATAAAGCCCTCCCTTCACCTTGGTGCCATCTTTAAATCTGAAGAAAATGGCAGTTGTGTTACACACAAAAAAATCACAAAGAAAAACTAGACACTGTCAGAGGTGCATACATATATACATGCACTTCAATCTATTTTCAAAGTCTAAAAAAAAATCAATTTCTTGTCCTTACTTGGAAAAAACCAGATATTTCATATTTAAAAATTCTCAAATTGAAGAATCCTCAGGGCAGTCACCAAATAAAACACAGATTAATTAACAGTAGCAGTAATAACATGTTTTGGTTTTGTTCTGTTTTTTTTTTTAAAAAAGCTAGTTGTTAGACAAAAATGGAATGCCCAGTTTACAGTGTAAGCAGACTTTGTTGACAATGAGATATGGAGCTTCTAAGATGAGCAATCCATGAAAAATGTCTTGCCTCAGGATTCGGTCAAGGCCAGTTTAGTTTAAGTTTTCCTCTCCCACTTGGTTAGTCATTAAAGTCAGGAAAGTATTTTGGAATTGGATCTGAGAAGAAAGACACTCTGGCAAACATCATAAAACTGGTTATTTAAAGAGATGCTAAAAGACACTACTTTCTCTTTGGGTTCCAAAAGAATAGGGAACCAAGGCTATTCTATGATATTGAAAAATGCACTCTGTCTTTTTAAGTGTAGCTTTGAAATCACTGGTTTTAAGTACAGCATATTTTATGGACATTACACCACCTCAACTGCCATGCCGAGCACAAAAAGGATTATGGATTTTCTCTTCAGTGGAGGATTAAATGGTCCCCTGAATAGCAATTTTCTAAAAGAGCAACTATATGTGGCAATATCCTGCATATGTTTTCCTGACACGGCAGAGTCTATCTATAAGATAGACTGTGGAGTACGGGTAGAGTCTCTAATGCTTAGAAATAATATTTTGACCACTAAGCTGAGGAGAATTGGCTTAGGATACTGAAAGCAAAGAATGAAAATTTTGGAAACTTTTGAGAATAGGAGATAGGTATTATTTTGGTCAGTCTCTTGCGGGTAACATCACAGATTTGTTCTGGTGTTTGCTGTTCTTTTTAACTAGAATATTCTACATTTTCACTTCTGCCTATCCAAAACCTGTTGGGCTTCAAGTCCCAATTCCATTGCTGCCTCCTGCATCAAATCCTTCTATTCACCCCAGCCAAAAGCAATTCCTCCTTCCTCTGGACTCCTTTGTCACTTTATTTCTACCTTTCTAATTTGGATGTTACATTTCACTGTATAGTACAATTGTAAGTGGGCAAGTTTTAAATTCTGTAGATTATAAACTAGGTGAGAGTGAGAACTGTTTTATCCATTTTTGCATCTCCTACAGGACTATATTTCTTTTTTAAAAAAATTCTTTAAGATGAAGTCACTGCAAAAGGTAAATAGCAAAGAGTAAAATCAGAGCTTTAAAATTGATGTTCTGAGAAGATGGGCCATTACAATTTTTTCAGAGTAATTCCTTAAAAGCAAATTTTAAAAAACAAACATCCGGGTTCCATTAGATTATAAAGTCCCCAAAGTCAGAGCATGCCCCTTCTTCCCTTGGTTTCACATAGCACCACGTCAGTGTTAGTTATTATTTGGTGGTTCAAAAATATACCTGTGTCCACTGAGCTGATATTACACAGTTTAATGGTTCTGTTTACTTACTACTATCAGACAAAGGTCTCTCTGGATCCCAATACTTAATTCAAATCCAAATACAACATGTCCCAAATATTTCTATCAATCTTGATGGGTCTCCCTAGGGACTCCAGGAACCAATAAAATATATTTATGGCTGTACTACTGATAAGTGAAGCACCTTCATATTAAAAAAATAATAATAAATGATTCCTATAGCCTTGACTTCACAATTACAGAACATTAATGATGACAGAGATGCATTCATCCTAAAGACCTATCAACACTAAGGCCTCACCGCTCTATACTTAAATTACTCAATACCACACATTTCTTTTTCCTGTTTCAGTAATTCTTCTGTCAGTTTGACTACATATATATTTCATAAAGAAAAGCTTTTAGCAGTGTTCAGTTGGGAAATGTACTCATAAACTATTATATCTTTTCTTTCACTTTCTATTCTCTTTACTTCACACCTTGCTTTGTACCAAAAGTGAAATGATTATTCTATAGTAGGACATTATACTTTAATAATTAATATTGTAGCACGCACCTGAAAGAAGTGCTAAAATAAAAAAAAATAATGACAATACTAAATGCTGATGAGGATGCAGAGAAACTGAATCTGTCAACAGTGCTTGTAGGAATGTAAATGGAACAGCCATTCTGGAAAACACATTGGCACTTCTATATAAAAATAAACATGGAACTACCATAAGACTCAGCAGTTGTATTTATCCCAGAGAACTGAAAACTTATGCCCACAGAGAAGTCCATACATGAATGTACAAATAAAACTTTGTAATAGCCAAAACCTGGAAACAACTAAAATGTGCCTCAGTGGGTGAATGGTTAAACTGGTACATTTATACCATTGAATGCTACTTAGCAATAAAAAAGAAATGAACTATTGATACACAAAACTTAGATAGATCTCAAGGGCATTCTGCTGCTGAGTGAAAAAAAAAAGTCAATTTTAAGAACTCAAAACTGTATGCTTCCATTTCTATAAAATTCTTGAATGATGAGCTAGTAATGCAAAACATATCCTTGGTTGCCAGGAGTTAGGGACTGTGTAGAAGAGAAGGATACATATGACTATAAAGGGGTAGCAAAGGGAGATCTTTGTGTTGAAAGAATACTCTCTATGTTGGTTGCAGAGGTGTTCACAGTAATCTCAACATGTAATAAGATGATATATATGCACAATGTACCAATATAAAATTCCTCATTTTGATATTCTACTCTAATTGTATATGTTGTAACCATTGGAGGAAACCAAGTGAAGGGTACTCATGTCCTTTCTGAACTAACTTTGTAACCTCCTGTGAATCTAAAATTATTTCAAAAAATAATTTAAAAATTAAAAATATATAAAAATGAAAAATGAAATAAAATCTTACAAATATGTTAAACTGGATGGAACTCAATAACAATAAGTATATACTAGGGCTGTCTTGGGCATCTGGGTTTATATCGTCGTCCATATTTATTTTTTATGTGAGTTTCATGTTATTTGTCTTCCTCTACTAGATTGTAAACTTCAGCAGGGCAGTGACTTTTGTCTGTTTTGTTCATTGTTGAATTCCAAGAGCTTAGATCAGTGCTCGCATATGTAATATATTCAGTCAAAATCTGTTGAATGAGACAAGTAGAACAGTAGATCCATTGCTTTAGCATGTATGGGCAATAACTTATGGTGATAGATGAAATGATGCTCAGTCTCAGATCCCGATTATGAGAATTATCATAATCATACCACAACACCTTTTTATCTGCTACCTTTCCATTTGATCTTGTGTTTCATTTACCCAAATAATTGCAGGCACACAGTTACTCTGTTGCTTTCATAAGTTCTAAGTAAACAAAAAATGCTTTGTTAGAGTTGAAGTATAACAGCAATGTAAAGCACAAAAATAATTTTTAAAATATAAAGTTCTATTGTATTTAAAGAATAATTATATTTATTTTAAAAAGTTGAAACAATGTAGTTCAAATGTGTAACTAATATAGCCCTTAATCTATTTCACAGTGATGGGAAGATAATTTAAATAGATAAGACATGAGAAAATAGCCTTATGTCCATTAGCAAAATGACTTTCTTGTTATTACGATCACTTATAATTCAAAGAGTTCCATAGAAAACACCTGTGTGTGTCAATACAAATATGTATTTTGTTCTATTCAATTATATACGGAGTCCAGCTAAAATCCAAAAGTATAATTTTACCTAATTTTGTCCTTACCCCTCTATGTCAGTTATGTGACATCCCCCACCAGGTGCCACAGTGCTCCTCGGGGCTGATGCACACCACCATCGCCAGGGGACCAAAGGATCGCCACACTA
This sequence comes from Mirounga leonina, assembly GCF_011800145.1. Lineage (NCBI taxonomy): Eukaryota > Metazoa > Chordata > Mammalia > Carnivora > Phocidae > Mirounga > Mirounga leonina. Next base: position 52,810,450 of record NW_023270377.1, on the reverse strand, counting down.
GAAAACTCCACATTGGCACCAGACTAGACATAGGTCACACTTCCTCACTGGGGACCAGGACATCCCCATCGTTGGCTGTGAGGTGACAGCACTTTTCATGGAATCAGGTCTATACTTCTAGACAGAATGAGTCTTGAGTGCTCAGCAAGTGCCAGGAGGCCTCATGATACAGAACAGTGGAAAGATCATGACAAACTGGATTTTAATCAGAGTGGAAGTCCCAGCTCAGCCAGTTACCACCTCTGAGCAAGTTATCAAACCTCTCAGTTTCCTCACCTGTAAAGGGAGTCCATACCACATTGTCAGCAAAAATGAGACAATGTATATGAAAGCAGTTTCCAAAGTAAATATGTACGCTACATGATTATTCTAACCTAGTTGTTGTATTGGTATTTTATGGAAATATATCAGCAGTATAGCCCAGTTATATGCAATACTTGTTTTATTTCTATAGGCTGCAACATTTCCTGATGTCAGACAGATTAGCCATAAATGTTGGTGGAATAAATAAATAAACAGATGGTGTGATTTCAAGGGTATGAAGAAACCCTGATATTCATGATAAACCTTTGTTCACATGCTCGCCAATATCAACAACTATATTAGCAGAGAATATTTGTTTTAATTTAAGACTTTTACTTTTGTAAAAAGGTTCATATTATCTCTCCCCCTATTCCCCTATACTTTTTTTTATTAACATATCATGTATTATTTGTTTCAGGGGTACAGGTCTGTGATTCATCAATCTTACACAATTCACAGTGCTCACCATAGCCCATACCCTCCCCAATGTCCATCACCCAGCCACCCCATCCCACCCACCCCCCTCCACTCCAGCGACCCTCAGTTTGTTTCCTGAGATTAAGAGTCTCTTATGGTTTGTCTCCCTCTCTGGTTTCATCTTGTTTCATTTTTCTCTCCCTTCCCCTATGATCCTCTGTCTTCTTTCTCAAATTCTTCATATCAGCAAGATCATATGATAATTGTCTTTCTCTGATTGACTTACTTTGCTTAGCATAATACCCTCTAGTTCTATCCACGTCGTTGCAAATGGCAAGATTTCAATTTTTGATGACTGCATTATATATATCTCTCTATATCTATATCTATATCTATATATATATCTCACATCTTCTATATCCATTCATCCATTGATGTACATTTGGGCTCTTTCTATAGTTTGGCTATTGTGGACATTGCTGCTATAAATATTGGGGTGCAGGTGCCCCTTCGGATCACTACCTTTGTATCTTTGGGGCAATCCTGGGTCATAGGGTAGCTCTATTTTCAACTTTTTGAGGACTGGACTCCACACTGTTCTCCAGAGTGGCTGCACCAGCTCGCATTCCCACCAACAGTGTAGGATCTCCTACACCTTTAAAGAGCATCTAGCCTAGGTGTCAACCACAGACCAGAAAACCTTTAGGGCCAAAGGAGATAGAGGACGAGGAAAGAGGGAGCCACTGGCAATATGTACCGGGATGGGAAGGTGCTTGTTCCACTACTTGTATTTGAGTGAAGAACAGTTTATTAATTATTTGAAAGAATGATTCTCTGATGGTAGAATTTTTGGTGGTAGAAACTGCCTGGATGGGAAGGGCATGGACATGTGAGGGCAAAAGTACCCTCTAAGTACCCCCCAAATCGTACTCTCAGTGGGCCCCATCATTTGCTGTCTGAGATCTTAGGCAACTGCTCTGAGTCTCAGTTTTCACATCTAGAAAATTGGCATGATAAGAATGCTTTCCTCAAAATAGTGCCGTGAGGACAAAATGAGATGATGCGTGTAAAGTGCCTGGCCACTGTTCTGTCCTCCACAAAAGTCAGGAACTATTAGCATCATCGTCATTCCTAATGATAATTAAAATGTGAGATAATAAGTGCTCTGGAAAGTACATACTTCCTTTCCACGCATTCTATCATTATAGGTTATACCCTCTTCTGTAAATCATACTTTGAATTTTAGTTTATACATACAGTATGGAAGCAAAATGGATTTCTGGCTTAAAATATTTTTCTGATGCAAGAGAAATGAACGTGTCACCACCTAATTCTGGCTGTGAACAGCTACCTGCACCTGCCTGTTTCATGGTGTTTTCACCCTGCTCTATTTGTTTGGGCTGCCCCTAATCCAAACCGGCACACAAACGGCACAACCAGATTCTGGTTGGCTTCCAGTCTGAGAAGGAAGCGGCAGCTAATGGGCTGCTAAAAACCCCGTGGGCCACAGCTGTCCCGAGTGAAAATAGCCTCTAACTAAAAGCTAGACCACAGCCCTCATTTAATGAAGAATTCTTGTGACAACTCTAACTTCCAGGTGTTTCCATGCTAAAACCAAGTCAGTAAAATATCAGATGATTCTGTTGTAACTAGGAAATGTCAGTAACATAAGCAATGACAGAAAGAGGCAAGATTAAGAAAACCAACTTGGGAAATTCTGACATTGTATTGAATCAGTCAATTTGGATTTTAAAAAGTAAGTTTTTTAGGGGGCAAGGGGGGTCACTTTTCACACCAGAGCCATTTACTAAGTCACCATAAAATCCATTCACAATAAAAATGCCAGAACAACCTTTACCTTTCAAAGTTACAACTTAGTCTCTTTATAATTAAATGTAAATGGAACCAGATATTTTCTTTCTTTCTTTTTTTTTAGAGAGAGAGCATGAGCAAATATGGGGCAGGGGGTGGGGGGGGAGAGGCAGAAGGCGAGGGGAAGAGAATATTAAACAGGCCCCATGCCCAGCACACAGCACAATCTCACCACCCTGGGATCATGACCTGAGCAGAAACCAAGAGTCAGATGCCCAACCGACTGAGCCATCCAGGTGCCCTGGAACCAGATATTTTCTTTTCCTTAATTTACTGCCAAACAGCTGTTGAAAAAAAAAGATTTCTTTCTCATAGATGCAATAAAAGATGGAATTTTCAAACAGATGTTTAAGTGCACCCAAAAAGTTCTATTACATTATTTTTCATAACTGTGTTTTCTTAATTTTTCCTTCTTGGGCATTTTGCATATAAATGACTTTTCCATGCCAGCTCTGTGAAATGAAGTAAATAATGTAATTAGAAATAATATACAGGTGCATGGATTAGATTATTAATGGTGGTTTCTGTTGTTTGAGGAAGTTTTCTGTACCCTTGGATTTGTTTAGATTTACTACCTTTCCTTAAGAGCTCTGTGGCCTTTTATGTTACTGAAAAAACAGAGTTCTGAAGGCTTATCGAGAGTGCCATTGTGCATTTTACTGGGGAACTTGAACTCCACCATGCTTGAGTTAAAAACAAAAACAGTAACAAAGAGAATGACACATTCCCTAAAACTTGATGAAAGCTAGAACATTGGGAAGTTTTTGTACCAAACAGGAGGATAAATAAATATGACTATTAAGCTAGCATTTGTACACAGGATGAAGCCAAAGTGGAGGAAAAACAGTTACTTCTGGCTTAAAGAGTCAGCCCTCCCCCGTGTCCCAGAAACTTTTCTTCTCACACTGCTTACTCCCATAGCCCCATATTTCAAGGTTGACCTTAAATTCCACCTTCACCAAGAAACCACTCTAGCTAAATTAATTTCTCTTTTCCCCTGAATTTGCCTATCAACATTTTTCATCTGGGGACTTAATAAATCATCCAGTGCCTTGAGGCTGTGATTTCACTGTTCTTTAATTGCTCCATGGATCTACCAGGGTCATACATTATAAATTGTTGGAGGCCGAGGATGTCCCTCACATTTCTTTCATGTCTCTCTACTCCCCAAAGCCAAGCATAGAGTTAGGAACACAGTAGACAGGGAAGCTAGCCTGGTAGAGCAGAACCATCTTGATGCTGCTGTGACTTGGTTACCGCAAATCCTCTAAGATCCACAGCCATAATGTTGATAAGAAATTATTGAGTGGTTCTTTTCAGTCGGCTGAGAAGTTACTCATACCATCCCTGTAACCTTCCTGAGCGAGTGGGATTTTATGGTACAGCTAATGGCCGATGGTCATGTGGCATGCCCAGCATAGGGACAGCACAGAGGCACGCTGCTGGAGTTGGGAGTTCAGCTCCACTGCTTCCTAGCTTTGTAGCAAATGACTTGTGTGTGCATTAGTTTTCCCATCTGTAAAAATAATAATAGTTAACAATCATTCAACACTATGTATGAAGCCCTGTTCTAAATTCTTTCACTGTTTTAACCCCTGAGGTAGGCACTATTATTATCCCCATTTTATAGATGAAGATAATGAGACAGAGAGAATAAGTAACTTTCCCAGAGCTACAAAACCACACAGGAAAATTGGGATTCATATTCAGGAAAGCTGGGCTTATGCATTCAAGTTCTAAGGTGCACTGCCTCTCATAAAATTTATATCATATGGGGGTGCCTGGGTGGCTCAGTCGTTAAATGTCTGCCTTCGGTTCAGGTCATGATCCCAGGGTCCTGGGATCGAGCCCCATGTCACGCTCCCTGCTCTGTGGGAAGCCTGCTTCTCCCACTCCCCCTGCTGTGTTCCCTCTCTTGCTGTGCCTCTCTCTGTCAAATAAATAAATAAAATATTTTTTAAAAATTTATATCACATGGTTATGTAAAGGATTAAACTAATTAATACACCTAAAACATTTAATATATTTAATTTGTTAAATATTGAATTTTAAAAAGTGGTTGACACATAGCACACACTCAACAAAAGTTCACTGTATTATGTTTACATCTAGGTCATAATTTAGGCTCTAAAACTTTTTTTTTTTTTTTGAGAGGAGGAGAGAGAGAGAGAGGGATACAGGGAGAGAGAGAATCTCAAGCAGGCTCCACGCCCAGTGTGGAGCCTGATGTGGGGCTTGATCCACGATCCTGAGATCATAACCTGAGCAGAAACCAAGAATTGGACACTTCATTGACTGAGCTGCCCAGGCACCCCAAGGCTCCAAAACTCTTACATGAATTTAGACAAAAATTATCCATATAATAACTGAATATGTGCCAACACAATCTCTGCCTAGAGGGAAGCTTACACTCTAATGAGAACTGCATACATATGTAAAAAAAAATTAAGCAAACCAGTGTTAAAAGTGACACTAAATGATAGGAAGAGCCCAGGAGAGCTGCAGGTAGCAAACTGCCCTATTCACAGGGAGTCTTTTCTCATAGGGGTCTACATAGCTCCTTTTAACAGGTATCTAAGACAACTCTGGTGTAATTTACTCATAAACTACACTTTAACATATTCATTATATAGGCTGTGCTTGAACAAGTACCACATTAGGGTATGAGACTGTACTTCTATAAGTACAGAGGTGCTGAGAAGCACAGTGGAAACACATGGAGAGAGAGAGACGGGCCTAAGATGGGGCCGGAGCTTAGGGGACACTTCTCGGAGGAGGGGGACTTAGCATTCCAAGATGAGGATATCAATAATTTACTCAGAAACTCATCCTCCAGCTCAGTTAAAAGAAGAGTAATGACACAAATCAGAAAAACTAACAGTATTAATATTTTATCAGTTCCACTATGTTCTCTAAGGAGCCCAAATGTTCTGTACATTAATAATTGAGTCTCCTTAAAACCTTCAGAACCATTGTGAGCAAGAAGAGCACGGTGTGTGAATACCATTTAAATAATCACTATTCCATTTTTTTTTTTACTCACAGTCCTTTTATGCATGTTTTTTTGTTAGTTCAGAGATAAATGGTTCCTGAAGATATGTAATAAATACATGTACTCATTCCTTCCCTGCCTAATTTATTCACTCATTCTATAAATATTTATTGAATATATAATCCAAGCACAGTACTAGGCCCTAGGGACAAAAATATGATCAAAGTCTAATGAAGAAGACAAAAATGAAACATAAAAGGGCTTTCCATGAAGCAGATCCAAAGTAGAGATAGATAGGCTACAAATTACAGAAGGGATTCAGAGGAGGACGTGGTCAATAGCATAAATGGGGAGCACTCCAGAAAGCTTTCAGAGAGCAATAATAATCTCCTCACAGTCAAGTCTAATGGCAAATTCCTCAAATATGCTGCTGCTTCTAAGCACTATTCAATACTTCTGTCTTGAAATTCCCTTTCCCCCAAACTTTTGTTTGCCTGAATATGTTTGCCTCTAACTTTCCATGGCTTTTTCTCAATTCCATTGACAGCACCTCTGTTCAAGCACTTTAATGTGGTTGTTTAATGGTAGTCGTTTCTTTTGATTTGAGCCAGAGCCTCTTATTCCTCATTGTGCCTCAGAATTACTGCAAAAAAACTCAAAAACATACAGGTGTCCCAGCCTTCCTTTGATTCTTCAGCTTTGGGACCTAGATATATGAGTCCTGTGTTTTCTCTTTAAGTCCCAAGTGATTCCAGCCAGGTTTAGAACCAGCTAATGAGGCCTTCCTTCCTCTTACTGTTGCATATGGAGATTGTTCATTTTCACCATTCTCTCTCAATGGCTTCCTGAACTGCCTAGGGTTCTGGGCCTGGAAACAGTCATCAGGCTAACAACTGGAATAGGAAGTGGCCATCCCAGTCTTCTCCATCCAGGATACCCTAAGATCAAATCCACCATGACCATGTGGAATCTCAAAACTGCCTCATACTCCTCTTATCACTCATGTAAGACCTTCTGTTCATCTATCCTCTTTGTAATCTTCCTCTTACTGTGCCCTTATCCTTCCAAACTTCACAATTATATCTCATGGAAATTCAGATTCATAGTAAACAAACTCCACTAATTCTCACACTCCACTACTTAAGTGAAAGTTGCCCATTTCTCCCAACCCTGATCTCTCCCATCCTAACAAAAACTTCCCAGTCAGCATCACCTTCTTGCTTCAGTCAAATTTATTGGAGAAATGGCCTATTCTTGCTATTTCTGATTCTTCTCTTCCCATTTGTTTATTAAATAACTGCAAGTTGGTGTCCAGCATCACTATTCCCTGAAACTAACAAATGATATCACTAACTTCTAATCTGTCAAATATAAAGAACATTCTAATTCAAAATGGCACCTCTTTTGCAATTATGAAATAATTATCCTACAAGTTTTAAGGTTTCTTTTCTTATCCTACAAGTTTTAAGGTTTAGGATTATCACTGACTTTTACCTTATTCTTTATGTAAAATAAATTATCTGATTCTATAATATTTTATAATTTATGAATTCATCAAAGGATAGTTCTACTATACATAATATATGATGTTATTACAACAAAAACTTTCAAGTTTAATTCTCTTTACTCTTACACTCAGAATTCTATTCTAAGTTCCATTGTCTAGTAAAAGCTTCCATATACGTCTTTTAACTCCAGTGATTTTCCATCTGAGTCCACGCTGCTTAATGTTATAAAGGTAACCTTTCTCAGACTAAATTTTTATCAAATCTTTCCCCTGCTCTAAGAACCTTTGCTTGGCCACAATCAAATCTAACTGTGTAGCCCAACATGTACTGACTGCCTTCCAGCCCAATCTTCATCCACTCTACCAGTTTAGCCTCATCTCTTGACATTTCCTGGCAGGGTTCTTCACATACATGCATCTCTTTCTTATACTTGTTTCAACAGTTTTGTTAACACCTTTCTCTGATGTGAATGCCATTTTGACTCTCAATTCTTAGCCGTCACTTCCTTCGAGATCCAAATAAATATTCTCTTCAATTGGGCTGATGGAACTCTTGGATGAGTCATCTGTCAGCACTTTGTATAAAGTTTTCCATATATCATCTGTCAATGGCTGTGTTTTGAATATTAATCCTACCTCTTTAAATAAATTGGAGTCCCACTGTGGGACTTGGGCAAAATTTGTTTTATCATCTGTTAAATGTGAATATTTCCTACCTCACAAAGTTGATGTGAGCATTAAATACCTAATGTATCTGTTATGATGGCTGGCACATCATAATCATTAAATAGTAACCATTACTGCATCTGCAACTGTTTCAAGAGGTAGGAATTTCTCTTCATTTTGTACCATTTCACACCCACAACACTTTGTGCACCCAATTCTGAGGTATATACACAAAGGAGGTCCTATAGCTATATATTTGGTTACTAAGTTAATGATAAAAGTTCTAGTAACTATGGGAAAATTCCATTTTCAAATTTAGCTAGTTTTTTGTAGAAGTATAACCTGATCTCTACTGATGAAAATGAACTGGTCAGGATGGAAATTTCAGGATTGAAAATGTCGTTTAGTATTCCTATGTTTACTTAATCTTTTCTGCAAGCCAGTTTTAAGTCTCAGGTAATACAGGAAGTTTTTTTGTTCTTGGAAGAAAAAAAAAATCCAGAATGTATAATTCTTTGTCTTCCTAATCTTGATTAATTATTTAACACTTTTTCCAGGTGGGTGGCTTAGTTCTGGAATGTAGGCTTTACCAAAGACTTCAATCTTAAACCTCTTTTATATAAGTAACAATATACAGACCATGATTCTTTCTTTTTCAAGCCCAAAACATTAACTGACAATAGAAATTGGTAGATCACTTGGTTATTAAAGATCAGGGATAGGGAAGCCTGAGTGGCTCAGTCAGTTAAGCATCTGCCTTCGGCTTAGGTCATGATCCCAGGGTCCTGGGATCAAGCCCTGCATCAGGTTCTATGCTCAGTGGGGAGCCTGCTTCTCCTTCTCCTTCTGCCTGCTGCTCCCCCTGCTTGTGCTCTCTCTCTGTCTGTCAAATAAATAAATAAAATCTTAAAAAAAAATCAGGGATAGCTCTGATGGACATAGATGCAAAAAAGTCTCAACAAAAAAATTAACAAACTGAATTCAATAATACATTTAATGGATCATACACCATGATCAAATGGAATCTATTCCAGGGATACAAGGCTGGTTCAACACCCATATATCAGTCATGAAATAGTTTCATGAAAAGATGATCAATATCATTAATCATCAGGGAAATGCAAATCAAAACCAATGAGATATCACGAGATATCACCTCACACCTGTTAGAATGGCTATTATTAAAGACAAGAAATAAAAAGAGTTGACACAGATGAGGAAAAAAGGGAACACTTGTGTACTGTTGGTGAGCATGTATATTGATATAGCCACTATGGAGGTTCCTCAAAAAGTTGAAAATAGAGCTACCATATGATCCAGCAATTGCACTACTGGGTATTTTCCCCAAAGATACAAATGTAGGGATCTGAAGGGGTACATGCACCCCAATGTTTATAGCAGCAATGTCCACAAGAGCCAAACTATGGAAAGAGCCAAGATGTCCATCAACAGATGAATGGATAAAGAAGATGTGGTATATATATACAATGGAATATTATGCAGCCATCAAAAGGAATGAAATCTTGCCATTTGCAACGACATGGATGGAACTGGAGGGTATTATGCTGAGCAAAATAAGTCAATCAGAGAAAGACATGTATCATATGACCTCACTGATATGAGGAATTCTTAATCTCAGGAAACAAACTGAGGGTTGCTGGAGTGGTGGGGGGGTGGGAGGAATGGGGTGGTTGGGTGATAAACATCAGGGAGAGTATGTGCTATGGTGAGCGCTGTGAATTGTGTAAGACTGTTGAATCACAGACCTGTACCTCTGAAACAAATAATACATTATATGTTAAAAAAAAAAAAAAAAAAGAGGAAGAAGAAGATAGCAGGAGGGAAAGAATGAAGGGGGGAAATTGGAGGGGGAGACGAACCATGAGAGACTATGGACTCTGAGAAACAAACTGAGAGTTCGAGAGGGGAAGGGGAGTGGGGGGATGGGTTAGCCTGGTGATGGGTATTAAAGAGGGCACGTTCTGCATGGAGCACTGGGTGTTATATGCAAACAATGAATCATGGAACACTACATCAAAAACTAATGATGTAAAAAAACCCAAAAAACTAATGATGTAATGTATGGTGATTAACATAACATAAAAAAAAAAAGAACTACCAGGGGCGCCTGGGTGGTTCAGTTGGTTAAGCATCTGACTCTCCGTTCCAGCTCTGGTCATGTTTTCAGGGTCATGACCTCAGGGTTGTGAGATTGAGCCCCAAGTTGGGCTCCATGCTCAGTGTGGAGTCTGCTTGTCCCTCTCCCTCCCCTCTACTCTTCCCCTTCTGCTCCTCCCCCAGGCCACATGCTCTTTCTCTCTCAAATAAATAAATAAAATCCTTAAAAATAAATAAAATAAAATAAAATAAAATAAAATAGAACTATCATATGATCCAGCAATTTCACTTAAGTCTAAAAAGGCCATCATCTACAAACATAAAAGAAAGCTAGTCACAAGTGAAATATTTATAAATGAATTAAGCAGTATAAAGAAAAAATCTTAAGTTAGTCCAAGTTTTACTAATATCCTAATGGAAGCACATTACTGCTTTGTGTCATATATTCATCACTCAAATACAAAATATACATTCTTTAATGATCTGCTAACCAACATTAAGCAAAATTAACCAAGGCATAGTAACAGAATCCTTTTGGCTAATTTTAGAATCTGGATTGCATTTGGTCTCCCACATTATTATCATCATTAAGCTCAGAAGTTCACTGAGCAATATTTGAGCAATGAAAAAACAATGAACAGCAAATTAATTACATATAAAATTATTAATGAAATATGCAATAATGCTTCCAGAACTCACAACCAAACAATTCACAGTTTAATTACTGCCTTCCACTGTCAGCCTTTAAAACTGGATTAATACAAGGTTTTCTTTTCATTGTTTCAAAATGCCCGATGCGGGGCTCCATCCCAGGACCCTGGGATCATGACCTGAGCCGAAGGCAGCCGCTTAACTGACTGAGCCACCCAGGCGCCCCGTAAGGCAAGTTTTAATAAGACTTTTAGCTTTACTAGTAATATATTTTGACTATTTCTCATGCACTCATTTTTAGCTAAGTAAATGGAAATAGGAGAAAAATAAGTATTCCCTGAGTCAGAAATTTAGTCGGAATCAGGGAACCAATAGATTTATAAGTCAAATCAGAGGTGAAATTTAGTATTCTATACTCAAAAGGGTCATTCTTCCCTGGATGCTAATATTGTATACGTAACAATACAGGAGCCAGTAGCCGGAAGTTCATTTGGTTTGTAAATTCCTTTGGACAATTGCAATGTTGTTAGTTACAAGACAGATGCTGAGGAGAATATCCTCAGCAACATCCTTAACGTCCTTCCAATTCCTCTTTCCTCTGAGAACCACTTAGGAATGTAATGTCAAAAGCAGCCATAGGCAAATCTTTACCTGACTTAAATCTCTCTCCCCTTTCCCAAATTTCTTCCTTCTCGTTAGAAATAATTTGAGTATGGTTTGAGAATCTAGATGCCTTTTGGGAGTTAATGCTTTTTCCACATGATTATGTTTTCACCACTGAAAATAGGGAAATTATTTTTTCTCTGGACATTCCACTGGAATTAAGTACTATACTGCTGAAAGGAAAATAATATCTTCAGGGTATGGACATTACCAACATTAGGAAAATCTCATAAAAGTTCTGTTTCCAGAAATTTCTCTTTTAATCTAAATTACTGGGGTTTGAGATAATTTTCAATGGAGGCAGAACATTGCTTTTCTATCAAATTAAATATCCAAATTCCTCTGATCTATTAATTATTAACAGAACATTTATACCACTTCTTCTTTTAAAAGCAGCAGGTATATACATATATCATTGCATTTTCCCCCCAAATTTCCATTTTTAGGTGTTTGAGGGTAACTGCTTTTATCATAATTTTTCAAATGAAGAACCTGAAACCAGAGAGGCTAACTGCTATGCTCAAATTAGAGTAGACTCGGCGCTGAACCCTACACCCTCTCAAACACCCCTTACACAGCATTTATCTTTATAATTAGAACAAATTGCAGGGCCCTGTGCATAGGAAAAGGACTGGAATGAACATTAAATATTAAATATTATTGGCTTTTTGAACTACTAATGTTCTTATCATTCAAAAAGCTCATATTAAAACTAACTTGGATCCAACAACTTTGTGCTACAGCTTAAGTTGTGCCCTCACTGACAGTGTAATAGCTAATAAATTGGTTAAATTCATGATCTATACATCTGCAATATGGAATTTACCTTTTTATTATTTTTTAATCTTTTTTTTAAGATTTTATTTATTTATCTGACAGAGAGAGCCAGAGAGCACAAGCAGAGGGAACAGGAGAGGGAGAGGGAAAAGCAGATTCCCTGCTGAGCAGGGACCCACCGCCCCCCACCCCCTTCCCTGCCCCCCGGCCACCATGACCTGAGCCGAAGGTGACTGCTTAACCAACTGAGTCACCCAGGCGCCCCACCTTTTTATTTTAAAAAGTCTTTTGTCAGCAAATCTGGAACAGACTTCGGACTCCTTGATTTCTTTTTTTTAATCAATAACATTGGAGGATGATGCTACTACTTCAAATTTCTTTGGGGGGTGGGTGGCTAAGTTGCTAGTGATAGGTGGGGTCGAGGAGGGTATGAGAGATGGACAGAAAGAGGTCATGGCTAGAGGCCTACGTGAAGCCAAAAGGCCTTTTTACCAGAGACCTCATGTTCTTAGATCCATGTACAGAGAGGGAGAATGGCTCCATGATCCCATGGCACCTTATAGTAAGATCCACAATAGATATGGAGCTTTGATTAATCTTCTCCCTTCATTTTACAGTTTAAAAGCCTGAAGTCCAGAAGGCTAGTCCATAGCCAGAAGACTGGCATAAAAGGACAACAGGACTTTACATTCTGAACCACAAGCATCTTGTGAGGATGGATCCTGTTAAATGGAAAGCCCTTTTCCTTCCCCCCACCCCCACCCCACTGAGCTCCTGGATTGATTTAGGTATGCAAATTTAAGCATTTAAGCATAGTTGCTGTAGAGCCAAAGTGCTTTGCCTGAGACAGCATTCCCCCTGGAGTTGTGTGGCCCTGGACAGGCATAGGGTTGGGAGAAAGAGGGAGCCTGAAAGACCCATACTTCTGTGAGCTTCCCCACCACTCACATTTCATTAGTAGACCTGCAAATGCTGGCTGGGCATGAAGTGTTAGTGGAAACAGGGGAAGGGATGTAGTTTCAAGTCCAAGTTAGCTTTAGCACAAACAGTTGGCAGGTATAGAAGAAGGAGCTGGGGACACAGGAGATCATGAGAAAGTAAACCTCTAGGGATGAGCAGGAATTTTGAGGAAGTATTGGGTTTCCACAATTCATGGAATTCAGTTTATTTGTGTAGAGGCCGCAGTCAGACTTTGAGTTTTTAGCTGAATTACACTAGTTAATGGTATAATTAGTGCTAAAAACATAGATCTTTTGATTCCTGGTTCAATGCTCTTTCACATCATAATGTGTTCTTTTCTTATATACAAAGGACTTCCTGGTGGCCAGGGATTTCTACTTTGAAAGATGGCCCAGAGCCCAGAGCAAGGAGTTGCCCAAACAGGAGAATAAATTCTGGATTCTAATGGCTCCCTCCTTCAGTTCTAATTCTTTCTTCAACTTTCCAGTCTGATATACCCAATTACTTTTACTACTGCCCAATCAGAAAACCACTGTCCATATATATCAGATACAGTTTAGATCTGCTTCTAAATCTAGGAAGCAAGTATACAATCCAGCCTAGGATGTTCAAAGAAGCCAGTAATATTAAAGGACTAAAAACAGAGTCATTGCCGGCTGCCTAATCAAACCTCTTTGATCTTAGTGAAGCCATTCATTTACCTACAAGCGTTCTTACTCACATGGCTGGCTGCATCCCTGGGCTCTGTTCTTAGAAGGGTTTAAACTTGGGGTTTAAAGTGACTCTGCCTGTCACTGTTTTGAAATTTTTAATAATTTGATTTCTAAATTTGTGTTTTGTAAGTAAAGTCCAATGGGACAACAGAGGAAGTGCTGGGGGATTGGTGCTTTATCTCACATGGAGCCCTGCCTCCCAGAGAGTCTCTGCTATCCTGTCTGCTCCCCTACCCTTGTTCAGTGACCTCTGCCATCTGCCCTGCTGGGGTCAGGGCACAGCTAGGGAAAGGCTGGGGTCAGGCCCACACCCTGTGACTGAGCCATGGCCGGGGCCCAGAGCCTGTGAGGGTACGCACTGGGCCAGAATGTATCCTAGGCCTGAAGGAACTAGACATTAAATAGCAGATAAAATACAATGTGACAGGTCAAGAAAAAGCTTTTTCTTGCTTTTTAAACAGGAAGCCCACCTTTTTATTTTGCACTAAGCCCCACAAATTACGTAGCTGGCCCTGACTTGATACCTTATCTGGCAATCTCAAGCTAATGTTATTTTTAGATTCTGACTAAATAACCACACTTATATGGAATAATAACTCTGATTTTACTAAAATTATTATTTGGTTTCAAGAACTCTTAATATTAAACACAAAATCAGATGTTTTCAACAGTTCAACAGAAGGAAAATAAGCTTCTATATTATTCTTGCCAGCAGGTATCATTAGCAACAGAAAGTTTGGATCTGTTGTTGTGACTTGACAGTATAATGGATGAAATGGAAAAATGATAGAATTTTTTTTCACTGAGGCAGCCAGGAAAAAAAAATTAGTTATTTCTCCACAGTGGAAATATTATCACTCCATATTTTCTATCACATTAGGGGAAGTTTTAAAAAAAATCTTGTTACCTCTCTCGAATGCTGGTATTTGCTCATAAATAACTATAGAGCTTTTCCATTATCTATATGGCAGTATATTACAATGGCAATAGGCCACTGATGTCAGAGAAATCAAGAGGAAGTATAAGAAATAGCTTTTTATTTTCTTTTTAATTTTGTATCTGCTTCACATTTTAATATCTTACCTTGAGCTTGGCCAAAAGAAGTTCATGATCATGAAGAAGTTTTTTGGTCTCATCTTGACTGCTACCAATTTCTAGAAGATTGGGCTGTGATTCAGCCAATTGAAGTTGTACCCACTTGCCACACTATAAATAAAAATGAAATAAAATACACTTTTAGTTCCTCTTGTTTCTTCCCCTTTACCCTTCTCCTTTTTCTTCTTTCTTTCTTTTTTTCTGTTTCAGTTTTACTGTGAACATTTTATTCTTTCTATAGAGATAGGCCTTCCTGAAATTGAAATATAACAGGTTTAATATAAATCTACTCCCTGTCTTTTTTTTCACTCTTAGGGTAAATTCTTTTCTCTTGGCATACGGTATTTAAATTAAAAATTCTCAAATGAAGAACACATACAATAGATTGTGTATTACTGAATATTATAAAATTACAGAACATGTTACACAATTGTACATTCTCTCTCTCACAAAACTTAATTCCATAAAAAGAGTGAAATTGCATATAGGGGCAAATAGGCTGCAAACTTCACCAAAGGGGAAAGGTTTTATAAATGCTATTTAGGCTGATCAGTGTCTTTACATTGACCTCACTGGTTCAACTGTGAAGAATAAACAGCAGATGAAGCAACAGATTTTTATCTTACAGTAAAGTTAAAAACATAACATTTTCCAACTTTTGTTGTTGAGTAATCAATAAAGTATGTATGAAAATGTCAATAAATTTAAATGCATGTGACAACAGCTGTATGAATGCAGCCAATTTGTTTTACACACGTAGGACACTTTCACTGCTCCAAGATATAATTCACCATTGCATTTCCTGAGGAATTGCTTTTCTAAGAAGCAACAACTGATTAAGCAAGAGGAACTGCTAAAAGGCATGTGCACATGGATAAGCAAAGTGTTGAAGAGAAACGAAAAATATGTGTGGCTAGTCCAGATCATGAGTGCCCTAAGACCATTTGGAAACAAACCCATACAGATCAGACACAGACACTTCTTTAAGATGGACTTTCTACTCTGAATAGCTTGTGGTTTATTTTATTTGGGACAGCAGTAAGTTAAAGAAGCTGTGGAGGGTGGTCAGAGGGAACATTCTTAGAAACACAATCAAGTTAAAATAAGTATTTCCAGCATAATTTTAGGGTTTTTTTTCCCCTGCACTGTCAATTGACCTCTGATTCTCCTAAAATTTATCCCATACACATTATTCCTCTTCCTGCTCTAAGAAATGTTTCCTATTTGAGGGAAAGAAAAGTTAACTTTTTTAAAACAATGAGTTTGCCTCTTTTCCCTCACTGCTGAAATTTGTAGTTACTCAAAGCACATAAAATCACATGCAAATTATCATTTTTTGCTACTTCTGCCTCAGGCTTCTTTCCATGCCCACCTACTGCCTTTGAAAGGACTCAAGGGCCAGGGAATCATCAGAGGTGCTGTTTGCATGGGGCTAAGTCTCAAGAGCATTGGGAATCACATCAGTAGGAACACTATATTCAGTGCTTCTAGAGTGAATTGTTTTGCATAGTATCAAGTGCTGCTTTCCTGTTACAACTTTTCATATTAACATAAAATTCACAGCAATTAAGTTAAATTAAACAGGCCTCAGTCTAGGCTTCTAACAAAGGTCAGAGAAGTCATTCAGCTCAGGTTTGTGAGGTCCTGAAAGTAACTGGCTGATGAGCACCAGCTTGTTTGCCTTGTTCACTTCATTAAACACTGAATTCGTGAAGTAGTGACTTGTCTAAATCCAAGCATAATGCTTCAAGGGTTTTTGCAAGACATTTCATAGGGAATAAAATCATAGATGTCTTCTTCAACCTAAAGGTATGTGGCCATCTTTGCAAATCAGCAAATTACTTGACATAAAATATGCAATAGCCCTAAGCCTCAAGTAGCTTCAACTTCCTGCTGATAAGGGCAAATTTGATGCCTGCCCTTTGCACCTTCCCTGGCAGGGTCTTCATTCCCCCAAAATGTGATAAGGATTTCCTAGTGCCTTTACCATGTCAAAAGCAGTGCTGCGGAGGGCACATATCAGAGCCTCCTATTAGGTGTTCCCTGCCCTCCATCATGTTCAAAACAGTGCCAGCCCGTATCTACTGGGACCGTCCTCTTCCGTCCTCCATCACATCCACTCTCAAAAATCACAAACATTTTACAGGTCCCCATTGATTCTCCAGCCTGTGAACTTGCAGTCATGAGTACCTTGCCTTTAAAAATCAAATTGAAAGTATATGGTAGAGTTTTTTTGTTTTTGTTTTAATTAAGCTGCTGTAGATGTTTTCTGACTAACTGAAAGAGAAACCATAGTAAGTTACTTAAACTTACAAGTAAGATGTACTTGCTGTGCTATTTTCTATATGCTGAGTGCTGCTGACTATGTGGAACATTCTTTAGGATTATTAACACCCTGCAAAAAGCCAACAGCCACAGAGAAAAAGGAAAGTTGTCTTACCTTTATGACAGCTATCACGATTCTGGAGTCCCCAGCCTGAACAGCTACTGAACTAACTGTCGTCGTCGAAAACTCCACACCAGGACTTCCTTGGCTGGACATGGTACTTTAGAACCAGAATTTATACTCTGGACAGCCTCTGGACAGATGTGTGTCTGCTGGTCATTTCAGAAGGCAATCACTGGGGTTAGTTGGATTCATTCAGGGAAGGAGCTCAGCTCGCACTGATTACTCTGCCAAAAGGAAAGAACAGGAGGTTAAAAATAGACAACCCCATTGAGTTTATCACGAGAGGGGAGAGAGAAGAGAATGGGAAAGAACAGCCACACCCCTGGTATGGTAACACTAAGTGCCTGATATTTTTGCCATTATCTTAAATGGGGAGGGCAGTTTCTAGCTCTCTGCCTATCAGTTGATGTTTAATAGCAAAGGGAAAAAAAATTACATCCTGACAACCCAAATTAATTTGGCCATTGAATCTATTATAGCTAGGGTGGACTTTGAAACCAGCCAATCATGGACCTGGATATCAATCTTTTCAAGATTTTCAAGTCTCCCTTATGCAAAGAAAACCCCACAAAATGTACTTTAAAAATAAGTTCTAGGGGTGCCTGGGTGGCTCAATCGTTAAGCGTCTGCCTTTGGCTCAGGTCATGGTCCCAGGGTCCTGGGATCGAGCCCCGCATTGGGCTCCCTGCTTGGCAGGAAGCCTGCTTCTCCCTCTCCCACTCCCCCTGCTTGTGTTCCCTCTCTCGCTGTGTCTCTCTCTGTCAAATAAATAAATAAAATCTTTTTTAAAAAAATAATAAGTTCTAGTATGTATTTTGGAATTAAGCCACAAAATTGCTTATAATTTTAGATTAATTTGCTTTTCTAAAACTTACTGCTTTTTGTCAAGTTTATGTGGCATGGTCACATTTTCTCAGAGCTTCAGATTTCTTAGGGACATGTAAAAAATATTTTAATGAGCAATTATCGGTATCTACCATTTCAGGATTTCTTTGTGATTACTTACTCTACTCACTAGCATTTTCAAATTCAATGATCACAACTACCAGGAAGTAATTATCTTGTTATTACCTTTTAATTGCAGCAATAAAATGTTTTTTGTTTGTTTGTTTAATTAAGGGTTAACACTGTATATTTTACTGCAATTTTTTAAAAAGGATAACAATGTACTTCAGGTTTCATTTTTATTCTTCTCCACCCCCTATGCAGGAAAATTATAGACAGCTTCAAATCAGAGCCCAAGATCATCAGATTAATCCTCTTGCTAGAAACCCAGCGTGTGTCACAAGCTGTCTGTGGTATTAAACAGCAGCTGTTGGATTCCCTGTCAAAGAACAGCTGAAAATAACACTGCGGTTTAGGTCAGAGGTCAGATGCAAATACATCAGAGATACTGACTCCAAATCTGCTAGAGCCATTGGAAACTTCTGGGACAAAGCCAGAATGGAGGATAAAGCAATAAACAGAGTCAAACAGTTATATAGCTACTACCCAGGTCTCTGGTCTCAGCACCTTCCTGCTGGCCAGCAAGAGGGAAACCATACCTGGATCCCATTCCTGGGACCCACAATCTTTATCTGATGCCATGAAGGGAGAGGTTGGAGCAAGCTCAGGAGAGTAGATACCAAGAGATACCAGGATGTAGAAAATATCATAAATGGTTTCATTTCATGGCAGAGATGGAGAACCAACGTGACCTCCTTGTTGAGTTTGCCTCAGTGTCGAAGGCAAGCTCCTTCTGCTTGAGCAAATAGTCCAAACAAACCAAAACAGAAAAAACAGTTTTCTGCTAACTGCCCTCAAGAACAAACCAAGAGTTGACAGCTGTGTCACATAATATCCACACCCTAAACTAAAATGCCCAAAGGAGTATTGCTTAAATCATTGTGTACATTGCCAACCGGAACAGCAAACAGTGACCTGCACCCAAAATACACAGTGCATTTTTTACTCCAAGTTAATCTTACTGTTAGAAACTGAGTGTGTTTAAAAAAGAAAAAAAAGAAAGAAAGAAAGAAAAAGAAACTCAGTGTGTGTCATAGTGTCATAGTGTCATAGTTGTATATAAACCTTCAAGAGGCAAAGGGACCTCTGTCAGCAGGCTGCAAAGACGATGGCTAGGAAAAAAGTGGTTCTGTCCATAAAGCCCCACTTAGGATGGATGATTGTGCAAAGGGTGTGGAGGGCAGGCTGGAATGTGTGGCACCGCAGGTCCACACCAAGGAAGAGGACAGAAAATATGGTTGAAAGTCTGAGAATACCAAGGTTTAAGGGCAAAGGCAATTAGAAATATTTAAGACTTTGTCAAAAGATTAATCCAGCTCTTCAGCAGCAAAGGTAGGGCCTTCTTGTGTGCAGATGACCTTTCTCTGTTAATTAGATGGAGCAGGGCTGGGGTGTTGCATAAAGAAACTGTTTTCTACGTTGGGAGACATGGACAATAATGCAAACTGCATACATGAATTTAAGTGATTTCAGACTAATATTTTCGAATTTAAATTCTTGGCCTTGAAACCTTTAAAAGGCTTCGATCACTTTTTTTCTCCCCATCCCTTGTTGTCTTTTCGACTTTTTAGTCCTTTCCCCTACAGAAGTTTTGTTGTTCAGATTTCTCTATCCACATATAGCTCATTTTGAACTTTGGCCTGTGTTTCTTCATCTAGCATAATATTTAATTATAAGTTGCACTGTTAACTCTGGGAAACAATTTGGAGAATAGTTAGTATGAAATATATGTTGTACTAAGAAAATTGGTATATTAACTATAATTAGATGGATTTTTTTTAAAAGCTTTTTGAGATACAGTTTGCTTATACTCCACCTCCCCTACCATCACAAAACAAAACAAAACAAAACAAAACAAAAACCAAACAAACAAACAAACAAGAAACCCCAAAAAACAAAACAAAACAAAAAACCTTACAGGCATTCTCCTATCCTTTGAAGTTTATGGAGGATCTTACAAAGGTTATTATGCCTTCTTTGTTTATCCCTCTGGGAAATGCCTGTTTTTATACCAGCTGAATTTTAGTGAAGTATCTTCCATGGGGATATATCAAAAAGCTATAACTGGATTCTGTAGAGTTGCAAATAGCACTTCTTTTCTCCAATTTTTTTTTATTATGTTAAAATACATATAACATGAAATTTACCATCTTAACTATTTTTAAGTGTACAGTTCAAAGATATTAAACACATTATGTTGTGCAACCATTACACCCACCTATCTTCATAACTCTTTTAACCTTGTAAAACTGAAAATCTATACCCATTAAACAATAGTTCTCCTATCCCTCCTCCCCCAAACCCCTGGCAACCACCATTCTGCTTTCTGTCTCTATGATTTTGACTATTCTAAGTATTTCATATAAATGGGATCATACGGTATTTATCTTTCTGTGACTGGCTCATTGAACTTAACATAATGTCTTTGAGGTTCATCCATGTTGCAGCACCTGTCAGAATTTCTTTCCTTTTTAAGGTTAACTAATATTCCATTGTGTGTGTGTGTGTGTGTGTGTGTATACACATTTTGCATATCCATTGACCCATCTATGGACACTTGTACTGCTTCCATATTTTAGCTATTGTGAATAATGCTGCTATGAACACAGGTGTGCAAATTATCTGAGATCCTGCTTTTAATGCTTTTGTGTATATACCCAGAAATGGAATCACTGTATCATATGGTAATTCTATTTTTAATTTTTTGAGGAAACATCACACTGTTTTTCATGGTGGCAATAGTACATTTTAATAAAGTATAGGTAGCTAGTAGTTTGGAAACTTTATCATGTGATTTTTTTTTTTAAGATTTTATTTATCTATTTGAGAGAGCATGAGCAGGGGGAGGAGCAGAGGGAGAGGGACAAGCAAACTCCCCACTGAGTGTGCATCCCGAGGCAGGGCTTAATCCCAGGATCCCAAGATCAAGACTTCAAACCAAAATCAAGTCAGACTCTTAACCTACTGAGCCACCCAGGTACCCTCGTGTGATTATTTTTTAGCTCTGTCTATGGGTATGACATTAAAACAACACATTTTCTTTACTGGAGTATATGTGGGATCCACCCATTTCTTCATAGAGAATCCCAGTTGTTTGTCTTAATCAATATTATCATTAGTTAAACTTTATAAAGTTTATAAACTTTATAAAGACAAATTAGATAGACCTGACATAAAAAAAAAAAAAAAAACCCAGAATGAGTCTATTTATCCAGGTTAAAAATTCAAGGCAAAACTTTCTCTGCTATTATTATTAGCAGTAATAATAATAGCTACCATTTAGTGATAGTTATTACATGCCAAGAACTGGGACAAGTGCTTTATACTCTATTCCATTTAATCCACATACGGCTGGAAGACTTATTTTCCTGACTTTATAAATCACACACACGCAGTGATTTACTGATACCCACCACCTCCTGTCCAAACCTTTCTGCCTGGGTTTCAAAGCTATCTATGGCCTGCCCCTCCTACCTACTCAGTGACATATACGATTATTACCAGGCCCCAAGGATCATCCTTGGTCTCTACCTTAATTTAGTTGTTCTTAGCAGGAGTATCATCCCCTTCCTCCCTTCATCTATCTGAATTCCTCCCATCATTTAAGACCAAGATGAATTACCACTCCTTTTAAAAGTTGAAACACCTGCCTATATTCCTTTTCTCTAAAATTTGACTATTGCCAAAATTTAATATGTTTATATTACAAACTTGCTTTGTTTTCTAACTATTTCATTTCCATTAGTATTATTTCTCAACTAGATTTGAAGCTCCATATGGAAAGGAGCCATGTCTTACCATTTTGGGGGATCTTTTCCGACCACCTTGTAGGTTATTGGAGAGATTAAAAGAGTTGCTTACGTAAAGTGCTTAGAAGAGGACCTGGTATTTACAAGTGCCATAGACAGAACACCATACTAGGCACAGAATTGATGCTTATAAATATTGGCTGACTGGGCGCCTGGGTGGCTCAGTTGGTTGGGCGACTGCCTTTGGCTCAGGTCGTGATCCTGGAGTCCCGGGATCGAGTCCCGCATCGGGCTCCCTGCTCGGCAGGGAGTCTGCTTCTCCCTCTGACCCTCCTCCCTCTCATGCTCTCTGTCTCTCATTCTGTCTCAAATAAATAAATAAAATCTTTAAAAATAAATAAATAAATAAATAAATAAATAAATAAATAAATAAATAAATAAATATTGGCTGACTGATTAAATCACATTATATATAAAAAAATACACTTTTAATACAATTCATTCAGTCAGTATTTATTCATGCAACCAATAGTTATTGAGCATTTGCTACATACCAGGCACTTACGCATTAGAAATACAGCAGTGAGTGAAACAGAGGTCTCTACCCTTGAAAAGGTAACATTCCAATGAGAAAAGACAGATTATAAGCAATAAAATAAGCAACCAACCTAAAAATACACTATGATTAAAGCTAGGGGAATAACAACCAGTAGTAGTTTAAGTAGATTGAATCACATATTTAGAATTTGCCAGAGAAATCAGGGGATATTTTCAGGGTATTTCTATGGAATACAGAGATTAACAGGAATAATAAACTTGATTATGATCACAAAACAACAACAAAATAAATCACACAATATGGCAAAGGCAATGGGGTAGGAACATGGGTTCTGAAGTCCCACTGCCTTAGTCTCTCTGTGCCTCAGTTTCCTCATTGCAAATTGGGGATAATGGGAATACCTACATCATATATGTTTTGGGGGAGGATTAAATAAGATAATATTTGTAAAACACTTAAAACAATGGTACATAGGTGGTATTCTGATAGTCATATATTATTGTTTCTGAGATGACAACAATATCTGTTAAGGGATATCCTAAATCTAGTAAGTGCCAAAAATTTTGAAATAAATTTTTAAAATTAAGGTGAATTAAAACACATGCTCAGCAACCCAAATGGATTAAATATATTAGAAAGACATAAAATATGCATTACCAGGGAGGAAATTATTTTACTATAATCAGATGGTAAAAACATTTCTGTGAGTCATCATGTCTAGAATACCACCTTTAACACTGACTTTAGCCAAAATTTTCCCTACATCCTTCTTTATATTCTTTAATACTCCTCCTGGTACTTCTAGTTTATTTTAGATTATTACCATTCTCACTTAATTTCCATCTATAAGTAAATGGAAATTGTTCTTTCCCCCTAAAACAGCCTCCATTCTAGCCATCAGCTCATTCTTCTAGGCATGTATTCACTTGTTCATTCGTCGAGTATGATTAAATACCTACTAAGTGTCAGACACTATTCTAGATACCAGGCACACAGCAATACACAAAGTTCATGCACTGATGGAGCTTGCCTTCTGGTGGAGGGGACAACACCACACAGGAAACAAAAAGCACATATATAATTATGTCAGAATATAGTAAGTGTTATGAAAAAAAATAAGGCAAGGTAAGGAGGAGAGAGTGAACAGGGGAAGAGGGATACTATTTTAGAAGGGAATCAGAAAAGGTGTCTCTAAGAGTAGATGAGATTTGGTTACAGACCAGAATTAAATTGAAAAGAGCAAGACAGATATCTCAGGAAGAACATTCCAGGCATCTGCGGCAGGGCATGCTTATGTTATATTTGAAAAGCATCCAGTAGGTCAGTATAGCTGGAGCTAAGTGAGGCTTGAGAGAAAAGGACTCTGATGGAAGATGAGCAGTAGTGGTGGCAAGTTCATATAGGACTTTCTAGGTAGGTGCTTCTATATCCTGGTTTGCTTGGGGCAATCATGGTTTACATCTGTTGCCCCAGCATAATTTCTCTTAAGGGTCCTTTCACTCTCAAGAATCCCATTTGGACAATAATTTTGTGGCTACCTTGCTATTTAGCCAAAGTAAGGACTGGATTTCCTACTGAGTGAGATGGGATATTACTGCAGGTTTCATAGAAGGAAGGACATTGTTTGACTTAACATTGTTAAAAAACAAAAACAAAATTAAAAAAACCCCAAAAACAGCAACAAAAAACCTCTTCATGGAGAGGAGGCCGTAGGAGTCAAAGTGAAAGCAGGAAGTAGGAGGAACTCTATAGTACCCAACCTGCAAATAATAACACAATGCTCCTTTGGGATGATTCTTTATGGTCATCTAAGTTTCACTTCAGAAGAATAGCATATCCAAAAATTCATGCTCCTTTTGACAGTTTATCTATACATGAACTTCCATAGATTTCCTTACAATTAAACAAGTTTAATGACATAAATCCCTAGCTTCTCTGTAAGACCTGGAAGAATAATTATAAACCAGCAACTTCTATATCCAGCAAATGTCCTTTCTACAAATGGTAAGGAAAATAAGACAAAACTCAGGCAAGTCCAAAGAAAACTTGGTCAAAAGATCAAAGGTGATTGTATTATTATTATTATTAAGCATAGTATACCAAAAATGATGTGCAAAATATTAATACTTATGTACATCTTTTCTTGAAAATTCTCTATGTAGAGCAATTTATGACCTGGAAAACTGTCCAATATATATGTAGGCTTTAGTTAAAATGAACAGTAAATATGTGGCTATTACTGATTTGGGAAAACCTTTTTTTGAAAAAGAGAGCTGTATATAACATTTCAAGCCAGAAAATGTTAAAAAAAAAATCACTGAAAAGCTTTCATGTGCAATGTTTATTTTTTTAATTTTAAGTCACCAGATTTCCTACGCGTGTTGAGCTGTGTTCTTAGGCTCCCAATGTAGCAGGGTTCTTTCTCTGATCCAATTCCTTTTAACATAATCAAGTGTCCTAAGAGTTACCCTTCAGAACAGTGGGTGGTTATATGAGAAGATAGGAGTCTTAGTCAACTTGATTTTGGAAAATTAGATTTCTTTTGTTTTTCCTAACTACTGCTAAACTCTAGTTGAGGCTGAGAATTTCCAGCCCAGAGTAATCCCCAGGGAGGCCTGAAGAGCAGAAGTCCTTCCAGCTGCTTGGGAAGCCAGCAGTGACACTGAGGGTGAGCTGTCACTTCTCCCAGCAGTAAGAATTTTTGCCAAGGAAGGAAAAATAATATAAAAATAAATAATAATATAAATAATAATATTAAAAAATATTTTAAAAAATAATATAATGTAAAACCCAAGGACATGATAATCAAATACCCCACACAGGATGGTATTATCCATGGATTTTAAGCAGGAAGTATGTAAAGAGTTAAAAAGAAAAAAAGTTTCTTTTTAAAATATGAGGTTTTAGTAAGAAACATGAAAACATTAAGAAATTAATGTAAATATATATTACATATATAATAATATACATATGTGTGCATATATGTATATTGTGTACATATGTAAAAGTAGTGTTAACAATGGGCTTTCTCAGTTATATGGAGTGATGTTTCATAATTTGTTGGCATCGGTTAATGACAAATCCAGTTTTAATAAAATTTTACTGTAGATTATTTTTTTTTAAACTTAACTGAGTTTCTAAAAATTTATTGTATGGACTTTAAGATCTGCATCCTCACTCCAAGTGAGAATGCCTCATACCAGTGTTCACACAGAAGTCCCTTGCTATGAGAATCTCCATTTTTGTTAATACATCACTCACCCAAGTCATCGAATCCAACATGAAAGGCAATGATTGCTGAGAATGTCCGGAAGGATAAAGAAGTTAACTAACACCTGCAGGAAAAAAGATATTCATATACTTCAGCTTTTAGGAAAAACAGGAAACAAGATGAGAGAAACTCACAGAGTGGAAAATGGAAACAAAAGTAGCAGCTCATTTGTGCCACACCCCACACAATTCACACCACCCTAAGCAAACCAGTTTCCTATCACAAATTCCACATTCATAAAGGAAGGACTTCAAAAGCAAAGTCAATTTACTTTATGTAGAGTTTGGATTCTGCTTCTGGCTTGTCCCTGCCTTAAGCTCCTGCTATCAGGATGAGCCGATGGCCTCACCACAAATGTTTGCTGAGCACCTGCTGTGCATAGGCCCTGATGTCCTTAATTAGCACCATCCTCATCAAATTCCTTTAGATTTGTAAAACTTGTAACCATTGAATCTGGCTGGGCCCCTCAGGAACCTTGCACTTCTGTCATAGGAGTTGGAGAACTGAGGCAAAAGATCAGTGGCTTATTCAAGTTTATGAACCAAGTGAGTCTACAGCCCAGCCACTTCCCTCTTAGTCTCTTGCTCCAGTACCACAGAGAGTAAGTTCTTCTATCCTAATGTGAAGTCAAAAATTATCAGATGTCCGCACACTCCCTTCACTCAGCTAGTTCACACAGTTGAGCACTTCCTGGACAGAGCCCTGAGTCAGAACCTTACAGCAAGCACTCTTACAAGTCAACAACGGACGTACAAAACTCCATCTCTGTTCCCAGTTTTCTCCATTAGAAAACTAAAGATAAAATATACACATGAAGCACTTTGACAAGAAGGCTTTTATAACATAGAAAATATACCAAGCCTAATGTCTTGGAAATGACAAAAACCCTCTTAAAGAACTTCCCAAATCAGGGGCACCTAGGTCTGTAAGTCAGTTAAGAATCCGACTCTTGATTTTGGCTCAAGTCATGATCTGGGGGTTGTGAGATCAAGCCTAGCAAGCCTGCTTGGGATTCTCTCTCTACCTCTCAATCTGCCCCTCTCCCCCATCTCTAAAAAAAGAAGAAAAAATAAGAATTTCCCAAATCAATGTGAGCAATCACAATGCAGAATAGTTTTATACATGGATGTAAATTAACAGCATCATAATAAAGCTGCTCTGGATTTGTGTCATAGTTCTTCCTACTTTTTTTTTTTTTTTTTTGGTTGTTAAAATGAAATTACATTATTAAGGAATTTATACATAGAAGAATGGAAGTCAATTCTTCTAATAACTTTCACTATAGGATTGTTCAGTGATTTTATAAGCATTTGTATAAATTATGCATTGATGTTCATTTTTCCTATACTTCAAACATGAAATAAAAACATCTGCTGGGGGTGCCTGGGTGGCTCAATCAGTTAAGTGTCTGTCTTTGGCTCAGGTCAGGATTCCAAAATCCTGGGATCAAGTCCCGCACTGGGCTCCCTACTCAGCCGGGAGCCTGCTTCTTCCCCTACCTGCTGCTCCCCCTGCTTGTGCTGTCTCTCTCTTTCTGTCAAATAAATAAAACTTAAAAAAAAAAAATCATCTGCTATACAAATGTCTGCTTAAAATTTATTTCATGGGCTTTTAACTTCTCAGATTCCTAATTTCTCCATACTACACAGAGGTATGTTTAAATATAAATATTCAAAATAAGATATATGGCTTCCTTGGATTTTCATTTTTTCCATGTACTTCACTGGTATTTAAGAAAAAAAATCCATGGAGAAAGGAAATAGCTGTATCTAGCATTCATTTTGAAATTTGCTGCTATGTTGAATATTCAATCTATATTTATTTTGTGATTTTATCAGATTACTATTTATATATTATTTTATAAATACATATATATTTATAGATAATTTATATATTACATATTTTATATCTATTTCACTTATATTTTATATTTATTTATATTAATTGATATATATTTCAATATACATATATTTAATATATATAAAGTGTAGAGGCAAATAGGACCATGTTTAAACATTGAGTGACTCCCTGAATATCTGAATCCACTAATCTTCACCTTTCCACTTTTTCAATTCATATTTTAATGTAATGATTTCCAACTTTCTTTAAGCTACTACATTCTGTGGTTTAATCTGTGAAATTACTAATCCATTACTTCCCCCTTCTTGCCTATGATATATCATATACTAAACTGTGTTGTAATATTAATTGGGTTTTTAAAGGTGTTTAAAAAAACATTTAAATTCTTGTGGAGATCATTGAAGACACTTTGAGGCATCACAAACTTTAGACTTAGAAATATTAGTATTCCAATTTTTCAGCTTTATTGAGATATAATTGACATAGGACATTGTGTAAGTTTAAGCTGTACAATGTGTTGACTGCAGAACAATTACCACTGTAGGATTAGCTAGCATCTCCATCACACATATATAATATATATTATATTAACATTTTAATAAATATATGTATCTTTTAAATATATATATATTTAGAGTGGGAGATTGGGGGTGAGGGGCAGAAGGAGAGGGAGAGAGAGAACCCCAAGTAGTCTCCAAATGCAGAGCCTGAGGCAGGGCTTGATCTCACAACCCTGAGATCATGACCTGAACCAAAATCAAGAATTGGACGCTTAACAACTGAGCCAACCAGGCACCCCTGCAGTGAGACTATTTAAGATGTACTTCCTTAGCAACTTTCACTTATGTAATACAGTATTAACTATAATTACCATGCTGTGCATTAAATCCTGAGAACTTATCTTCTAATTGGAAGTTGTACTCCAAATTAGTTTGGAAGTTTGACCAACATCTCCCCATTACTCTGATCTCCCAGCCCCTGGTAAACACCATTCTATTCTGTTCCTATGAATTTGGCTTTTTTTAGATTCCACATGTGAAATCATACACTATTTACCTTGCTCTGACTTATTTCACTTAGCATAATGTTCTCGAGGTCCAACCATGCTCTCACAAATGGCAGGATTTCCTTCTTTTTCATGGCTAAATGATATTCCATTGTATTTCTATCATTTCTTTATCCATTCTTCCATTGACAGACACTTTGGTTGTTTTCATAGCTTGGCTATTGTGAATAATGCTGCAATAAACATGGGAGTACAGACATCTCTTCAAGATTGTTTTCATTTCCTTTGGATATATACCCAGAAGTGGGATTGCTGGATCATATGGTGCCTCTATTTTTAATTTTTAAAGAAACCTCCAGAGTGGCTGCACTGATTTGCATTCCCACCAACAGTGCACAAGGATTCTCTTTTC
The DNA here is from genome assembly GCF_011800145.1 of Mirounga leonina. Classification (NCBI taxonomy): domain Eukaryota; kingdom Metazoa; phylum Chordata; class Mammalia; order Carnivora; family Phocidae; genus Mirounga; species Mirounga leonina. Next base: position 52,781,405 of record NW_023270377.1, on the reverse strand, counting down.
TCAACATCCTTGCCAACTCTTGTTATCTATTGTCTTTTTGATGACAGCCATTCTAATAGGTGTGAGGTGATATCCGATTGTTTTGATTTGCATTTCTCTTACAATTAGTAGTGGTGAACATCTCTTCATGTACCTATTATCTATCTGTATGCCTTCTTTGGAAAAAATGTCTATTCAGTTCCTCTACCTATTTTTTAAGTGGATTATTTTTTTGCTATTGAAATAGTTGTATGATTGTGCGTTGTTTTTAGTTTGTTTGTTTTGGCTATATACTTTGAATATTAACCACTTTTCAGATAGATATACGCTTTACTAATATTTTCTCCCATTCTATATGTTGTCTTTTCATTTTGTTGATTGTTTGTTGTTGTTGTTCTTGTTTTGCTGTGCAGAAGCTTTTTAAAAGTTTGATGTAGTCCCACACTACATAAAAACTAATGATGTAATATATGGTGATAAACATAATAAAAAAACACACAAAAATAAAAATAAAAAAATAAAAGTTTGATGTAGTCCCACTTTATTCTTTTGTTGCTTGTGCTTTTGCTGTCATATCCAAAAATCATTGCTAAGACCAATGTCAAGGAGCTTTTTCCCTATGCTTTCTTCTAGGAGTTTTATGGTTTCAGGCCTTATGTTTAAGTCTACAGTCAACTATGAGTTAATTTTTGTGTGTGGTGTAAGATATGGTCCAATTTCATTTTTATGCATGTGGTTATCCAGTTTTCCCAACACCATTTATTGAAAAGACTGTTTTTTCCCTGTTGAGTCTTTTTAGCTTCCTTGTTAAGTATTAGTTGACCACGTAGATGGTGGTTTACTTCTGGGTCTCAAATCTGTTCCATTGGTCTATGTGTCTTATGATAGTGCCATACTGTTTTAATTACTATAGCTTTGTATGATAATTTGAAATCAGGAAGTGTGATGCTTTCTTTCCTCAGGATTGTTTTGGCTATTTGGGGTTTTTGGGGGTTATATGAATTTTAAGATTTTGTCTTTTTGTGAAAAATGCCATTGGAATTTTGATAGGGATTGTATTACATCTATAGATGACTTTGGGTAGTATGAACATTTTAACAATATTCTTCCAATCCATGAATATGGGATATCTCTCTACTTGTTTGTGTCTTCTTCAATGTCTTTCATCAAGGTCTTGTAGTTTTGAGAGTATAGATCTTTCACTTCCTTGGTTAAAATTGTTCCTGTTTTATTGTTTTTGATGCTATTATGAATGGAATTTTCTTTTTTAGATATTTTGTCGTTAGTGTTTAGAAACACAACTGATTTCTGTATGTTGAGTTTATATACTACAACTTTACTGAATTGATTAGTTCTTTTTTTTTTTAAGATTTTATTTATTTTTGAGAGAGAGAGAGCACAAGTGGGGGCGGTAGGGACAGAGGGAGAAGCAGACTCCCTGCTGAGAAGGGAGCCTGATGCAGGCCTCGATCCCAGGACCATGGGATCATGACCTGAGCCAAAGGCAGACGCTTAACAGTCTGAGCCACCCAGGCACCCTCATTGATTAGTTCGAACAGGTTTTTTTTTTGGTAGTCTTTAGGGGTTTCTTTTTTATATATATAAGATCATATCATCTACAAAGACAATTTTACTTCTTTCTTTCCGATTTGGATACCTTTTCTTTCTTTATCTTGACTCAATGCTCTAGTACTATGTTGAATGAGAGTGGTGAGAGTGGGAACCTTTGTTTTCTTTCTGATATTAAAGGAAAAGTTTTCAAGCCTTCACTGTTGCATATGATGTTAGCTGTGGGTTTGCCGTATATGGCCTTTATTATATTGAGGTATTTTCCTTCTATACCCAATTAGTTGAGAGTTTTTATCATGAAAGGATGTTGTATTTTTCCAAATGCCTTTTCTGCATCTACTGAGATGATCATATCATTTTTATCTTTCATTCTAGTAAAGCAATGTATCACATGTATTGATTTGATATGTTGAACCATCCTTGATTCCCAAGAGATAAATCTCACTTGATCACAATATATGATCCTTCTAATGTGCTATTGAATTCAGTTTGCTAATATTCTATTAAGAATTTTTGCATCGGTATTCATTGGGAATATTGGCCTATAGTCTTATAATCTTATATATCTGTCTGTGGTATTAGAGTGATGCTAGCCTCGTAGAATGAGTTTGAAACTATTCCCTCACCCTTGACATTTTGAAGAGTTTAAAAAGGATTGGTGTTAATTCTTCCTTAAAAGTTTGGTAGAATTTACCAGTGAAGCCATTTCCTCCTAGAATTTTCCTTGTGGGAGGTTTGATTACTGATTCAATCTGTTTACTTGTTATTGACTGTTCAGATTTTTTATTTCTTCATGATTCAGTCTTGGTACATTCTATTTCCAGAAATTTATCCATTTCTTCTAGATTATCCAGTTTGTTGGTATATAATTGCTCAGAGTAGTCTCTATGATCTTTTGTATATCTGTGGTATCAGTAGTAATGTCTCTTCTTTCACTTGATTTTGAGTCTTCCTTTTTTCCTTAATCTAGCCAAAGATTTGTCAGTTTTGTTTCTTTTTTTATTTTTTTTAAATATATTTTTTTAAGATTTTATCAGAGAGAGAGAGAGACAGAGGCAGGCAGAGTGAGAAGCAGGCTCCTTGCTGAGCAAGGAGCCCGATGTGGGACTTGATCCCAGGACCCTGGGATCATGACCTGAGCCAAAGGCAGAGGCTTAACCGACTGAGCCACCCAGGCGTCCCTGTTTATCTTTTTTTAAAAAGAGCTCTTAGTTTTGTTGATCTTTTCTATTGTTTTCTGGCCTCTATTTATTTCTGTTCTGATCTTTGCTATTTTCTTCTTTCTCTTAACTTTGGGTTTAGTTTGTTCTTTTTTTAGTTCCTTAAGATATAAAACTAGGTTGTTCAAGATCTGAGATCTTTCCTTTCTCTTAATCTGGGCATTTATTGCTATAAATGTCCTCTTAGAACTGCTTTTGCAGCATTCTATAGATTTTGATATGTTGTGTTTCCATTTTCATTTGTTTCAGGATATTTTTTTCATTTCCCTTTTGATTTCTTCTTGACTCATTGGTTGTTCAGGAGATTCTTCTTTTTACTTTTAAAATCACTTTTGTCTACCTTGGTTGATAGGTACATGGACAGAATGGGAGGGTGATTTGGCCATATCATCAGTAACCAATGGATTGTGGGTGGATTTGGCTGAGGGTCCAAACAGGCCAGGTCAAACAGGTAGTAGAATATGTAAACAAATAATATGGCTAAACAGAAAATCTGAGTTACTACTGCTATGTGAACCGCCTCCCTCCCCCCCATAATTGGCATCCACAGACTTGTTAGGCTTGAGGACATCTGGGTTGTGTAATATTTGGTTAGTTTTCTTAATTTTCTTCTTCACGGCTGTCAGGAGGCTTGGATAAGTAATGTGGCTGAAGCTAAGGTACATTTCCGTCAAACCCAAGGATAAATTCAAATTCATTTCTTCAAAAACAAAACCTTGAGACCAAGAAACTGAAAGGAAGCTCTTTGGTTTAGAATGTATGCTCCAGGATAAAGAGAAGTATGCATTTTATTTAGAATCTCTCCACAGAATTCTATCTCCTAACTACATTTGGATTTGCAAAATTTGCAGAATAAAACAGACAGACCAGCTTATGGAGAATTACAAGGTAGAAGTCTGTTTTTGTGTCCTCACACTCTGTTTCCTCTTGGTCTCCTCTGCCAGGGTGCACACCACCTGCCATCAGCCCCTTGTCTCAGTGCCATCCACTCTTTTCCTTACTGGTTGTTAACCAGTCCCCACCAGGGAGCTGTCTCTTACCTAATGTTTTAGTTGATACTGACTTGAAGTGTGGTTTCTTCTAGATGATGCTGCATTTAGGACTCTTGACAAGAAGAGATGTTTTTACATTTGGAGAGTGGACCTTCAAAAAGCAAACTTGTGGTCTTGTCTACTCTCTCCTCTCCTATCATCATACTTGTAACTCTTAAGGACAAGCCCAAAAAGGATCAAATGGGTTAAAAACAAAACAGAACAGAAATTTGATGGCATATTAGATTCCATGCAAATATTTTTTTTCAACAGATACTTACTGAGCATTTCTGATGTTCTGGATATTGATTTAGGCACCAGGGAAACATAACAGAAGACACACAGGGTCTTCGCCCTCAAGGACCTTGCAGTCTAGGAAGCTCACAGAAAAAAATGCAATATACAACACTGATCATGTGCCAGCTATCCTCCCAAAGATTTGATAATCTCATATAATGACTAGAAAAACACTGAGGTATTTACTATTAATTTCATTTTACTGAGGAAATTGACCTAGATACAGTAAATAACTTATCCAAAATTACAAAGTTAATATGGCTCAACCATGCCAACCCAAAACCAAAAACAGATAACCACAGATCTAGAATGTAGAGCCAAAGCTTGTATAACTCCAAAGCCTGTATTTTGCTTTCTGTGTCACACTGCCTAAAGTAAATTCAATTTTGATTAGATGTAGAATTATAAACAAACTTACCAAACTGAAAAATTAAACATCTATTAAGAATTTCAGGTATGTCTAAGTAGGCTCTACACTTGTGAATTCTGCTCATCATCAGTCCAACTCTAAGAGAGAATTGGTTGTGGTTTGCTACTCTGAGGAGCTAGGTTCCTGTCTCAGTCTATTTCATGTTATTAATGTTGATATATCATTCTGTTGTATTTCTTTGTTTATTCCTTGGGTTAGGCCTTGTGTGCTTGTATTTGATATGTAAATACACTATATACTTTATATATTTGCAGAAATACTATTATAAAAAGCTCTGTGAATGTAATACTATTCATATCATTATTCTCTTATAATAAATCCTCATGTTATTCCTCCATTTTCCCCTTCCTCTCCATTTTTTTTTTTGTGTGTGTGTTTTCCTGTTTTGTTCTTTTCTCTTCTACTTTTCATTTTCTGCATTCTGCATAGTCTTGTTCTGGCTCTCCATGTTGGCTACTGTGCCCATTCAAGTAATAACACTCCACAGCTATTGCTTCTTCACTTCCCCTTTCCTTTGTTTTAACCATCAGTAAGCATGTAACCTTTTTTCTTTACTCCCCTAAAACTGCTGGATTCCATGCTCATCCATAGAGTTTTCTTTATTCACTTATGCCATCAAAAAAAAAATTATTTCAGTAGGAAAGAGCTACTTCTACACAATGCTACTACTTTATTTATTTATTTGCTTTATTTTAAAAGCACTACTAAAAGTAGTGTGGTAGTGGCAAAAGAATAGACACACCAATCAACAGAACAGAACAGCTGGCCCAGAAGCAGGCCCAGGAGGCCCAGGAACTCAATATATTTTCAAAGAAGTATCAAAAACCAATGGGAGAGACAGATTATTCATTAAGTAATGTTGAGAACATTTTGATATTTGAAAAAACCTATCAGATCATCACCTCACATAACACACTAAAACGGCTTCTGGATTTAAGAATTAAAAGTAAAAATAAAACTGCACAAGAGGAACAAAACTTAAGCTAAAGGAGAAGGATTTTTCTAAGCATTAAGGCAATGTAAGAAATAAAAAAGAGGATTGGGGGCGCCTGGGTGGCTCAGTTGGTTAAGCGACTGCTTTCGGCTCAGGTCATGATCCTGGAGTCCCCGGATCGAGTCCCGCATCGGGCTCCCTGCTCGGCAGGGAGTCTGCTTCTCCCTCTGACCCTCCCCCCTCTCATGTGCTCTCTCTCTCTCATTCTCTCTGTCTCAAATAAATAAATAAAATCTTTAAAACAAAACAAAAAAAAAAGAGGATTGGTTAATAGATTTCACCATAAAAATGAACATACTAACATGACCAAAATTCATAAAAATAAAAAATAATATGCAACTAATGAACCACTAAATTCTACCTATGAAATAATAATGCACTATGTTAAATGGATTTTAAATAATAAACTAGGAATAGTACTGCCGTAAGTCTGATAAAGGATTATTATGCTTATTATATAAAGAACTTCTACACACAAATAAGAAAAAAATGCTAAGACTCCAAGGGAGAAGTACACAAAAATAATAGCAGATAAGTTTACCAAGTGGAAACACAATGAATAATATTAAATTACTAAATTATTTTCAGCCTCCCTGGCAGTTAAGAAATATAAAATAAACTGCTTGTTTAAAATTTGCAAAAACTTTTTATAAATAACACTTCAAGCTGGAAAGACTGTCATGAAATGAGCACTCTAGCTTTTAATTGAAGCATAACTTTGCCTAACCTTCTGGAAAAAAATTCAACTATTAAAATATGGATAAATTCCAATACAATATTTCCTATTTCAGGAATCACTCTTGAGGATAGATGCTGTCACAATTAAGTACAAAGATGTTCATATTAGCATTGCTTATCACAGTATTAAGAAAGACCAAAAAGAAGAAATAGAATGAAATGTTTTGCCTAATAGTATAATGGTTAAATTATGATATCTATTTGTTGAATATTAACACAGCCATTGGCTTGCACTAAAAAAAAAAAAAAAAAAATTAAATAAAGGGAAAATTTTATGATACAGTGACCATAAAAATCAGGAAATAAAGTTGAATGCTAGTATAATCTTGTTAGGTAAAATATAAATGAAATGCATCAAATATTAACTGTATTTTCTGCATTGAGGAATTATGGACAGTTTTTGCTTTCTGTATTTTTCTCTATTTTCTAGGGTACTTTTTAAAAACAATAGCTATACTTCTTTCTTAACTTTGAACAGAATTTTTTTTTTTTTTTTTTTTTTTTGAGAGGGGGAGAGAGAGAGAGATAGGCAGAGGGAGAGGGAGAAAATCTTAAGCAGGCTCCATGTCCAGTATGGAGCCGGACGTGGGGCTCAATCTCACAATACTGAGATCATGACCTGAGCCAAAATCAAGAATCGGACACTTAACTGACTGAGCCTCCCAGAAACAGAATTTTAAATAATAAAGCAAAAAGGCACAGTGGACCATAATCATCACTCAGTCATGAGATAGAAATTTCAGTTCAGGCTTCACTGTTTTGAGTTTAGTAAAATTTACTACATATGGAATGTGCTTATTTTCCTGAACCTGTTGATTTAATAAATATATTTGATTTCCGTGGCCTCTGGATGTAACATATTCCCCAAAATGCCACCTCTGCATTCTTTTATTTAAATTACAGAAATCAGATACTTTGAAAGATGATCAATGACTTTGAAAGGTTCATATACTAATTTTTTTTTTTTTTTTTTTTTCCCAAAGAGTTTATTTGAGCAGACCTGGAGACTATACTAAATTTTTTATAAAAGATTCTAGAATCTTGCAATCCCAAGTGGTCTGTAGACTGGTGTTATCATCAATATCGGCAAACTTGTTGGAAATGCAGAACCTCAGGTCCTACCCAACTTACTGAATCAGAATCTGCGTTTTAATAACATCTCCAGTTAATTTATAGGCACAGATTTGATAATTACTGATCTAGAACACATATTCTGGTTCAAACTACATGTCTACAATGTAACTATGTTCCTCCCTTGAAGCTAAATCTATGTTCATGTCCTAAGTACCAAAGAAATATCTTTGTGGTCTATGAGCTCTAAACATTTTCTTAGAACAAAAGCAGTCTCAGGGTGCCTGGGTGGCTCAGTCGGTTAAGCGCTGGACTCTTGATTTAAGCTCAGGTCATGATCTCAAGGTCGTGAGATTGAGCCCCATTGTGGGGTTCTGTGCTTGGTGTGGAGTCTGCTTGTCCCTCTCTCTCTGCTCCTCTCCTTGCTCGCTCTCTCAAATTAATAAATAAAATCTTAAGAAAAAAAAAGCACTCTCCAACAACTGAATGGGATATGTTCTAAAAATCTATTCGTAGGTAAGTCAATTGGTTACAACTTGCAACATACAGTAATATTATTAATACTAAACATCTAGGTCACCCTACAGAGTAGCTTGGTTAATCCACAATGTAGCTAAAGTGGGCCAAATTGCATTTTAATCATTGTTTTTGATGGGAAAATTTGTTCCCAGTCCTAACAGAAGAGTCTAGGAAAGCCTGATCCTGCCATCAATACAGCACTTTCCCATAGATTCAACCATGTAGACAACTGGTAGAGCTAATAGTCTAATTCTGAGAGTGTTGTAGATACAAGAATAAAATAGATAGAAAAGACAGGAATGCTAAGTGTTGCTATTGACTCATTCATGTTGTCTCCCACTCTTCATTTTTACTAAGAATAGACATTGGCAAGATTATTTATCTTTAGGGGTTTGGAGGAACCCTCATCCTCGGACTGAGGGATTTAACCTTTCCAAAACTGGTATGGCTTCATTAGTATCAACCTATAACGAAAGAGTTATAACTGAATTCTCATTAAGAGTATTTTCTTTGCTTGTCCACTCTTAAAATGCAGTTCTGGGGCGCCTGGGTGGCTCAGTCGGTTAAGCCTCTGCCTTCGGCTCAGGTCATGATCCCAGGGTCCTGGGATCGAGCCCCACATCGGGCTTCCTGCTCCGCGGAGAGCCTGCTTCTCCCTCTCCCTCTGCCTGCCTCTCTGCCTACCTGTACTGTCAAATAAATATATTTTTTAAAAATGCAGTTTTGTCTTACACAAAATAATTTGTTTGAAATAGACCTGAAGAGAGGGATGTAAACAAATTTCAGTGCACATTGTTTTCATGAGGTATTTAAACCATGATGTTATATTCTCCATATTTCAGACATTTATGGCTTCATTGAGATTCATTTTCTGTAACATTTTGAAAATAAAAAAGGTACATTGATTTATACTTTTTAAATTATACTCCCTCAGATTTTCTTATATATTCTTATTTCATCTTGAGAATTCTTGTTGCAACAGATATTTCAGAGTAAGAATATACTCGGTAGGCATTTTATATTAGAAGTACTTTTAAAACACCTATTTTAATAGAAAAATTAGAAAATAAAACAAACGTAAGAAAATTATAATGCTCTATTAATTCCATATCCCAAAGGTAACTTACAAAATTCTACAAATAGCTTTTTTTTCTTTAAAAATGGATCAATATTCCTAGTTTTGGAAACTGCTTTTCACTCAACAATGTATCATGAATATGTTTTTAATAGACTTCCACCTACTTCAATAAAGTTCTAAAACATTTTCAATGGTATCATAATATTCTTAGAGGATACATTTATTAAAACATTTGGGTTGTTTTCCATTTTTTGTTCTCATAAACATTTATAACTAAATCTTTTCAAGACTAGACCCTTTTCATTAAATAATCAAAGTGGGAGATAAACTTCCAAAGATAGCTAAGTTATGATCTGTTGTAGTGCAAGACTATTTAATAAGGGAGTATGTTTTGTTAACCATTACATTTTATTTAATCATGGTCACAAATGAGCTTTTATGCTTATTGTTCACTTCTTTTCCAGTTTTTCCATCTATTTTTCATTAGATACTTTTTGACTCCTGTATCACGGTAATTCTCTTCCTTTTGGACCTGGCAAAAACTGGGTATTTCTTGTGCTCATTTTGATTTTCACGTAAGAGTTTATGATTATTGGGGCACCTGGGTGGCTTAGTCAGTTAAGCGTCTGCCTTTGGCTCAGGTCATGATCCCTGGGTTCTTGGATCAAGCCCCACATCGGGCTCCCTGCAGAGCAGAGAGCTTGCTTCTCCCTCTCCCTCTGCTGCTCCCCCTGCTTGTTCTCTCTCTGTGTGTCAAATAAATATTTTTTTAAAACAAGAGTTTATGATTATCAGAATACTTTTTGGGTAGATTCCACACATTAGGTGGAACAGCCTCGTGGATACACTAAGTGTCCAATGGGAAATCTATAAGATGTGGGTGAATACTGCAACTAGTAAAATGAAAAGGTCTATTGAAAATAAAGGTACATTCTTTTTTATATATGTATTTTGCTTGTATGTTGAACTGTCACCCAAATGTACTTAACTTCATTGGACAAGTATAAGGCTTGCCGATTTCCAATTTTGGCAATTCTAAATTCCTGGTAGCCATTCTGGAGCTGCTATTATTTATAGCGTAGTATGATTAATTTTGTTATTTTAAGTTTAGCTAAATTTGTTCTAATATGCTTTTCCCCAGTCCAAATACATTTCACCTTTTAAGTCTTAAAAATGGACTTGGTAGGATCAAAAGGGTATTTAACCACTAACTATTGTGGTAAGAACCTAACAGTTTCAGGTAATGTAGAATTTAAAGGAAACCCTGAATAACAGTCATGTTATTTAGGATCGTATCTACAAACCTTTTTCCGTCTTAAAACATGTTCAGTCAAAAACCCCCCACAGGTTTGGGGGGCTATTGACAGAGAATGAGAAGCACAAGGGAAAGGTATTTAGCCTCTGTCTTCTAGGACTCCAGATTTCAGAATAAAGAAGTCACATTTTGTTTTAATCAAACATTTTAGAAAATAATGTTAGAAAAAATTTAAAGCTTTAGAGAACATAATTCAAATAGATTCAAAGATGCAGAATTCATCAGATTATATTCCGGAACCAGTATGACTTAATTCTCCCTAGATTTTACGAATCTTTATTAAGAGAAACCAAACTTACTGTCCAAAGTGATAACATATCAAAGAAATACATATCAAAATATGCTGCCATTATTAATAGTTCTTAACATCTTTATTGCATTTACAATGTGTGGAACATTATAGGGATTTACAGTAGAGGCCAAATATCCCAGCCCTTAAAAATTGAATAGGAAAGATTGGATGAACCATACATAAATATCTCTGAACACAAGCATTAGAAACATACATATGATTATAATTTTACAGGCTTATACAAGTAACTGCTATATGTAATATAACAGGCAGGAAGGGTAAAACACAGCGAATAAGCAAGTCACTAGGGTGTGAAATAACTATAGCTAGGTGGTACTAAACAAAAAGACAACACAGAAGATATGATTTGTAAAGCCTAAAATGTCCTGTAAAAACATAGCTATCCCCTATCACAACTGTGAGGTAGAATTCTTCCCACCCCGTTTTCTGGTTTCTTGACCACCAATTGGGGGGCTTTCCCATCCAGATGGTTCTCTCTCACATTGTTGTACTCAGAACAGACTAGTAGTACACATTTTTGATTACCCCTTCTACCCCAACTGAACAGAAATAATCTTTTCTGTATTACAATTGGTCTTATTTCACCTACTGAAAACGGGTGGCAAAAGTTAGTAAAATAAACAAACCAGTGCTGTTTCTTCTAGCTAATATATCACCATGCTTGGGAAATGCTTTAATCTTTCAAGAAGTGAAACTAATGCTAACATTTCAGGCATAGGAACCCGTTGGGGAGCTGTTTTGGGCAGACAGGTATTTCTTTCCTCAAAGAACACCAACTGCCAACCGTTAACAATGCCATTTCTATCACAAACCCACTTCTAATATTTCAAATATCAATCATAAAAATAGTTTACACCTTTCTACACATCCAAAATATAGCGAAAATCCGGGACACAGTACAACCACATTAGAAAAGGTATAGCAGTTTCTTTTAAAACTACCTTATGACACAGGAATTCTAATCCTAGGTATCCACCCAAGAGAAATAAAAGCCTATCTTCACACAAGACTTACATTAAGAATAATCATAGCAGCTTTATTTATAACTACTAATGCTGGAAACAGCCCAGGTATTCATAAATAGGAAAATGGATAAACTGCAATATAGTCATACAATGGAATACCACTCAGCAATAAAAAGGAATGAACTACTAAAACACCTAACAACATGGATATATTTCCAAAAAACGGTAAGTGAAGAGGCTTCTAGAAAGAGTACATGCTGTGTGGCTCTATTTACATAAAGATCTAGAACAGATAAATTTGATTCTGGTAGACAAAAGAACAGTGGTTGCCTTTGGGAGGATGGAGTGGGGTCAAGGATTGACTAGAAAGGGCCAAAGGGGGATTTTCTGATAACATTTTATATTTTGATAGCACTGTATGCATTTTCCAACACTAAGAGATGCACACTTAAGATTCATGCACTTCATTGTATGCTAATTTTACATAAAAAATGTAGTAAGCACATACTGAGCTCTAGTTAATATGTATGCTGCAGTTATTAGTAGGAAAAGTGAAGATGCCTGCAATTGGATGAATTGATGGATGGATATGTGATAATGCAAGCAGAGTTAATGCTAACTAGCATCCAGGTGATTGATACACTGTAAAATTTTAATTTTTTTAGTCTAGTTTTAAAATTTTTATAAAATGTTGGAAAAAAAATTCCAGGGTGCAACACTTACCAAATAATGCCACTGAGAATTACATTATTGATCTCATGGCAAGATAATCATCAAATTCTTCTTAAGTGTCAATTTAGAAACTTAAGACCTTGTGAGGAGATATTCCTGAGTGTGAGTTGACCAATCAGCTCTCAAATCTATACTGGCTCAAAACTGTCAGTTACATTTTGATCCCCTCACACCTTCCAAAAATACACATATTGATCATATATTTTCAACAAATTTGTTGACTGTGTAGGCTAATGTAAGAGCTAAGATGAAGAAACATTCTTAAGAGAAACATCAAGCACAGAAATTTCTACCTGACTTCTAAACTAAAAAAGAACTACGGCAACTATAATAAAAGATGTGTAGACCCAAAACACAAGGTGAGGTTTGATCATACTGCACAGGACCCTATGTTCTGAGTGGAAGGACATCTGAATTATCCTCTGTCTCTCCAAGGAGGGACTCATCTGGGGGCGACCTAAAGTGATGGCATGTAACTTGTAAATACTTCTAAGGTGACTCCTTGAGATTCACTAAGACTGGCTTCAGACTTCAATAGCCCTTTGTCAGTAGTTTTCCACATGCCTGACTTAAAATCCATTAACAACACTGTGCGTATTACTTAGTGGCTGGTAACTATCTTCAGTTATTTGCTAAGAATTTCTATATAACTATATAGGGATATTATATATATATATAAAATATATATATATATATATATACGGCACCTCATAAGGGTTCTCTAACAAAAGTAATCTTGATTCTTTAAGAATTTTACTCATTGCTTTCAAAACATGTAGTCACACTTCTGGCTTTCCTTTGACCTCTAAGCGCTTCATGTTCTAGTACAGGCTCTGCTTTTGTTGGAGCACATAGATTAGTGCTGTGAAGTTTTCAGGTTTGCTTTAAAATACTGCAGTCATGTTATTCAGGATCGTATCTACAAACCTTTTTCAGTCTTAAAACATTCCCCCGTATTTATGCTATTTCACAGAGCATCCCTAGTTCTAGCAGTCTATTACAGGACCAGTCTTTGTTATTATCACTGCTCGTTGATCAAGATTGCTCTTCTCTAACCGTAACAGTACTAATGGTAGTCTCAAGCCATGCCTGTTAATTATTAGGATACTTTTAACAGCTTTGTGCTTTTGCTGTTTCCACCAGCTGGTGCTGGCTGAGATCCACTCTGAGTATGACTTTTACTTACTTATTTATTAATGGCACTGTGTCATGTCCTGTCACCCCCAAAGTAGAAGATACTCCTCACTTGTCTTCCATCTCGCTGGTCTATCATCCTGCCATAAAAGAGTTAATCTGTCAGATTTAAAAGTCTTGTTATTTACTAATGAGCTCACTGACTCCACCCTTAGTATTTCCAGTATGTAATTCTGAATGTAAGGGAAATGGAGCTCAGAGAGGTGAGCATAGTGCCATTTCCCCCATGACCCTATGCTCATCATCTGAGACAAGAGTGACATTAAAGAATGTTCTACTTTTTATTCTGAAAAGATAATAATAATTCCTTCCACTTTGGATAATATTGTAGTTTTCAACACATTCTTAAATATGATTGTATTTACAAACCCAGAGACGTTTAGTCATTTTTACAAAGGTCAGTAAATGGCAAAGCCAGATTTTGAGTCAGATATTCAAACTCCAAACTTTTTCCATTATATTCACTACAGTTCTTACTTTGGCTTTCTTATGATCTTTATTATGCTTGCCATTATTTATGCTTCTTAGCTAAACCTAGACGTTTCTATAGCATACACTGAAGACACATAATGTCAGATGTTAAATCAATACTTATTTTTGCCTCATCGAGGTATCTGTTGCCCTCCATATCAGAAGTATATTTTCCACTTCCAACTGAAGCTGTTTATTTTCAGAACTGAAAGTTAACACTGATAAGTTTACTAATTAGGGAACTAACTGGTCAGGTATGTTCCAGCCTATCTTCTTAATTCTAGGGAATTTTTCCTTTGGGGGTTTAACCAAAGATATCTCAACCACGTAACTCTTGTCACTGACGATATTTACTGATGTTAGTTTCCCATACCATTTTCAATAAGCTCAAAATGTGGAGGACTTTAGCAACCACAGCATGTTTAGTTCTTAGGAACCACAGGATTTTACTATGGTCCTGTGAGGATGGGAAGAGTACACAGCAATATCCAATCTCTCTGGCAAGGAACTTAAATGTAGTAGAGAATTCAGAGTTCTTCCTCTGACTGTAGGCCCTACAGTGAGTTACGTTCAGCTAATCTCACAATAATGCCATTGGTTACAACAGGTTTACAACAGAGTATGGTTTGCTCAGCACTATCAGAATGTAATCATCATGTTCACCTTAAAGCGTATGCCACCAACAATAACAAACTAAACAGCACACCCCATATTTCAACTGACAGGTAATGAAACAACACATCAATACTAGTTAACACTCAGGAGCGCTGGCCAATTTAAATGCCTACAAAGTGAGAGTAGTATCCAATCTTCTACACAGTAATGAAGCCTAGACCTGCCATCAACATCCTGGCTGGCGGACTGAGCAGTTTCATCACCATCATCAATGAGTCATCCTAGCAGAGTAAGGTCGACAACAATGAGGATTGGAATGAAGTTAATTTTATCCAAAATAAAGTTACCATCTTTGCATCTTAACTTTGCTGGGCCAGACGTGTGAAGAACAGATGTCAAGACTGTTATATACTGAGCTTAAAAAGGAGCAAATATACAATAAGAAGGCAAGAGGGAAAAAAATCCCCCAAACAAGAACGAACAAATAAAAAACAAAATAAAACTAGCCCAATTAACACTTCAAGAATTCCCTGAGATGAGCTAAAGTAATGTAGAAAGTTGTGGCATATACCAATAATGGCAGATAGAAACGATGGTTCTTTCTCCATTTGTGGGCCAACATTAATTCTTGATGTACAAAGAACTCATGCTTTCAAACAGACTGCAGTCACTTCCTTCACATGTACTCTAAGTAAACTCTAATGCTATGAAAAAAAAAAACACATTAGGGCATTGTTGGGTTTTCAGTCATCACTGAATACCCATATGTATTTTATATGTATGTATACATATAAAAGTAGCAGCAAATTTACAAATGAAGAGCAACAGTATTCTGTCAAAAGCATATTCAGTTTCATCTGAAATCCTCAAATTACAAATAACATTTCCAGATGATGCCTTATTTTACTCTTGCTGTAGGCTGGATAGCTTAAGGCATATTAAAAATTAACTCATTGGACAGTAAGTAGTCAAGCTGATGATAAAACTAAGAGTCCCATTACTTACAGTGCAGTTCCTTTCTAGCAAAGTCTTAATAAAAATATTCTTACTATTCTGAAATTCAGAATAGATCTTGAGTGTAGCTAAATATCTATATTACCTAATATGTAAGTATCTAAAATACCAAATGACTTCCTTATGAGTAGATTGATGAGTCAGTCATAATTTTAGGAAATATATTTAAAACACACTTCAGACTAAAAAACAGAGGGAATTATTACTAATGCCTACAACAGAC
This sequence comes from Mirounga leonina, assembly GCF_011800145.1. Lineage (NCBI taxonomy): Eukaryota > Metazoa > Chordata > Mammalia > Carnivora > Phocidae > Mirounga > Mirounga leonina. The sequence goes on along the minus strand of NW_023270377.1, from coordinate 52,765,637 downwards.
CATTCACATACAGAGGAAGTGAGCAACTATGAGCAAAAGGCTGGGAACAGGAGAGTCCCACAAGATCCCTTCCCTCAATAGAGATTATAATGTAGCAGGCACAGACATCAATAAACAATTGTAGCATGTGGTTAGCACCATTATGAAAACTGAAATGAAGAATCACAAAAGTTCATACTCAGAAGTCCTAAAAGACTGAGAAGATATCAAATATAGAAGGAATTTCCAGAATGTTCTCAGAAGTAGTAGCAGCTTCTGGGAGGATTTTCTGACATGTTTGACTAGAAAAAAATTAACCAAAATTGCTCAGAGAGAAGAAAAGTGAAAAAGAGGATGACTTCATCTAGGCTGTAATGTTAAGTAGGTAGGTGAAAGTATGGGCCTGACATTTCGGACCAGATATGGAACAAAAAACACTGGGATAAAATAAAATAGAAACCCCAAGGATGAGATCCCTCCAGAAGCAGTCTGAAGACAGAATCTGAAAGCACATTTTAGTAGATACATTTTAAGAGTTATGTGACTGCATTCAACAGTTATGGCAGAGGATGACATCTTCAAGGGACAAGACACCATCTAGGAAAGGTTGCTCAATGGTGTAAATGTTGCAGAGACAGAGAAAGATAAGGAATGCATGCCAAAAGAAACAATCGTTCAATTCGGTAACTGAGAGCCCACTGAGAAGAGTTTCACTGAAGTGGCTGTGTAAAACCAGATTGCAAGGTGTTGAACAGTGAGCAATGAGGATGCAGGGGGAATGGATATGGATTTCTCCAAGAGGTCTGACAGTGAAGAAGGCTGGAGAAACCAGCAAGTTCAGCGGAAGTTTTTTGCATTGGAGGATACATGAACATTTTTGTGGACATGAGAAAGGAACCAGCATACAATTCTTTGCATAATTTTGTATTGATCACAGACTAAAAGATTTTAATTTTTTTCAAAAACAGTTTCTGAAATAAAAATTAACACAAAAAATATGTACTTTACTATTTAAACTTAATATAAACTTAAAAGCATTAAAATTTTATAAATTTTATTTTTAAAAGAGTTGTACAATTTTTGTTATTAGACTGCTTCAGAATTTTGCTTCTAGTCTATCATGAGAAATTAAATTTTATTAACATTTGCTATTTTCATTCCAGAAATATTCCTCTGATATAAAGGGTTACACTTAAGTAATTATGTATGCCTTCTTCCCCAACCCTCCTCCCCAAAGACAAAGTATCTTCAGAGTAGTTAATAATTTGGATATTTTTCAACTTGAAGAAGAGAACAATTAGAAATAGTATTCCATTATTTTTAAGTTCTTTAAGATCTAAATTGCTCTTCACAATTATTTTTCATAATTAAACATGCTTATTACATACACATGCTTACATATGAATTTCCTGGCTAAAACACATGCAGCCAACACGAAAAAACAAGTATTAAACCATCCTCACAATCCTAAGAATGCCCTTTGAAATAAGGCACTCATATTTGGAAATAGGATATAACCACCAAATTAAATAAGATGTTTAAAAGAAGACTTTTATTAAGCACAAACAACTTTTAATACATTATCAATACAAATAGGAAAATGTCTTTTAATGAATATGATATATCAAAGATCTGAAGGTTTTCTTCATACTGACACAATAAAAATAATCAATTTTGAAGAAGAATTACAAAGTAAATTTTTTGAGTACACCACTGTCTATTAATAACAATTTAACTATAGTCTAAATTTACTACATCACCTGGGGAGGAAGGTCAACCATTTTTTTATAGAAAGATTTCCTAAACTCTTATTAGCACCATTCAAAGCTTATTATCAGTTGTTCATCTACAAATTGACAGGTCAGGTAAAGCTTTAAAGCAAGTTTTCAGTGCAATGTTTACAGTTCCTTCTTTTAAGATACTTGGAGTCTATGGTCTCAAAGCAAGTTAAATAATGATGCCTTGGTAGTTGCAAGGTGTTAACATGTAGAAAGAAATGTAAAATGGAAAGAAATGAGGCTTATCCTGGCTGTGAAATGTATCTTAATGTATTGCGGCTAATGCTGTAGTATGCCAACGACATGCGGGATTATGAACTGCAGATATGTGGGAAGCTGGTAGCTATTAGCTCTCTGTGGTCATCATTTCGGGATGTCTCAGCTGCTGCCTTTTGAGACTAACCAGTTTCATCCTGTCTCTGATGTGTTCTGCAGTGGAAGCCATGTCACTTGGACTCCCAAAATATTGTTCAGTTCTAAAAATCAAAACAAACAGAAAAACCACAATCAGATTAATAGAAATCCACTGATCACAGCAAATGCAAAAGGGAGCAAAGATTACCATAAATACTATATATGTGATATGGCATTAGTTCATTTGCAGACCATACTGCTTATCTTTGGGTAGTAATTCAGTGGGAGAAACATTTTTAAATGGCATAAAATATATTAAGACATGTTGAGAGACAAACATTAGTGGTATTAAATGTCGTATCATATGTACTTATGATAATCTCAATAGATCAAAAATGCAACCAAACAATGAAACAATAAAGGAAACAATGCAACATTGGAGATATTCTACTTTTCAGTTTGGGGTACATAAGCATACACAAATATAAAATTTGTATGTGTTCTTCAAGGATAAGGGTTATGTACACAAAATGTCTAATATAGCTGGCAAGTAAAATATCTGATTAATGTTAAGGCATCATTTGGGACTTTTAACAGATAAAATCATTTAATGTTATCCCACTTGAAAAGATACTGTATTCAGAGTCACAGAATCTTTTAGAGCTAGAAGAGTTCTTAAAATTACCTGGTTAAGCTCTGTATTTTTTAAGATCAGAAAACTAAGGCCTAGAAAATTAAATGACTTAACTAGGATCACACAGTGGCAAAACCAACATTTGAACTGGTGTCTTCAAGTAATGAATCCAGAGAGATCATCTAATTTCTTTTATTTTTCCAGGACAATGTTACGTAAGATAAATCTGAATAAGCTTGCTGCCAAGCAAACTTTATATAGCATCAACAGGTTATCATATAAATGGAACAGAATAACAATTCCAAATATTAAAGGTGGTGGTTATGAAATCTGAATATACAGTACTAACTTATTTCTCAATCTTAAAAACATGAGGAAATGCTATATGGACTATTTGTAGAACAAAGGAGGAGAACTCCCAGCAAAATTCCTTGTTATAGATGTTCCTAGGCTGACCTGAGTAGAATGGAGATGGTGTTAACAACTGGTTATGAAGCACAGAAATGGGGGTGGGGACTCCCTAGAATGGAACAACCAGAAGGCACCCTCTAATACTGTTACAAGCCAAATTTATAAATTTTTAGATTTTATTCTTTTAAACACTGCAGATATCTAATTATGAATTTACGCTACTTCTGATGGTTCAATTTTGGCTATGACCAAAGATTATCTAAATGCAGACTATGAATTATATTCTTTCAAGGGAATAAAATTATATCTTCCCAAAATCAATTCCAAATAATCATTTGAAGTTCATGACACAATAGCAATGGCACTTATTATGTGTCAGATTGGGGTTTTTTTGTTGTTTTTTCTTTTTTTTAAGATTTTACTTATTATAGAGAGAGAGTACAAGTGGGAGGAGGGGAGTGAGAGAGAGAATCTCGAGCAGGCTCTGCGCCCAGCACAGAGCCAGGCTTTGGGCTGGATCCCACGACCCCGGAGATCATGACCTGAGCTGAAACGAAGAGTATGACACTCAACCGACTGAGCACCCAGGCGCCCCTGTGCCATATTCGTTTTAAGCAACTTATATACATTTAGCTCCTGTAATTCCCCTGCCCCTGTAACCTGAAAAGGTATGAATAATATGTCCCTATTTTTAGATGACGGAATTGAGGCACAAAAAGGCTGAGTGGCTTGCCCAAGGTGTTACAGCTAGTAAGTGGTAGAGTTGAGATTTAAACCCAAGAAATCTGATTCCAGAGTCCACAATCCTATCCATTACACTATACTACAGAGTAAGGATAGATGCATCCAATGATTGGTTTCTCTGTCATCTGAATTAAATATCCTCTGGATTACCTCTAAATTATTTTCACTGAGGTTGAGATCCTCAGGGATGAAGCTCCTTCAGATTCATTTACTGGCCCATTTATTTGCATGAGATTACTTCTTACTTTTATTATTAACTTTTGAAATGGAAAGCAATGTGGGAATCAGGACCCCATCATTTTACAAATGAAGAAATTCAGACTCCATATAGCATAGAGGAAAGAGAATGCGTTCGGAGTTGGACCATCCTGAGACTGTATCCCAATTCTACTTAGAAGCTGTGAAATCCTGAGCACCTCACACTTAATCTTTCTGAGGTTAGGTTTCTACATCTGTAAATCAGGAATAATCATACTGGTCTAGCACTGTTTGGTCAAAAATAATGAGGTGAAGTGTTTAACTTGATGTTTGATATAAGCTCACTAAACATTACACCCCGGCGTTCCCCTTCTCTGCCCTGGATGAAGCCCAGAGGCATCCTACTCCCTCCCATCAGAGCCAAGGCTAGAACCCAGGATACCAACCTTCTACAGCAAGCTGTCAAGAAGCACTGCATTTGACAGCAGCAAGTACCAACTGCTACTGCTGCTAAGAGCTGAGTTTGTATTTCTTTTCATTACAAACCAATTTATTGTGGAACTGAAGATGTGAACCAAAGCTAACTTACTTGGCTTTTTAAAAAACAGATTTTCCTCTCTTGATGATTTCACTTTAAGACCTAACCAATAAAAAGACAAAATTATAAGAACATGTACCATACCCATCAGGATAAACTACAGGAACAGTTAATCTATCCAAAAGTGATTTCCCAACTGCTTCAATTTCATCAAATTGCTCCTCATCATTAATAGCTTCAGGCTCTTCCGGACAGTCTTGCAAAATCTGCAACAAATAAAATGGCAACATCAATCAAGAGATAATAGAAAGGCAATCAAGCTCATGTGAATTCAGTAGATTGAAGGTATTTTTGTTTTGTTCTTAGCATCTCCATGTACACCATTGTACAAGATTGATTACTTGGTGAAGTTGGCTCAAAAAACTCAAATAAAATGAAATACATAATCCTTACTAATAATATATAATTGGAGTACAAAAAGTCTACAGTGATTTCCAAGAAAAAAATAATACTAGACTACTATTCAGAAAGTAAGTTCAAACTGTGCTTAAGAAATATTCCTTCATTTATTCATTATTTATTGTACTAAATGTTTATTTAGCAGCTTGGGATGTGACTGAGATATAGAATTTGACCTCAAACAGCTTACAGATGTCAAAAATGAAAGAAAATATAAATTCAAAACAACATATACTCAGAGTACAAACACATAACTGATGGGATGACCTATATAGGCACTTTACAGTTATTTTAAAAAACTGATCTGCTGACTTACCTGATGTAAACTGATAAGGTTATAATTCAAATACAGGAAGTTCTACAGTCCTTGATAAAATACTATTTTCCTTACCTATTATCATTTAAATTTAACAAGGGGAGGAGAGGAAGAAAGAAACTGCTATAATTTATAACAGGTAAGTCTATAGGTATTGACCCACACTAGTCAATATAGTAGCAAGCCTAGTGAAGACTTGAAAGGTGGCTAGTCCCTCAAATTGAGATGTGCTGTAAGTCCAAGATACACACTAGATTATAAGAAAAAAACTGCAAAATGTGGGGAAGGGAGAAGAAAAAGAAGTATTTATTTTTGCAACTATTTTTGCATTATACTTAATCTAATCTGTTTATTTCAGCATTACTCATAAAAAACTTTATATAAAAATCTAGATTCAACTTAAATACTTTCCCAGTCATTATACTCTATAAGTTGCTTATAGTTATTATGATTATATTTATGCTTACCGGTATAAAACAAAATGCAATAAAGAAGAAAATAATATCTGATAACAAAAAGCTTTACAAAGGTTTGAGCAGTAAAGAACCTTAAATTGTGCTAATTATAAGCATGATAAAGGCCACGTAGCAGAAGAAAAAGGAACATTAATATTCTATGCAAAAAAACTCTCAACCATTTACATTCTTATATGGCCTCATAAAAAAGTCTAGATCTTAAAATCTCCTTGCAGATACATTTTAAGTTTTTACTTAAATTCCAGTCAGTTAACATAGTTTAATTAGTTTCAGGTGTACAATACAGTGATTCATCACTTGCATACACACCTGGTGCTCACAAGTGCCCTCCTTAATCCCATCACCTATTAACCCATTGCCCACTCACCTCCCCTCTGATAACATCTCTGTTCTCTATAATTAAGTCTGTTTCTTGGTTTGCCTCTCTCTTCTTCCCCTCTGCTCATTTGTTTTGTTTCTTAAATTCCACATGTGTAAAATCATATGGTATTTCTTTCTCCGACTGACTTATTTCACGTAGCTTAATACCTTCTAGTTCCATACATGTGGTGGCCAAATGGCAAGATTTCATTTTTTTCTAGCTGAAAAATATTCCATTGTGTATATACCCCACATCTTCTTTATCTATTCATCTATGGATGGGACACTTGGGCTGCTTCCGTAACTTGGGTTACTGTAGATAATGCTGTTATCAACATCAGGGTGCATACATCACTTTGAATTAGTATTTTTGTGTTCTTTGGATAAATCCCTAATAGTGGGATTGCTGGATTTAAGGGTAGTTCTATTTTTAAATTTTTGAGGAAACTCCATACTGTTTTCCGGAGTGGCCTTGCAGATACATTTTGAAAGCAGTATCTTAAAAAGTTATCAGTAGTGTTAGAAATTGGGCCAGTAGTCACCCTTGGACAGGAGGCAGGGGCAGCAGGAACAATGTGATTAAAAGAGGGTGGCAGAACTTCTGGGGTGCTGGTAATGTTCCGTTGTTCAAACAGTGCGCTGATTTCACAGGCATGCTCACTTTGTGAAAATTCATTGAAAAGACCGAATTCAACAAACATTTATGATTTGTACCCTTTTCTGTGTTAATATACTTCAATAAAAACTTTTCATTAAAACAATCAGTATGGGTGCCTGGGTGGCTCAGTCAGTTAAGCATCTGCCTTCGGCTCAGGTCATGATCTCAGGGTCCTGGGATTGAGCCCCCCCATCGGGCTCCCTGCTCAGTGGGGAGTCTGCTTCTCCCTTTCCCTCTGCCCCTCCCCCTGCTTGTTTGTGCATGCTCTAATAAATAAATAAAATCTTTAAAAGAAAAATGAAACAATCAGTAGATAAACAAGTTTAAGCCATTTTATATACTTTCACCTTCATCATTGTTACGCCTATTTTAAACCAACCAAAACACTGACCTACGGAGTTCAGTGACCAGCTCAGCAAGAGTTGACTATAAACACTTTCCAACCGAAGTACATTAGAACACTGCCCAATTCCAGAGATTCCTGGTCACATCTCTTCTGTTCTACAGACGAGGCTATATCACATTTACATCTTCAGTTTCTCACATTTCATATTGTATTGAACATCCCCTACACAGAAACTTTCATTCTGAGAGATCAAAACAAAGTTAACTACATAACAAAGCTCCTCTTCAGAGTGGAAATGTAAGGATTGGTGCTATAAATTTTCTCTGTGCAGTTAAGAAAAGGGCTCGGGCGCCTGGGTGGCTCAGTCGGTTGAGCGACTGCCTTCGGCTCAGGTCATGATCCCAGGGTCCTGGGATCGAGTCCCACATCGGGCTCCCTGCTCTGCGGGGAGCCTGCTTCTCCCTCTCCCACTCTCCCTGCTTGTGTTCCCTCTCTCGCTGTGTCTCTCTGTGTCAAATAAATGAATAAAATCTTTAAAAAAAAAAAAAAAAAGGGCTCTACTGAAAATTTGCCTAAATAACACTACATATTGCATTTTTGGTTTCCGGGACTAATGAATTCATTAAATAAATTCTAGAAAGTAACACATGAAAAAAAGGTTTTACTTTCATCTTTATTCTCATTATTTTTAGCTGGGTAGTCTCTACTTTAAACCTTACAAAATTACAAAGTGCCTTTTAAAAAATTTATGACAATTAGTTGCAGAGGCAAAATGTCCTTTCCTTGCATAATGAAAGTGATGGGAGTTGTGACACCCTAAAGATAGCTCATTCTGGGGGTCAGGTTTGGTAAGAAGAGAAGCACTATTGAGAGACGACTCTTAGATGGTTTTGGATTTCTCCAACCATAGTAAGCCAGCACCGGTATGGATTATACTACCCGAGAATTTGATTTGAACTCTCTAGGACAATATATTATATCTAAACAAACTTTAAACAATGGGATTAATATAAGTTGGAAAAAAACACAGGCTAATCACATAATTACAATATTAAAATTAATACATTTTAAACATATACAATAAATACTACTGAGACTACACTTTTAAAAAAGCGAACCTTTTCAGCATTTGAGTGAAATGCAATAGCCATTTCCAGCCTATGCACTCTCTCTTCAGATGCTATTGTAAATTGTTTCCATACTCTGTTCAGTCGAGGAAGTGTGTCTCCAGATGACCGAGATGTGCAGCGCAGAGACTGACACAACACAACTGTGGCCTGTAGCAACTGTCTTCCATAGTCATAAGTGCTCTAAAAAAGAAAAAGTAAACATGAAATTATAGTAAAAGAATTCTGAAAAGAGAGTCAGGAACGTGTGCAGGAAGGACTGTGGTTGCAAATAGGTAACACTACTGGAAATCAATCCTGAATGACTCCACGGCACTTAACTACTACAAACTAACTGCAGGCATAAAAAAGGATGGGGAAACAATACTTTGAATTTTTTCTTTCTTGTTAGGCTTTGCTCTCTTCTTTTTTTCCCCATCTCATTCTTGTCAATTCCACAGGCCAAAAAGAATGTCTGATCATTCATTAGCCAAAACAAATGGGTGAAGATGGGCTCTTTATAGGTCACTTTTTATCCCATACAGGAAACCACAATTGTTCACTGAGAACTCAATTATTAGGGAAAATAAATTATGATACTTTTCACACATACACAAAATCTGTATTGTTAAACTAACACTGGTGAGATACAGAAACTGGGGTTTCTACTGTACTGATATTAACACATATTTCTTATTAACTTTTGTGAATTAACAGTTGGATTGCCTAAAAAATGGCATAATATAAAACATAAATCAGAGGGAGCATACAGAACCTGTATTCAGGAAAACATAAACCCTCTCAAGTTTATGCAGGCTACTTTTGATGCACCAGCTGACATTTTCTTAGTTCTGTGATATTTCTGGAATAACATAACTAACCTTCTTGGACTTGGAGGGTAAAGTTACATTATAATCATGCAGAAAGCTATTCAAACACTGAGCTTGTAGAAAAGGAAGATAACCAGTTCTGCACCTGTGCAACATCAACAAATTTTCTATGCTTTTCCAGTAAAACTTTCGTTTCCTGAGCATCATCACCCAATCTGATGTGGGTCTTAAGCAGGGCATCCAGAAGTTCACTTAGCCATTCTACTGCCTAAATAAAAATAAAGAACAGTGAAGCTGGATCCATAACTCTTATTATATCAAAACACCATATTTATAAAAAGAAATTTACTACCATATGATTAATTAATCTATTAGTTATAACCTAAGTGCTTAATAGCTTATTTCATTAAATGAAAGCTATATGAATTAATGACTTTTCCTCCCCCTCAAAATTTTTAAGATCTAAGGACAAGATACATTAAAGAGAAGCACTTTTTTAAAATTAATAGCACATGATTTATATTAATAGATCAAGTGTTCTCCTTAATGTCTAAGCACTGGGTATTACAGAAGACTGATGAATCACTGAAATCTACCTCTGAAACTAATAATATAACACTATATGTTAATTAACTGAATTTAAATTAAAAAAAAAAAAAGATCATGTGTTTATATAATATGGATCTTACTGGAATCTAATTACAGATTTATGTTACTATTTAAAATCATAAAGTTCCTCTAAGTCAACCTGAAATGATGTTCTCTGATGCTAAGTACACAAAGATAGCATATGGCTCATCTAGTTGAAAAACCCTCTTGCATGTTAAAAAAGCAATGTGCTATACCAGCCTTAATCCTAGCATGTAACTAACAAGTAAGTCAACAATAATAAATAATAAATAATCCCAATTTCTCACTCAATAGAGGATTTCATTGAGAAGATAAGTCAAATGAGACCAGTAAAATAACTGGAAGTAAAAAACCACTTTATTATTTTAATAAGGTAAACTAGAATTTGACTTAATCCATTTACTTTCTAAGAACCATGAAAAGTACACTTTTTTTTTTTTTTTTTTTACAGTTAGGTGAAATCAATCTTTTAAGAGAATACAACTACATCATGTGCCTGATTGATCTTTTACCTGGGCAGCATCTTCTTCACATTTAAACAACTGTACCATCTGAAGCATCTTTAACCTTCGCACATCTACCATGTCTTCACATCTAATAAACCCAAACATAAAGGCAGAACATCATTTCAGTTTCATTAATAACTATTTTAACATCATCATCTGGCACACATGTTTTGTAGTATATTAAAATACTTAATCCTATTTACCATGGAGACTTCAACTACTTTGTATTGATGTGTAAGAATTTTAAGGGTATCTGTTACATCAAAATACTTCAAAACTTCAAAATACCTGAAAGACACCTAACTACAAACCCTCTTGAGGATAGAATGGATTCTGGGAAATACTGAAGCAAAGCATGAAGTAGTACACTAAAACCCAAAGAAATCTCTGTTGCCAGTTAACATTAAACAAGCTTCAAAGATAAACATATAAAGTTTCTCAAATACTCATTTTGAGGATGATGCTCCAAGGAAATAAAACAAAAAAAGTTTTGAGGAAGGATACTGTATCGTAATTAAAGGGTCTATCCAACAAGAAGATCTAACAATCGTAAGTAATTATGCTCCTAATTTGGGAGAAGCCAATTATATAAACCAATAACAAAATTAAAGAAACACATTGATAATAATACAATAATAGTAGGGGACTTCAACAGTCCACTCACTGCAATGGACAGATCATCTAAACAGAAGATCAACAAGGAAACAAGGGCTTTGAATGATACACTGGACCAGATGGACTTCAAAGATATATTCAGAGCATTCCATCCTAAAACAACAGAATATACATTCTTCTCGAGTGCACATGGAACATTCTCCAGAACAGATCACATACTCGGTCACCAATCAGGTCTCAAATGGTACCAAAAGACTGGGATTATTCCCTGCATATTTTCAGATCACAATGCTTTGAAACTTGAACTCAGTTACAAGAGGAAATTTAGAAAGAACTCAAATACATGGAGGTCAAATACATGGAGGGTAAAGAGCATGGAAGTTAAAGAGCAAGTTAAAATGTGTCAATTAGGAAATTAAAGAATTCAAAAAATTCATGGAAACAAATGAAAATGAAAACACAACTGTTTAAAACCTTTGGGATGCAGCAAAGGTGGTCCTAAGAGAGAAATATATAGCAATACAAGCCTTTCTCAAGAAACAAGAAAGGACTCAAATATACAACCTAACTTTATACCTAAAGAGCTGGAGAAAGAACAGCAAATAAAACCTAAACCCAACAGGAGAAGAGACTTATCAAAAAGAAAAGAGAAAGGACCCAAATGAATAAAATCATGAATGAAAGAAGAGAGATCACACCAACACCAAAGAAATACAAACAATTATAAGAACATATTATGAGCAAATATATGCCAACAAATTAGGCAATCTCGAAGAAATGGATGCATTCCTAGAAACGTATAAACTACCAAAACTGAAACAGGAAGAAATAGAAAACCTGAACAGACCCATAACCAGCAAGGAAATTGAAGCAGTAATCAAAAATCTCCCAACAAACAAGAGTCCAGGGCTGGATGGCTTTCCAGAGGAATTCTACCAAACATTTAAAGAAGAATGCCTATTCTTCTGAAGAAATGGAAGGAAAACTTCCAAACTCTTTCTATGAGGCCAGCATTACCTTGATCCCCAAACCAGACAAAGACCCCACCAAAAAGGAGAATTACACACTAATATCCCTGATGAACATGGATGCCAAAATTCTCACCAAGATACCAGCCAGTAGGATCCAAATGTACATTAAAAGGATCATTCCGGGGCACCTGGGTGGCTCAGTCAGTTAAGCGTCTGCCTTCAGCTCAGATCATGATCCCAAGGTCCTGGGATTGAGCCCCCCATTGGGCTCCCTGCTCAGTGGGGAGTCTACCTCTCCCTCTCCATCTGCCTGTTCCCCAGCTCATGCTCACTCGCTCTCTCTCTCTCAAAAATAAATAAAATCTTTAAAAAAATTAAAAGGATCATTCACCACGACCAAGTGGGATTTATTCCTGGGCTGCAAGGGTGGTTCAACATCCACAAATCAATCAACGTGATACACTACATTAATAAAAAAAGGGCAAGAACCATATGATCCTCTCAATAGATGCAGAAAAAGCATTTGACAAAGTACAGCATCCTTTCCTGATTAAAACTCTTCACAGCGTAGGGATAGAGGGAACACACTTCAATATCATAAAAGCCATATATGAAAAGCCCATAGTGAATATCATCCTAAATGGGAAAAAACTGAGAGCTTTTCCCCTAAGGTCAGGAACACAACCGGGATGTCCACTCTCACCACTGTTGTTCAACATAGTACTAGAGGTACTAGTCTCAGCAATCAGACAACAAAAAGAAATAAAAGGCATCCGAATTGGCAAAGAAGAAGTCAAACTCTCACTCTTTGCAGATGACAAATACTCTATGTGGAAAACCTAAAAGACTCCACCCCCAAATTGCTAGAACTCATACAGGAATTCAGCAAAGTGGCAGGATATAAAACCAATGCACAGAAATCAGATGCATTTCTATACACTAACAATGAGACAGAAGAAAGAGAAAATAAGGAGTCAATTCCATTTACAATTGCACCAAAAACCGTAAGACACCTAGGAATAAACCTAACCAAAGAGGCAAAGTGTCTCTACTCAGAAAACCATAGAACTCTCCTGAAAGAAATTGAGGAAGACACAAAGAAATGGAAAAACATCCCATGTTCATGCATTGGAAGAACAAAGATTGTTAAAATGTCTATGCTACCTAGAGCAATCTATACATTCAAAGCAATCCCTATCAAAATACCATTGACATTTTTCACAGAGCTGGAACAAATAATCCTAAAATTTGTATGGAACAGAAAAGACCCCAAACAGCCAAAGGAATGTTGAAAAAGAAAATCAAAGCTGGTGGCATCACAATTCCAGACCTCAACCTCTATTACAAAGCTATAATCATCAAGACAGTATGGTACTGGCACAAAAACAAACACGTAGATCAATGGAACAGAACAGAGAGCCCAGAAATGGACCCTCAACTCTACAGTCAACTAATCTTCAACAAAGAAGGAAAGAATATCCAGTGGAAAAAAGACAGTCTCTTCAACAAATGGTGTTGGGAAACTTGGGACAGCCACATGCAGAAGAATGAAACTGGACCATTTTCTTACCCCATACACAAAAAGAGAGACTCAAAATGTATGAAAGACCTAAATGTGAGATAGGAATCCATCAAAATCCTAGAGAAGAACACAGGCAGCAACCTCTTCAACCTCGGCTGCAGCAACTTCTTGCTAGATACGTCTCCAAAGGCAAGGGAAGCAAGGGCAAAAATGAACACTGGGATTTGATCAAGATAAAAAGCTTTTGCACAGCAAAGGAAACTGTCAACAAAACCAAAAGACAACTGACAGAATGGGAGAAGATATGTGCAAATGTCTTATCAGATAAAAGGCTAGTATCCAGAATCTATAAAGAACTTATCAAACTCAACACCCAAAGAACAAATAATCTGATCAAGAAATGGGCAGAAGACATGAACAGATATTTCTCCAAAGACGACATCCAAATGGCCAACAGACACACAAAAAGACGCTCAACATCACTCATCATCAGGGAAATACAAATCAAAACCACAACGAGATACCACCTTCATACCGGTCAGAATGGCTAAAATTAATAAGTCAGGAAATGACAGATGTTGGTGAGGATGTGGGGCAAGGAGAACCCTCTTACACTGTTGGTGGGAATGCAAGCTGCTGCAGCCACTCTGGAGAACAGTATGGAGGTTCCTCAAAAAGTTGAAAATAGAGCTACCATACAATCCAGCAACTGCACTACTAGGTACTTACCCCAAAGATACAAATATAGTGATCTGAAGGGGCACCAGCACCCCAATGTTTATAGCAGCAATGTCCACAATAGCCAAACTATGGAAAGAGCCCAAATGTCCATCTACAGATGAATGGATAAAGAAGATGTGGTATTTATATAGAATGGAATACCACTCAGCCACCAAAAATTGAAATCTTGCCATTTGTAATGACATGGCTGGAACTAAAGGGCATTATGCTAAGCAAAATAAGTCAGTCAGAGAAAGACAAGTATCATATGATCTCATTCATATATGGAATTTAAGAAATGAAACAGAGGATCAAAGGAGAAGGGAGGGAAAAATAAAACAAGATGAAATGAGAGAGGGAAACAAACAAGAAGAGATTTAATCATAGGAAACAAAATGAGAGTCACTGCAGGCGGGGAGACGTGATGGGATGGGGTAACTGGGTGATGGACATTAAGGAGGGCATGTGATGTAATGAGCACTGGGTATTATATATGATGGATGAATCACTGACCTCTACCTCTGAAAATAATAATACACCATATGTTAATTAATTTAATTTAAATTTTAAAAAGACAGTGAACAATGTAAGTGTCCAACAGAAAAATGAAAAATTGTGGAATATTCATGGAAAACATATTTTATAGCAGTGAAAAGACTGACCCACTCATGAATTATTGGTTTTAAGTCTCTCAAACATAATCTGAGCTTTTTCTTTAAAACGGCATTTTAATAAAGCTTGCAAATAAAAAAAAGTTAACACTTTTCATTATATTACATTACCCAAAGTAATATCTAATTTTGAATTTAAAAAAAAAACAAACAAAAACACTCCATCTATGTTCCAAAGAGGAAAAAAAAACTCTATTGATCTCTGGGTGTAGAGAGACACAATTCAGTGTTTTAAAATTTTACAGTGATGTACAGATTGAACTTTCAAGGTGACTTTAGCTAACTCAGCTCTGATCCATTCCCTTCGTCCTCACGCAATTCCATGTACTTTAGAGGAAGGGGGACCTCACTACAGTCTCAAACACTAATGACCAGTTACCTAGAAGGCACTGAGCTCCACGACAGTCAGTGTTCTTAAAGAAGCTGAATAACAATATAGAAACCATTGTCACAAGGGTATTTTTTACAAGAATGACCTTTATAAAAGCCCATAACATAGTACTAAAATGAATTTGGTTAAAGTAATTCTAACAAGGGACTAAAAGGAAGTGATGATGAGAAGTACTTTTACAATCTGAAGGTAAACAATGTAAGACATTTTAATGATGAAGATGATATCATAGATATATTTAATGCATACTGTCAGGTGTCAGATAATGTGCTTCACGGTCTCAACTATTAGGTTGGTCCCATTTTGGGCAGCAGACTTTTAAACAAACAATGTGGTGAGTGCTACTGCAGAGCTATGTAAAAAGTTCTATGGGAGCGGGGAGGAACAAGTAACTAACATGCCTTACAAATCTGAAAAGCTTTCCAAAAATAAGTATCTCTGAGTCTTGAAAAATAAGTAAGAATCCACCAGGTAGAAAGTGAAGAAAGAAGTATTCTAAGTCATAGATTCATGAAACAGCACGATGCATTCAGGAAAATAAAAACAACTGTGTCTGTATGGGAAAGATGTAGGAGATAAGATTATGCAGGATTGAGTTATGAAGTCTCCTACACTATTTCAAGGAGACTGAACTTCATCTGAGAAAACAGGAAATCATTGAGCGGGGTTTTATGATTAGATATGCACTTTACAAAGATTATTCTCATGTACAACAGACTAGAGAGGATCAAGGCCAGAGGCAGGTAAGAGAGAAGATCTTAAATAGAAAATGTTCAGGATTCAGAGACAGCAAAACTTAAGATATTTGATCAGGCTATACAGGATGAGGAAGAGTATGATTTTAGGATAAATTCCAAATTTGGTAGCTAATGGTAACTTTAACCTAGATAGGAAATTAAAAGAGAAGAGCAAGTATCTGGACATACTAGGTTTCAGGAATGTGTGGGGCATCCACCCAGAGATACTAGTAGGCCAAGTGTAATTATGGGTTCAAAGCATAGGACAGGAGTCTGGGTCAGAACCATAAATACTCAATCACAATCAAATAAAAGAAAGTCATTCAAGTAGTGAAACTGTCCAGGGAGAACACATAGAATAAGAGGACTTGGCCTCAAAACAAACCCTGAAAGCAGTGAAGTTAGCTAGAGGACAAGAAACCAGTGAAGAAAACTAAGAAGAAACAGAATGCCAGGATCATGAGGGTGTTTTCAAAAGACAAAGTTGTCAGCTAGTTTCAAGAAGAAAAAGTCGGTTGTGTCCAATGCTACTCAGCGTGATCAAGCAATATGAAGACCAAAAGTACTCCCTGGATTTTGAGCAAGATCAAGTATTTATTACATGGTAATTACAAAGTCACTGGTGACATCAGTAAGAGCAAGTTCAGTGAAATGGTGAAGGCAGAAGTCAGACTGAGGAGGGTTGAAAAGTAAATGGGAGGCAGGGAGGAAATAGTATGAGTGTAGATTAGACCCTCAAATGACTTAGCTGTCAGGAAAGAGAATTCTAGGGCTAGAAGACAAAGAAAGGGCTGAAGAGGAAAGTATATGCATGTGTGTAATTTTTTTTTTAAATGAGAGACTTAAGCATTTAAATGAGAGGCAGAGATCAGAGTAGAGAACGAGAGTAGACAGGGAAGACATGAGGGTAAACTTGGCTTATTAAGAACAGAGCTATAGCATCCTTTGTGATTAGAATAAAATAATGAAATGGGTTAAGTTTGCAGGTGAGGCTAGAAGGAACTTCTGCCTAATGAGTATTTTCTCTGTGACACAGAGATAATTTGTGAGGTTTTGCTGATACCTTAAAATTTCTAAGTGTGCAAAAATTTCATACAACCATGCTACACTGTATATACTTTCATATATTAATTTAATCCTTTACTTTGTAATGCTCTCTCAGTTGCTACTGCAAATTGAATTTTCAAAGAATCCTGTAAATTCCTGCCTCTATACAAAATAAAACTAAATAGCCTCTTACCCAGAGTCTATTGTCTAATCCTTTCAGAGCAAATACGAGTACAAAGAATGCGTGACAATTTGTGAGTCAGAAGTTTAGATGAAGAAACTGATCTATGTAGATGACACATTTAATAGCAACTCTAAACCAAATGAAAATGGAAAAGCAAAATTCTCCAAAAAGGAGAAAAAGGGTTTTCTTAAAAGATGAAAGAGTCATAGGCTATACTGGAGACATGGAATACCAAGTATTTGGGTGCAAATGAAATTTTACCACTGAATTAAAAAGGGGAGAAGTAACATTAGTTGAACAAATTGTCATTATTTGTTAGTACAATTATATACAATAATTACACTCACCAAAACCTACTACATGCCTACTATATTAACAGGTTAGAACTTCTATTTTGTATGGAAAACAAATTTTATCACTTCTCATTTTATTATGTTATTTTAGCAAAAATTAACATTAACAGTCAAACTTTGCCTTTGTTTCCTAAGCTGCATATCTTCCATCACTCCTTGTATGTGGTCCACATTTTCTTTATTTTCAATGGTTACATCCTTTCCATAGGCCCAGGATGCCTGATTGGAGATCTGATCCAGAAGTCCTTGACCTTTTTCACGCAAACCTTGTAATCCTACATCTAAAACAAAAGTTCCTAGATTTAATCTCTTAAACAAAGGAGGTGCTTTCCCTCCCTCAAGTAAATCCTCTCAGCAGATATTGTACTTGGATTCCAAGCACGACAGCTTTGTACATTAAACTATCTTGGGATGGGGTTCTCTGAACACTTCAAGCAATAAAACCCTTAAATGTGGTTTCAATTGAGCTCCCTTCTCATGCCAAATTCTGCCTAAAGAGAATTTCCTAAAGGTTAATTTCCACTGATGATAATTATTTTTGAAAACTGAAAGCAGGAAGAAAGTGTGAAAATTTCTATTTTGGCTAGTAATATTTTTCAATTTGTTTCCTTTGTGCTTTTATGTAGTCCAATTTTTAGAACAAGGCAAACATTTTGTTCAAAATAACGTATAAGAGTTACAAAACTTCAAAGCATTCAAGCAATGCATTATCACTGAAAAAGGATGCTGAATATTTTGAGTTCAGGCATCTTCCAGCTTACACCTAACGAAAAGCAATATTTAGGATAGATTTACAGTATTCCAAACCAGACAAGCACACATGAATTCTTCTTTTCTTTTTTAAAGGAGAAGTATGGCTCTAGAAAACTTCTGATGCTTTGAAATAAACTGCATTTGGCAAATTAATTACAAAATACGTATTATGCCTATGTGTTAAAATAACAAAGGCTGCTAACAAGTAAAATACCCATACAAATATGATTTTTCAAATGCATTCCCTCAAATCCTTTTCAATAATTAATTAATTTGGTTCAATCACGTGTCACCACTTTCTACTAAATCTGTCTTACTTAGCTTTCTGCTTCCTGGCCTCCATTTCCCTTTGCCCTCCTATCCTACCCAGAACAACCCTCCGTTCCCATTTGTACATCCACTATCTCCCCTCTCCAGTCATGACCTAAGGAAATTCACTGTATCTCCTTCCTACTGTAGTAAAATGTAAAAGGCCTTGGTGTCAAGTGAAATGGGATCATCCTCCCCTTGGGAGAGTAGGTAACCTTGGCAATATTCCCAATTTGGAGAAACAAATGCACAGAACCAAACCGACTATTTATTCACAAGGTTAGGATATAGCAACAACAAAAATCATTGCATAAAACACAGTTTGGGGCATACAGGATTTACCACAGAACACTTCACAGCTAATTACAGCTTATGCATGCACTATAAATAACTGTTCATAGTATATGCAAGACATAGCACCTGTAGATATAGCTGGATAAAGAAGAAAGGCTAAAGGCCCAATGAAGGAAGGATGACTGACTATCAATGAAAAATAAACATTTTAGCACGTATTACACCCTTCAAGGGAATAAAACCTATTTTATACTAATTTTTCCTGTGTTTCCTATAAATAATTATAATTAGTTCAGTATAAGTTGACTTGTCTAACAATAGTAATGATATTTCTAAAAAAAGGAACCCTTATGTTTCAGCATTTTTAAAATCTGCTTACCAACACTTTTCAGCTTCTCTTCAAGCAGTTTTAAAGTCTGCTGAATCGATGCTCCATCAGCTGGTGCTACATCTACGCACAACATCCCTAATAAGCCATCCAACTGCTGAGACAACTAAAGCAGAGGGACACCAAAGAGATAACCCTGATGTAATCAGCATCTAAAGTGTTTAATGATTAATGAGGTTTACATCTAATGAGGTTATCACAATTACACTTGAAAAAGACTATGCTGTTAAAAGACAAGGACTAATAATTAGAATACATGTTATCTGAAAAGACAGAACAAATAGATGCATGCACCAGGAAAACGAAGATTTATATCCAGGTCAGCAGAATATAAGAAAGTACTGAATCTTCCATTTCAATCTATGTTATAAAGCATAAACAGAGAAACAATCAAAATGAAATACATCTACTAGGTTGGTACACTATTTAGACAAAAAAGGTTTAGTTGCATGCAAAATGACTTAAAAATGAAAATTAAAAAAAATCAAAGACTTTTATCATCTCCCCACAAGTAAATTATTTTATTGTTCCAGAAAAATAATTAGGAGACATGCAAACCTGCAAAATTTATGTGCAGATAAGTGTTCAGATCATTTGAAGAACAGAAAAGCAATCAGAGTACACTTACATCTTGGGCAACACCATGAAATTCAAGAGCTGCTTGTAAGAGATTCTGCCTAAATTCCAGCTGACTGGCCTGTCGATAGCAAACATCACTAAGTTGTTGCTGCAGTGACTTCAGTTCTACAAGATCTTCCTCATCCCCAGCATTTAAGAGTGCTGCAATTTGCTGATTAAGTTCCACATACACTGCAAACCATTCCTGTAACAGACATGTTGTAAATTAAGGATCAAATTGGCTCCTGAAGAACTACATTACATTTTATAATTCCTCCAGATAAACTAAGTAACATTTATGATAATTTTGTAAGGCAAAAATTACTTAAAGTGAGGATGAGAAGCCCTCAACCCCCAAATCCTTGCACATGACCCCCAGAACTCACTCTTGTCAACATCAATATCTATCGTATATCTTCATCCTGGTCTCTAAATGTTTCCTTTCCTTTCTTGTTCTACCTGAAACCTGTCCATCCTTAGAGAAAATTATTACCAGACCATTTCTCCCTCTCTCTCAAAACCCACATCTCCTTTAAAGTGCATGCTCTTGGATGACATCCTTCCAAACCTTTCCCATTAAGCACTCTCTTCCGGGGAGTTTGACAAAGGTCATGGCCCTCCTCTTTGGGCCAGCCTTCCCACCGACCCCCACCATGTACGCATCCACGCAGCACTCTTAACTCTGTACCAATTCCCTCTCTCACTTGCAACCATCCTGTCCCCACCCTACCTCAGCTACCTACTCCAGCACATGTGAATTCTTGTCATAATCATGTATTACTATACAGCTCCCAGATCTTCAAGAATCTCATTCTCCAGTCCCCAGCTACCGACTCTCTCATTCACACACTTTAGGACACTCACTCCTCCAACCCGATGAGATCGCCCAATCCACTGACCTGCTGCTTCATGGTCCAGCACTGAAGAGTCTCACGCCCTCACTTCTATCTTTGGTCAGAGGCTAGAATCACCTCTCAGAGCACAACCCATGCTCATGCCCTGCTCTCTTCCTTCCATCCAATCCACCTGTCAAGACCTCAGACCTGGTTTCTCTGCCTACTGTATACCTACACCAGAGTAGCAACATGCTTGGATAGTAACAACAATGCAAACAGCTGTCTTTTAAAAGTTATAGTACATATAAATATATAGACTCTCTCCATATAAAAATATATAAAGTGTATATAAATAACCTCAAATAGGCCTTCAGCAATCCTATTACATTTCTCTAGTCAATTCATTTTCCCCACTCTCTCATGATTATTTGTTTTCTTCACTCCTTAAATCTCAACTCCCTTTCCCCCTCTTCATTCTCAGCCAAAAATCTAACTTAATTCAATAGGAAGCAATCAGAAGAGAACTCTCATCTTCTCACCGACAAATCTGTGACCCTCCCTCTTTCTGCAGCCCTACGCTTTGCCCTCGCCACTAAAATAGCAGATGAACTGTCCCCGTTTCTCAGGCAGCCACATCACTTGCGCTATCTCTGTCCTCTGTTGCCTACACAAGGCTTTGCCCTTGCACTTATCTTCTCTCTCACATCATCAATTCATTCTTTTCAACTGGATTATATCCACCAGCATACAAATAAGCTGCAGTATCTTATATTAAAAAACAAAATATACACTTAAGATGTGTATTTTATGTAACATATATTACTCTACATAAATTAAACTTCAATTATCAAGACCAAGACCATCCCTTAAAGGAGTACCCTATACAAATTCTATCTTCTATTCCCCATTCTCTTTTTAACCCATTCTAATCAGGATTTTGTCCTTCCTGCTCTTAGCAAATTCTCAGTCTTTATCTTATTTGGGCCTTTCAGTTGCGTTTCACAAAAGCAACCACTTCCTCCTTGAAATGCCTTTCTCTATTCTTCCCTCAGACACAACAGCTCTGCTGGCCCTCCTTCTGCTTCCTGACCTCTAAGTTTAGGAGTGACCTGGGGTTCAGCTTTCCAAAGGCTCTTTTCTTCTGAATCAATACTCTTTGGGCTTGGATGAGTTCATCTAGTCTCATGCCTTTAAATAACATCTATATGCTGATAATTCCCACATTAATATCCTCACCTTGTCCCCTTCCCTGAACTCAACAGTGATACCCAAGTGTCTACTCACTATCTCCATTTGGATGAATATTAGACATCTAAAATTTACCCTGTCCCCGAAGCTACTCATTCTGTAGCTCCCAAGCTGCTTCTCTCCCAGTGTTCCCCAACTTAAGAGTGGCTAAAGCCAAACACCTGATTTTTCTAAGAGCAAGTCTTGCTGGCTCAACCTAAGGAATCTGACAACTTCTCATTACATCTACTGCCTTCATTCTATTAGTCTCCTGTCTTCTGTTTTGTTGTTTGTCCCTAGTCCTTATTTTCCATATGGTAGCCAGAGACCTTTTAAAAACATAAATCAGTTCTCTGCTCAAAAATCCCTCCAATGATTTCATGTAACATTTAAAATAAATGTCAAGGGGTGCCTGGGTGGCTCAGTCAGTTAAGTGTTGTCTCCAGCTCAGGTCATGATCCCAGGGTCCTGGGATCGAGCTCCACATTGGGTTCCCTGCTCATCGGGGAGTCTGCTTCTCCCTCTGCCTGCCGCTCCCCCCACTTGTGCTCTCTCTCTCTGACAAATAAATATTTAAAAAAAAAATAAAATAAATGTCCACTCCCTTTTGTGGGCTAAATGGACATGATTTGGCCCCTGACTCTCAGAAACGTTGTTTTATGTGACTCCTTACCTTGCTCACTGCACTGCACCACCACCAACATACCTGCTGTTCCTTTGCAATGGCAAGTAAGCTCCAACCTACAGTGTTTTTACTTCTGTGTCCTCAATCTGAGCTGCCTTTTGCTTGAATTACTCCTTCATATCATTTCAAGGTTTCTGATTAAATGTGATCTCCTCAGAGAAGCCTTTCCTAAAAGCACTGCCTTACCTGCTCTCCACTCCCTCTTTCCCAATATGAATTTAAGTTCCATATTATAAGACAGTGCTAATATACCAAGAGCCTAGAACAACATGTGACATTTAGTATGTGCTCAGTTAATATGTACTGAATGAACATATAAAACACTTTACGTCAGACATTGTAGATTAGCCGACATTAAATTAAGTAGGTAACAGGAACTGCTCTAAATGTGGTCTACTCTTGTGGCCTGTACCTAAAACTTGGGTTTCTCTAATTTGTCATATTGTTTTATTGCTTGAACTACTATGAAATCTCTCAATATTATTATACAGACAATGTAGTCAGATGTAGAGAAAAGAACAATGGATTTGAAAGACGAACTCAAAGTCTTTTCTCCTTACAAAGGGTGTCATCTTCATTAAGTCACTTATCTCTCAGAACCTGTTTCTTTATAGCAGTGATTTTCAACTGGGGGCTATTTTGCTTCAGAGGGAATATTTTGCAATATTCAGAGACATTTTTGGCTGTCACAACTGGGAGGGCACAATGCTAATGCATCTAGTGGGTAGAGGCCAGTGATGCAGCTAAATTACCCTATAATGCACAGGACAGCCCCTACACCAAAGATCTACCTGGCCCAAAGTATCATAGGGCCAAGATTGAGAAGCCCTGTTCTGTACAACAGTGATGATATTATCTGTCTTATCTATCTTACTGGTTATTGTATAAATTAATCACATAATATTATCTGTAAAATACTTTTGAAACATAGAGTGATTATAAAGGTTAATGGAGATGGATTTAAAGCAGAAAATACAACTTGAGAAAAATATCACATTAGTGTTCTAAAATAGAAAGGGATTTCATAGTCTTCCCAAAGTACTTATAAATTTAGTTAATGCTCTAAATAAATAGATCCAATTCTTTGAAGAAGTAACAGTCATGATTCAGAGAAAAATAGCAGACTAAAGGATTAGCATCCAGGGTCACTATGTTTTACAGTAAGAACGATCTATATCATTTTACCAGGGGTGCTTACTAAAAATACCTAAGCTCCACCCCTGACCTACTAAATCAGAGTCTGTGGGCATATGGCTCTGCAACAGGCAGTTTAACAATCACTTCAGGTGACTTCTAGGACCACTAAGGTTTAAGAACAACCATCCTAGAATTGATTTTTTCCTAATCTTAATCTGTAAAATAAAGGCCCTAGTAACCAGGACAAGGATGCAAACAATTTAAGAACCAGTATTTTTCTTGAAATTAACACTTTAAATTAAAGAAACTCACATTAGGAACTGAGGTTGTCCTAAAGAAATAATCGGTCTCCCTGAGATGTAAGGAAAAAAAAATCTGGCATGCACAGACACACACACACACACACACACACTCTCTCTCTCTCTCTTCAAATTAATCAAAATGTTTCTTCCTAGGAAATAGGAGAATATAAAATTTATAGAACCTTAGGCGAATAGGCTGCATTCAGTTCAGTTTTGGCCATCCTCTGGCCCACCTTTTATGAACATTTAACTGCATAGAAAAAAAAAAATCAATTCCAAGACATGTAATTTAGAATTAGATGGTAGGTAAGATGAGCTTGAATGCTCACATACTAAGACAGAGGTAGTCATCAGTATTGACACTGGAATCATGCGGGAACTGGTGGTGATGCACAGCTGGTGAAGTAATGGGTATTTATACTTAAACCAAGAAACAGGAATCCCAATCTAGGAGGAAAGAAACACTGCCAGCTCACTTAATTAAAGGTAGTATGTTGGTGAGATAGGTGCTGACTCTTCATGTACGTCTGTTTTGCTGCTTACTATTAGGCATAACACAACAGTGTTCTCTTTGAAGACCAAAAGTCAACATTGTGAGATGGGAGATATATGAATGGAATCCTAAAGCTTCAGAGATTTATACTTCTGCACATTCCTATGATGTGTTTTTCCTAACAACACCTACCTCAACCCAAAAGATAAAATAAGATTACTGAACTAAAACACTTTAAAATGTATTTTAAGTATAATCATTTTCTTCTACCTCTGATATTTTTTGTTGTGCTTACCTCGTATTAAAAAAACAAACTTTATGACACTCCTTGACAAAGAACTACATATTACTAAGATTCTCATTTTCTGCATATTAATACTAAATATTCTAATAAATTTGGGAAATTTTTTAGTTTTATGAATTATGCTTTTATGAAGAATCTAAAATTTAATACTTGACAGTGATTTAATACAAAATGGTATGTTAATTTCTATCCCTATTAAGCAATCAACACACTAGAAATTTGTCATAATTTCACTAAGACCTGAACAACTCCAACATATGCTTTAAAGTGTTGACTCTTATTTACAAAGAGAAAAGAAAGCTTTTAATAAAATATTAGAACATCATAAGCTAATATACTCATCCTGCATCAACCTATTCTCAAGGTGACAATGTAGTGCCACCTATTGGTTAAAACAGTGCAATTCTCATTTGTAAACCTTGTAGAATGAAAAATTTCAAACTATTCAAAAGTGGAAAGAACAGTATAATGAACCCCATGTGTCATCCATCTTCAATAACTATCAACTCATGACCAATTCTGTTTCTTCTATACTCCCATCCAATTTGTCCCCACCTTCCAATTTTGAAACTAACATACATCATTTAAAGAAATGAAATCCGTAAGTCATCAATGTTTCTTTTCTTTGAGCACTATGTCCCTGAATGCAAACATCCACATATGAGCATATGTCCTCAAGTATTAAGAGAATAGGAATGAAAAAAATGCTGTTATCTTAAGCACATCCACGAAATTTAGCTTTCTCTGAGAGCGAGCTAGTAAGCGAGTGAGACAGACAGAGAAAAATATAGAAAGGGAGAGAGACAGAAATACAGAGATATAGAGAGGGGAAAAAGAATTTCATGAGTATGAAGAGACTGGTGTTTCAACCCTTGTCCAGCTATCCAGTGATCGAAAAATGTTCTCTCTCAGTTTGTTCATGTATAAAAATAAGGTGATAGTTGGGGTGCCTGGGTGGCTCAGTCGTTAAGCATCTGCCTTCAGCTCAGGTCATGATCTCAGGGTCCTGGGATCGAGCCCCGCGTCAGGCTCCCTGCTCCGCAGGAAGCCTGCTTCTCCCTCTCCCTCTCCCACTCCCGCTGCTTGTGTTCCCTCTCTCGCTGTGTCTCTGTCACATAAATAAATAAAATCTTTAAAAAAAAAAAATCAGGTGATGGTATTAGAAGAATCTTAAAGATCCTTTCCAATTCAAAAGTTCTGAAATTTTATACTGATTTCACATTATAAGTAAACTTAAGCACACAGAACTTTCCATAAACTCTTTTTTCCTTTAAATTAATTTTTAGGAGCACCTGGGTGGCCCAGTTGGTTAAGCATCTGCCTTTGGCTCAGGTCATGATTTTAGGGTCCTGGGATGGAGTCCCACATCATCCAGACACCCTGGAGTCTGCTT
Source organism: Mirounga leonina (assembly GCF_011800145.1). Taxonomy (NCBI): domain Eukaryota; kingdom Metazoa; phylum Chordata; class Mammalia; order Carnivora; family Phocidae; genus Mirounga; species Mirounga leonina. The sequence continues at coordinate 52,739,364 of NW_023270377.1, read as the reverse complement.
CTCCCTCTCCCTCTGCTGCACCCCCGGCTTGTGCTGTCTCTCTCTCTCTCGCTCTCTCTCTCAAATAAAAAAATGTTTAAAAAAATAAGTAAAATAAACTGATTTTTAAACTTTATCAATAAAAATACAAAAATAAAAATCTAAACACAAGAATCTCTATGTATACAATTTGTAATGTCATCCATACTATATGCAATATAAAATGTGCTTTTCTGTACCTCTGAAACAAATAATACATTATATGTTAAAAAAAACAAAAAAGATAGCAGGAAGGGAAAAATGAAGGGGGGTAATCAGAGGGGGAGACGAACCATGAGACTATGGACTCTGAGAAACAAACTGAGGGTTCTAGAGGGGAGGGGGTGGGGGGATGGGTTAGCCTGGTGATGGGTATTAAGGAGGGCACATATTGAATGGAGGAGCACTGGGTGTTATACGCAAACAATGAATCATGGAACACTACATCAAAAACTAATGATGTAATGTATGGTGATTAACATAACATAATAAAAAAAAAGATTTTAGTCCCTAATATCTGAGCTTATAAAAAAAAAATAAATAAATAAAATGTGCTTTTCAATTCCTTCTGTGAACTTCTTTATAATAGGTATATAATACAACTTCAAAGTATAATTACTCCTCTTGATATCTTTAAAAAATAGTAAAATATAGATAAATCCTGTCTTTAGGACCCTCATGTGTCACATATCTTTATTTAAAGGACTTTGGAGATACTTTCATAACTAAATCCTCTAGAAAAATCTAGAATGTTTTATAGCAAATACTGTTTCCAAGAACCAAAAAGGGTGGGACGCCTGGGTGGCTCAGTTGATTAAGTGTCTGCCTTCAGCTCAGGTCATGATCCCAGGGTCCTGGGACTGAGTCCCATCCACATCAGGGTCCTTGCTCAGTGTGGAGCCTGCTTCTCCCTCTGCCTGCCACTCCCCTGCTTGTGTACGCTTGTGCACGTTCTCTCTCTCTCTCATTCTCTCTCTGACAAATAAATAAATACAATCTTTAACAAAAAAAAAAAAGGGGGGGTACAAAATATAGGATATAGTTATCCTATAGTAACATGCTCCAGAACAATCCACAGGGTTCAAATAAGTCACAGTCAATATCAAAAATATCAACAGAATTAAGTTATTTAAAAAGTACCAAGAGGGGCGCCTGGGTGGCTCAGTAGGTTAAACTCCAACTCTCGGTTCTGATTCAGGTCCTGATCTCAGGGTCGTGAGATGGAGCCCTGTGGCATGCTGAGCGCGGAGTCTGCTTGAGATCCTCTCCCTCTGCCCTTCTCCACCCTCCTTGCGTGATGTGTGCACGCATTCTCTCTCAAATAAATAAAATCTTTAAAGATTTTTTTAAATTTTTTTGAAAGATTTTATTTATTTTTTGGCAGAGAAAGACACAGCGAGAGAGGGAACACAAACAGAGGGAGTGGGAGAGGGAGAACAGGCTTCCCCCGGAGCGGGGAGCCTGATGTGGGGCTGGATCCCAGGACCCTGGATCATGACCTGAGATGAAGGCAAACGCTTAACGACTGAGCCACTCAGGCGCCCCAAAATCCTTAAAGATTTTTTTTTTTTTAAAGATTTTATTTATTTATTTGAGAGAAAGAGAGTGAGAGAGAGCATGAGAGGGGAGAGGGTCAGAGGGAGAAGAAGACTCCCCACTGACTGGGGAACCTGATGTGAGACTCGATCCTGGGACTCCAGGATCATGACCTGAGCTGAAGGCAATTGCTTAACCAACTGAGCCACCCAGGCGCCCCTTTTAAAGATTTTTTTAAAATTTATTTGACAGAGAGAGAGAGAGAGAGGCAGGCAGAAGGAGAGGGAGAAACAGGCTCCCCACTGAGCAGAGAGCCTGACATGGGGCTTGATTCCAGGGCCCTGGGATCATGACCTGAGCCCAAGGCCTACATTTAACCGACTGAGCTACCCAGGTGCCCCTTAAATAAAATCTTAAAAAAAAAAAAAAATTCTCTCTCTCCTTTTCCCTCTGCCCCTCCCTCCCTCTCTAAAAAAATAAATAAAATTAAAATTAAAAAAATAAAAATAAAAAGTACCAAGAACATTGAAAGATTACAACCTCAGAAAAGGGGTTATAAGTTAAATACAAATTATTCAGTATGTTTTTTTAGCATAAAAGGAAAAAACATTATGTTGGACCCTGTGAAATGAATAAAATATACAGATTTTTTTCAATTACAGGATTTCATTTTTAAACTCTTACAAGTACTGGAGTGCTCGGGTGGCTCAGTCAGTTAAATACCCAACTCTTGATCTCGGCTCAGGTCATGATCTCAGGGTTTTGAGATCAAGTAGCGCATGGGGCTCTGCAGTGGGCATGGAGCCTGCGTTAAGATTCTCTCTCCTTCTCCCCTCAGTTCTCTTGTATTTAGATCCTAGTGATCAGGACGCATGTTATATTCATCCCTGAACACACGATTTTTTTTCCCCCCAATTAACACATAAATCCAATCAGAGTGTCTTCTGATCACGTGGTGTTGTTTTTTGTTTTTTTGTTTTTTGGAAGGGAAGGCTAGCTTCTTTTATTACCTATTTATGGGAAAGATGTTTCATTCTTCATATTATATGCAAGGTTGAATGCCGTGTGCGTGTGTGTGTAAACTGATCAATTTTTTAAGCCAGATAATCTAAGGAGGTAGAAATTAATGAATTTGTTTCTTTTTCACTTTTCTAGTCAACCTATTTAAATTACCATCAGAAATAATATGACTTGGGGGAGAAAAAGGATGAACGAATTGATCCACAAAGTGGATGATCACTTTCTCAACAATGAAGAGTTAACTTTAACAAAGCAAGAGCTTATTAACATATATCAACTTCCTCCATACACAAGTTGTTAAATTTTAAGCCCTCCTGAACGATTATTATCTATAATCTGCCTATAGATTATTTTCTAATTTTATAACGGATTTGTTTGATCATCCCCTTCACAGTTACAAGTAGGAGCCCCTAAACGCACAAAGAATGGAAAGATATCCTGCACCCTCTACACTCACTCTCCATCAGTTGTGATTAACACAACAATTCTGGAACTATTCTGACGTTAATTGTACTATACAAGCCCTAATAAAGCAGGGACATCCCAGGCCTCCCTCTGAGGATTTAAGGATCATAATTTCTGTCTCAGGACTACAGATGAAGGTTCTATTTTTGTACTATCACTCTTTATTCTGTCATGGTAATTTTTAAAGTTTCACATGAATTTTGTTTCTATAAAATATGTAATTAAACTGTTTTGGAGCGAAAAGCAAAAACAAACTTCCAATAAATACATACTAAATGGTCAAAATGTACTTTATGGCCTTTAAATATTAAACATACTATACTTTATGTCCCTATACCAAAGTTTATGGCAACTTATCCCTTAGCACCACAGACGCTACTCATTACGCACAGTAATAACAGCACTGTAACTTGCAGAGGAAACGCACTCACACTGTGCTGGCTCTCAATCTCTTCATGTTTCTGCTGTAGGGCCTGGGAGGCCCGGATGGAGTCTCCAATCCCCCACTGGGCTCGTAGCTGTTCTGATCCAGGCCCTTCAAGCCAGTTCACAACCTATAAATGAAAGTTGAGACCAAAATCTTAAAATAATCAAAAGCTCTTCAAACATTCAATGTTTTCTCCTCCCAAAGTTCCTCAAATATCTTTTTTAGTTTTTAATTTTTCTTTATTTGACAGAGAGAGAGCACAAGCAGGGGAAGCAGCAGGCAGAGGGAGAAGCAGGCTCCCCGCTGAGCAGGGAGCCCAATGATATGGGGCCTGATGATGGGGCTCGATCTCAGGACCCCAGAACATGACCTGAGTTGAAGGCAGACGCTTAACCGACTGAGCCACCCAGGTGCCAGGTGCCCCAGTTCCTCAAGCATTTTTAATTTAAATTCTTTAAATTCTATTATAAAGGCAATAAATGTTTCTTTTCGAACCACGTGGCTATAATCTGACAACTTTTCCAAAAGCAAAATTTGAAAGAATGTACACTGTAGCACCTTAAGCTTTCAGCTCTCTGATCATCTGTCAGGCTAAAAGAAATCTGGAATGCTCCCATAAAAGAGGATTAAAAATTAACTTATGATGATAAGAAAATAAGAGAACTATACGATTTTGCATTGGAAGGGACATTGGAAATGACATTGGTCAAATTTCTTACCTAACACTTAAGAAAACTCAATTTCAGAGATTAACTGATTTGCCCAAAGTAATATAATCCATTATTAAAAACCTAGGTCTAAAAGCCATGTGTCCGGACTCACAGTCAAATGTTCTTCTCAAAGTACTGATAAAAGGGGGGACTAGGAAAGAGGGCAGAGTAGGGGACCCTATTTCAACTGGTCCCTGGAATTGAGCTGGATATCTACCAGACCACTCTGAGCACCCATGAAACCAGCCTGAGATGTAAGAAGATCTGGATCTCTACAAAGAGAATATCGCAGGCGGTTGGTACGAAGCAGGGAGCCGTGATTCCGCGGGCAGATATCAGAGGATAAACGGCAGCGGGAGGGAGCCTGGCCGTGGGGATCCTACACCGCCGGTGAGTGATAGCCTCGTGCGCTGGGGACGGGCACAGACTCGCAGACCAGTAGTGCAGGGAAAGGACTTCAGGGCAGCCCCCGGGGTGGAAACCCGGAGCCGTGGGGTCGTGCCTGCGAACTGGGAGCGGCTGGCAGTTTTAGAAGTACAAAGGGCAGAGACGTGCCCCGACCTGGAGGCAGGACTGGGAGCGCTGTGGTTGTCCAGCACAACCCAGGACGCTGCAGTTTACAGCAGCACGGACAGAAACGGAGACAGTGTGGCCTGGCGAGCTCACTGAAGAACAGACTGCGGTCTCTCTGCTCTGAGGCAGAGGGTTAGAAACGGTCTCTTCTGCTCTGACTCGCGGAAGAGACGTGGAAAGCCGCCAGAGAACAAAAGCCCCAAAGACTGATTCCAGCTGAGCCCATTTCCTGCCACAGGGGCGCAGGGCAACTCGGCCCAAACAGGGTTGTCTGAGTAACAGCACAGCAGGCCCCTCCTGCAGAAGACAGGCTGGGAAAACAAGAGGCCAGCAACCCTAAGGTCCCAAGAAAACAGGTGCATCTTGCTTGGGTTCTGGTCAATAATTTGGACTCTATACATTCCCTCAAACACCCATCAACATAATGACTAGGAGGAGGAGCCCCCAAAATAGAAAAGACTCAGAGATTATGACTTATGCTGCAGATTTACAAATGGATGCAGATATAACCAAGATGTCGGAGATGGAATTCAGGCTAGCAATTGTGAAGACAATGGCTAGAATGGAGAAATCAATTAATGGCAACCTAGAGTCTCTAAGGGCAGAAATGAAAGCTGAATTGGCAGAACTTACAAATGCTATCAATGAGATCCAATCCAATCTAGATAATCTAACAGCTAGGGTAACTGAGGCAGAAGAACGAATAAGTGACCTGGAAGACAATAGAATAGATAAAAAGGGAAAAGAGGAGGCCAGGGAAAAACAACTCAGAATCCATGAAAATAAAATTAGAGAAATAAGTGACACCATGAAGCGTTCCAATGTCAGAATAATTGGAATCCCGGAGGGAGTGGAGAGAGAGAGAGAGGACTAGAAGATGTATTTCAGCAAATCGTAGCTGAGAACTTCCCTAATCTGGGGAATGAAACAAACATTCGAGTCCTAGAGGCAGAGAGGACCCCTCCCAAGATCAAGGAAAACAGGCCAACACACCGGCATGTCATAGTAAAACTTGCAAATCTTAGAACCAAGGAAGCCATCTTAAGGGCTGTTAGGGGGAAGAGATTCCTTACGTAAAGAGGGAGGAACATCAGAAAAATGTCAGACCTATCCACAGAGACCTGGCAAGCCAGAAAGGCCTGGCAAGACATATTCAGGGTACTACATGAGAAGAACATGCAGCCAAGAATACTTTATCCAGCAAGGTTGTCATTCAGAATGGATGGAGAGATGCAGAGCTTCCACACCAGCAGAAACTGAAAGAATTATGTGACCACTAAGCCGACCCTGCAAGAAATATTAAGGGGGGTTCTATAAAAGGAGAAAGACCCCAAGAGTGATATACAACAGAAATTTACAGGGACAATCTATAAAAACAACGTCTTCACAGGCAACATGATGACAATTAATTCATATCTTTCAATAATCACTCTCAACATGAATGGCCAAAATGCTCCCAAAGAACGGTACATGGCTGCAGATTGGATAAAAAGACAGGACCCATCCATATGCTGCCTACAAGAGACTCATTCTGAACCTAAAGATACATCCAGACTGAAAGTGAAGGGATGGAGATCCATCTTCCATGCCAGCGGACCTTAAAAGAAAGCTGGGGTAGCAATTCTTATATCAGACAAATTAGACTTTAAACTAAAGTCTGTAATTAGAGACACAGAAGGACAGTATATCATTCTTAAAGGGTCTATCCAACAAGATCTAACAATTGTAAATATCTATGCCCCCAACATGGGAGCAGCCATATACATAAGCCAACTGTTAACCAAAATAAAGAGTCATACTGATAACAATATGTTAATTGTAGGAGACCTCAATACTCCACTCTCAGCAATGGACAGATCATCTAAGCAGAAAGTCAACAAGGAAACAAGAGCTTTGAATGATACATTGGACCAGATGGACCTCATAGATATTTACAGAACATTCCACCCTAAAACAACACAATACTCATTCTTCTCGAGCGCACATGGAACTTTCTCCAGAATAGACCACATACTGGGTCACAAATTAGGTCTCAACCGATACCAAAAGACTGAGATTATTCCCTGCATATTCTCAGACCACAATGCTTTAAAACTGGAACTCAATCACAAGAAAAAATTTGGCAGAAATTCAAACACTTGGAAGCTAAAGACCACTCTGCTCAAGAATGTTTGGGTCAACCAGGAAATGAAAGAAGAACAAACAATTCATGGAAATCAATGAGAACGAAAACACATCGGTCCAAAACCTATGGGATACTGCAAAGGCGGTCCTAAGGGGGAAATAAATAGCCATCCAAGCCTCACTCAAAAAAATAGAAAAATCCCGAATTCACCAACTAACTCTACACCTTAAAGAACTAGAGAAAAAGCAACAAACGATGCCTAAGCCACACATTAGAAATGATTAAAATTAAAGCAGAGATCAACGAATTAGAAACCAGAAACACAGCAGATCAGATCAACGAAACTAGAAGTTGGTTCTTTGAAAGAATTAGTAAGATCGATAAACCACTGGCCAGACTTATCCAAAAGAAAAGAGAAAGGACCCAAATTAATAAAATTATGAATGAAAGGGGAGAGATCATGACTAACACCAAGGAAATAGAAACAATTATTAGAAATTATTATCAACAACTATATGCCAATAAACTGAGCAATCTGGATGAAATGGAGGCCTTCCTGGAAACCTATAAGCTGCCAAGACTGAAACAGGAAGAAATTGACAACCTGAATAGGCCAATAACCAGTAAAGAGATTGAAGCAGTGATCAGAAACCTCCCAAAAAACAAGAGTCCAGGGCCTGATGGATTCCCTGGGGAATTCTAACATACATTCAAAGAAGAAATAATACCTATTCTCCTGAAGCTGTTTCAAAAAATAGAAACAGAAGGAAAACTTCCAAACTCATTCTATGAGGCCAGCAATCCCCAAACCAGGCAAAGACCCCATCAAAAAGGAGAATTTCAGACTGATATCCCTGATGAATATGGATTCCAAAATCCTCAACAAAATCCTAGCTAATCGGATCCAACAATACATTAAAAGGATCATCCACCACGACCAAGTGGGATTTATCCCCGGGATGCAAGGGTGGTTCAACATTCGCAAATCAATCAATGTGATAGAACACATTAATAAGGGGAGGGAGAAGAACCATATGGTCCTCTCAATTGATGCAGAAAAAGCATTTGACAAAATACAACATCCTTTCCTGATTAAAACTCTCCAGAGTATAGGGATAGAGGGAACATTCCTCAAGTTCATAAAACCCATCTATGAAAAACCCACAGCGAATATCATCCTCAATGGGGAAAAGCTGAGAGCCTTTCCCTTAAGATCAGGAACACGTCAAGGGTGCCCACTCTCACCACTGTTGTTCAACATAGTACTAGAAGTCCTAGCAACAGCAATCAGACAACAAAAAGAAATAAAAGGTATTCAAATTGGCAAAGAAGAAGTCAAACTCTCTCTTTTCACAGACGACATGATACTTTATGTGGAAAACCCAAAAGACTCCACCCCCAAATTACTAGAACTCATCCAGCAATTCGGTAATGTGGCAGGATACAAAATCAATGCACAGAAATCAGTTGCTTTCTTATACACTAACAACGCAACTGTAGAAACAGAAATTAGAGGGCGCCTGGGTGGCTCAGTTGGTTAAGCGACTGCCTTCGGCTCAGGTCATGATCCTGGAGTCCCGGGATCGAGTCCCGCATCAGGCTCCCTACTCAGCTGGGAGTCCGCTTCTCCCTCTGACCCTCCCCCCTCTCATGTGCTCTCTCTCTCCTCTCATCCTCTCTCTCAAATAAATAAATAAAATCTTTAAAAAAAAAAAAAAAAGAAACAGAAATTAGAGAAACGATTCCATTTACAATAGCACCAAAAACCATAAGATACCTCGGAATAAACCTAACCAAAGAGGTAAAGGATCTATATACTGTAGGAACTACAAAATACTCATGAAAGAAACTGAAGAAGACACAAAAAGATGGAAAAATATTCCATGCTTATGGATCGGAAGAATAAACATTGTTAAAATGTCTATGCTACCCAAAGCAATCTATACCTTCAATGCCACCCCGATCAAAATTCCAATGACATTTTTCAAAGTGCTGGAACAAACAATCCTAAAATTTGTATGGCATCAGAAAAGACCCCGAATCGCCCAGGAAATGTTGAAAAAGAAAAACAAAGCTGGGGGCATCACGTTGCCCGATTTCAAGCTATATTACAAAGCTGTGATCACCAAGACAGCATGGTACTGGCACAAAAACAGACATACAGACCAATGGAACAGAACAGAGACCCAGATATGGACCCACAACTCTATGGTCAAATAATCTTTGACAAAGCAGGAAAAAACATGCAATGGAAAAAAGACAGTCTCTTCAATAAATGGTGCTGGGAAAATTGGACAGCCACATGCAGAAGAATGAAACTCGACCATTCTCTAACTCCATTCACAAAGATAAACTCCAAGTGGATGAAAGACCTTAATGTGAGACAGGAATCCATCAAAATCCTAGAGGAGAACACAGGCAGTAACCTCTTTGACATCGGCCACAGCAACTTCTTTCAAGATACATCTCCAAAAGCTAGTGAAACAAAAGCAAAAATGAACTTTTGGGACTTCCATCAAGATAAAAAGCTTCTGCACAGCAAAGGAAACAGTCAACAAAACAAAGAGGCAACCCACAGAATGGGAGAAGATATTTGCAAATGACACTACAGATAAAGGGCTGGTATCTAAGATCTATAAAGAACTTCTCAAACTCAACACCCAAAAAACAAATAATCAAGTCAAAAAGTGGGCGGAAGATATGAAAAGACACTTCTCCGAAGAAGACATACAAATGGCTAACAGACACATGAAAAAATATTCATCATCATTAGCCATCAGGGAAATCCAAATCAAAACCACATTAAGATACCACCTTACACCAGTTAGAATGGCAAAAATGGACAGGGAAAGAAACAACAAATGTTGGAGAGGTTGTGGAGAAAGGGGAACCCTCTTACACTGTTGGTGGGAATCCAAGTTGGTACAGCCACTTTGGAAAACAGTGTGGAGTTTCCTCAAAAATTTAAAAATAGAGCTACCCTATGACCTAGCAATTGCACTACTGGGTATTTACCCCAAAGACACAGATGTAGTGAAAAGAAGGGCCATATGCACCCCAATGTTCATAGCAGCAATGTTCACAATAGCCAAAGTGTGGAAAGAGCCGAGATACCCTTCAACAGATGAATGGATAAAGAAGATGTGGTCCATATATACAATGGAATATTACTCAGCCATCAGAAAGGATGAATACCCGACTTTTACATCAACATGGATGGGACTGGAGGAGATTATGCTAAGTGAAATAAGTCAAGCAGAGAAAGTCAATTATCATATGGTTTCACTTATTTGTGGAACATAAGGAATAGCATGGAGGACTCTAGGAGAAGGAAGGGGAAAATGGGGGGGGGCGGAATTGGAGGGAGAGATGAACCATGAGAGACTATGGACTCTGAGAAACAAACAGGGTTTTAGAGGGGAGGAGTGGAGGGGGGATGGGTTAGCCCGGTGATGGGTATTAAGGAGGGCACGTACTACATGGAGCACTGGGTGTTAAACGAAAACAATGGATCATGGATCACCACATCAAAAACTAATGATGTATTATATGGTGACTAACATAACAATAAAATTTAAAAAAATAATAATAAGAAGAAGAAGGTGAATCTTAGAACAAGATTTGAGATAAGAAGATAAAAAAATACTAATAAAACTAAATGAATTAAGTAATTAACTATTATGAATGCTACTTTTGTCACTTCAAAAATTACAAACTAACTGTAGAATTATACTACTGCAACACCCTCTAGGGGTCTTAGGATGAACTAAAACATGCAGAGCCACAGACCATCTGAAGTCCCACTGGCACCATGCAGTAGGGTGTAAGGTGAGGATCTACGGTTTGCCAGAGCAGCGTCGGGCATTTTTCTTCTGCCAGGTCTGTGAAGCAGTCTAACAGTTCAGGCATAAGGTGATGAGATCCATATGGGACAGATCTGGGGGAATCAGAATTAGGAATTCAACAGCAGATGTATGGTTATGCCCTAAATGTAAACTTAGGAAAGCTCCTAAGAAGTGAATGAGGGTGTGTCCGTAGCATACTACTAGGGCCCAGTGGATAGACAGGCTTACCTCAGAACTATAACAAAGTGTTACAGCCCCATGCTGCATTTCCATTATTATCAGGTTAAAATATATTCCTCTAAAAATCTAACAGTTGGGGCGCCTGGGTGGCTCAGTCGTTAGGCTTCTGCCTTCGGCTCAGGTCATGATCCCGGGGTTCTAGGATCGAGCCCCACATCGGGCTCCCTGCTCCGCGGGAAGCCTGCTTCTCCCTCTCCCACTCCCCCTGCTTGTGTTCCCTCTCTCACTGTGTCTCTCTCTGTCAAATAAATAAAATCTTTAAAATAAATAAATAAATAAATAAAAATCTAATAGTTCATGGAATTTTTAATAGTTATATAAAAGTACCACACCATAGGGAAAAATCATGTGTATTTCTTTCAATTATTTTTTCACATGCATTGCACTTTCATGTTACTCCAGATTTAAGTTGGCTTAAATTGGCTACAGCCAATTCTTATGCGTACAAGCAATTTCTATCCTGTGTTTTTCACTTAACATTACGCTATAAAACTATAATGATTTTCTATGTGGCTACAGTTACAATTTACAGTAGTTGTAAACCTCTTTTTTAAGAAAGCTGACCCTGCCTGCCTTCCTCCTGCCCTCATATCTGTCTAACCAACTAACTAATCAACCAACCTATATACATATATATATATTCATAAATATACATATACTTTTGTATATATACAATAGCTACTATATATATGTACAATATATATATACACACATGCACATATATACAAATACACACACCCTAAATGTAAACTTAGGATATATGTAGAGACAGAAGTTCCTACATAGTATTTTTTTTCTCTAATTCTGTATTGTTTTCCTAGGAAGGATTTCAGTAGAGATCTTGAATTCAATGACAATGTAATGCTAGTATACATTATAAAATTGTTCTCTAAAACACCTTTTTCTATATGAACATCCAAGTAATGAAAGTTTTAACTGAGAATAACCTCTGCAAAGTATACAAACTGACTACTGCTTTCAAAAAACTTCTTCCAAATTGAAAAACAGAAATCTCTCCAGGTATATTTTTAAATATTAGCAGATCAAATATAGTGCAAATGTTTGCTTACTAAAAGTATATGATCTTTAGTAAATTATCTCTTCATGTTCTTTGCCCACTTATCTTCTACTTTCTTAACTATTAATATATTCTCAGCTTCCACTTCCTTTTGTTTTTTTTTAAAGATTTTATTTATTCATTTGAGACACAGAGATAGAGAGAGCATGAGCAGGGAGAGAGGCAGAGGGAGAGAGAGAAGCAGGCTCCCTGCTGAGCCAGGAGCCCGATGCGGGGCTCGATCCCAGGACCCTGGGATCATGACCTGAGCCGAAGGCAGACGCTTAACCATCCGAGCCACCCAGGTGCCCCAGCTTCCACTTTCTCTTTACAAGGTTTTAATAATAGAGTGCAAAATCTTAAAAACAAAAAAAATGTCAAAGTATTATTTTGGATTCACTGGAATAGACTTAAGTGCTTTAATTCTCTTGGCTAAACTGTTCACAGTCCTAAATTCATCTGCAACCCCTCGTTGTCAAGTGCTCTTTGGAATACAAGGGTTGGCTCCTCAATATCCCTACTCTTCCCCTATAATCTTTTGTATTAGCTATCTTTGGAGGGCAGAGTAGTAGGATCCTATTTCTGTTAGTCTGTGGAAAGTATCACTCTCACAATCATGAGAAAGCACTGGGCATGAGTCCCAATTCTAAATTCTAGTTCTGCTCCTACCAGACAGACTTTGGTCTGTCCATCTTTAAAATGGTGTCAATGCTACCCACCATACAAAGGTGCTGTGAGGATTATACCAGTCATTATATGTAAGACACTTAGCACAGTAGATAAATATTAGTATTTGTTAGCCTCTTTGCTTTTCCCACTTTTCTGAAGTAAAAAGCATAGCTTCTTCTGTCTATTCACTATTCACTGCTCATCATGGTAAGTGTACCCCTTAATTCCCACCACCCTTTGCACCCCCCCACCCGCCCTGGCAACCATCAGTTTTGTTCTCTGCAGTTAAAAGTCTGTTTCTTGACTTGCTTTTTTCTCCTTTGCTCATTTGTTTTGTTTCTTAAATTCCACATACCAGTGAAATCATATGTTATTTGTCTTTCTCTGACTTATTTCGCTTTAGCATTATACTCTCTAACTCTATCCATGTCGTTGCAAATGGCAAGAGTTCATTCTTTTTTTGATGGATGAGTAGTAATATATTGTGTATATCTATACACCACACCTTCTTTATACATGCATCAGTTGATGTACATTTGGGCTCTTCCCATAATTTGGCTATTGTAAATAAAGCTACAATCAACACAGGTGTGTATATATCGCTCTGAATTAGCATTTGCATATTCTTTGGATAAATACCCAGGAGTCTGATTGTTGGACCGTAGGGGTTCCTGATCTTAGGGTAAAAGCACACATACTTGAGTAAGATGTTGGTTATGGGTTTTTAATATGTGGCCTTCATTATGTTGAGGTATATTCCCTCTAGACCTACTTTGTTGAGCATTTTTATCATGAATGGATGTTGTACTTTGTCAAATGCTTTTTCTGCATCTACTGAAATGACCATTTGGTTTTTATCCTTTCTCTTACTGATGTGTGTCCATTCACTCTTCATAAAGTTTGTCTCACATCTGCATTTTACAGTAAGTAAAAGTTTATTTCCACTTTTTAAAATGGAAATAAAAAGTGAGGGCTCTTGAGTGGCTCAGTCAGTTAAGCATCTGTCTTTGGCTCAGGTTGTGATCTCGGGTCCTGGAACTGAGCCCCTTGTCGCTCAGTGGGGAGTCTGCTTCTCCTTCTCCCTCTCCCTCTGCCCCACCTTGGCTCATAGTTTCTCTCTCTGTCTCTCAAATAAATAAATAAAATCTTTGGGGGAAAAAATGGAAATAAAAAGTATAAGCTTTAAGGAAGCTCATGTAAACACTGTGAAATCATTTTCCATTTCCTTTATGGAACTCAAGTCTCATTTATTGCTATTTATTATGAATACAGATATAAAGACAAATATACAATGGCTTTTAAGTATTTTATTTCTTTTAAAGATTTACTGATTTACATACTTGAGAGAGAGAGCACAACAGTGTGGGGGGGAGGAGCAGAGGGTGAGGGAGAGAAAGTCTTAAGCAGACTCTGGCTCAACATGAAGGCCGACATCTCACAACACTGAGGTCACAACCTGAGCAGAAACCAAGAGTCAGACACTTAACGGACTGCGCCACTAGGCGCATCGGCTTCTAAGTATTTTAAATAATATAATTATTTCACTAGAAATATCTAAATTCTAAAACTAAGGATGGAATAAAAGCATCTCAAAAGTTTTTAATTAATAATGTGTTATATTTTATTTTTTAAAACCTAAAATATTATTTAAACATTTAAGCTTTGACTTCAGAATATTCTACAAACAAAAGAAGCAGGTTAATATAAATCATGATACCTGGGGAAAAACAACTCATTAGCATGGAACTTTCAAAGAGCCATAAATTGAAAAATAAATTTTCAATAAAGCAAAGACATACTCTTGGTGCAAAAAACCAGTTTCATAGTCAAGTACACATATAGTTTTAATGTATGCTGAAAGTAATTTTCCTTAGTGTGCAATATCAGTAATGTAGACACAGTAAATGTATGACTTTTTTTTTCACAGAGACACAGCGAGAGAGGGAACACAAGCAGGGGGAGTGGAAGAGGGAGAAGCAGGCTTCCCGCGGAGCAGGGAGCCTGATGTGGGGCTCGATCCCAGGACCCTGGGATCATAACCTGAGCTGAAGGCAGACGCTTAACAACTGAGCCACCCAGGCGCCCCTGTATGACTATTTCTAATAAAAATGATGCAAATTGAGGCTGACGCCCCAGTAAACAAGTCTATTTAAATGCATTAATAATGGGAGTTTGCCAAACTAGGTTATAAAACTTAATCTTAATCAGGACATCTTGCTCAGTCAATCTGAGTATTAACTTACTGCAAAAGCAGTTTTGTGCCCAATCCATATCAATGTGACCCCTCAAATGGCTACATTTATATGCAAAGTATAACCTTGGAGATGTGCTCTTAAAATCTACCATGACAAATATCTGCAGAGGCCAAAAATGCATGTGACTATACAACATTGTTTCCTAGCCAGGCTGATTTCTAAAGACTTCATGAGAGAATATCTGGAAGAATGTGGGGTCAAACCAGGCAGAAGGGCATGTTAAGCAAATGTCAAGCATCTGACCTGAAGAAAGAATCGGGGCAACTGGAAGCACAGCTTCCAGCTGTATCCTTACACAACTCAGAGTGTATCCTATTTTGCATCTATGATTCCTTTGTACAAAGGAAGAAAAGCACATGGATGATTCTAGAAATAACATCTGTAATGCTGGCTGTAATTACTGCCACAGTAAATAATGAGAATAACGACAGCATATTTCAATGAAGTAGCACTGTCTCCCACCTAGAAATCCATGAAAATCTAATTTTTAAATATAGCAGCTGCAGCATGGAGAACCTCTGCATACCACATAAACTCTAATGCCATTGATTTAAATTGGGAATAAATGGGGAATAAATGATAATTTTAATGGTTATTACTTATCATATAGCTTATCTATTAGAGCTATTGATTTCTTTTCTTTTTTTAAGACTTATTTCTTTGAGAGAAAGAGTGAGAAAATGCGAGCAGGGGGCAGGAGCAGATGGAGAAGGAGAGAGAATCCTCAAGAAGACTCCCCACTGAGCACGGAGCCCAACTCGGGGCTCTATCCCAGGATCCTGAGATCATGACCTGAGCTGAAATCAAGAG
This sequence comes from Mirounga leonina, assembly GCF_011800145.1. Taxonomy (NCBI): domain Eukaryota; kingdom Metazoa; phylum Chordata; class Mammalia; order Carnivora; family Phocidae; genus Mirounga; species Mirounga leonina. The sequence continues at coordinate 52,723,614 of NW_023270377.1, read as the reverse complement.
TCAGATGCCTAACTGACTGAGCCACCCAGATGCCCCTGATTTCTCTTTCATTATGCTTTCAGTGATAAGACAGTAAAGAAGAAATTTGGAAAAATTCAGTTTTCACTAATTTAACGTAAGTCCTGATAATCAACTTTATGATTATCTTTATATAAACAAATTTTTTTCATTTTCCCCAAATTTGCAAGATTAAAGACAGTGCAGTTTATGCTCTGTGGATGTTGACATGATCAATACATATTTACTATATAGCTAAATTTAAGTAATCATTCTGGCAAGGGAAATAGATCTTTGCCTAAAATGTGACCTGTGAAAAAGAGAGGGCAGGAACCATTATATGATGAAGATTAATGTTCTAACCAACTAACGTGTAACACTCAAAGACAATGAATTATAATAAAGGTTGTTTTTAACAATAATCTCGTTACCATCATCAACATCATAAATATCATCATTATCTTCTCCCTTCTCTAGTTTCTTTATCCAACTGAGCTGGTCCATCATTTCAAAAATGCATTTGCCATTAACTCCTTTGCCACTTTTTTTTTAACCATACTCACTGATCCCATGTTGCAAGGCACAAATGCTGGATGAATCCCATCACCCACATCACTTCAACATCCAGCCATTAATTGATAAGGTCACACATGCCAGAAAGTTTCCACCATAAATCCAAGATCAACACTACCTAAAAATACAACTACATTTCCGTGGTATTTTATACTCCCAATCCCCACAAAGAAAACACTGAATCCTCTCTAATTTTAACCTCATCTTCTTCAACCACCACCACCCACCTCACCTTCAAACCTGTACCACTAAGAAGATGACCTTTTCTCTTACTTTATAGAAAAAAAGAACACACCACATAGGAACCCCCCTTCATCTTCACGTCTGACTTACACATGGAGACACCTCTGGATACATCCGACCCATCATTCCTCCTGTTACGATGGAGTTCTCCCTTTCCATGCTAACACTAATCCCTTTAACACTGTCCTTAGGAATCGATTCACTTCCACCTTGTGAGGAACTTGATAGTACTAAATTTCCTTTCTCTCCTGTATATTCAACCCCTCCTTCCAAATAGATATTTCCCGCTGGTCTTTAAACTTCTGCAAGTTTTCAGTATTACTTTAAAAAGAAAAACAGAACAAAATTATATCTGAACCCTGTTGTGGGCTGTTGTGTTGTCCTCCCCCAAATCCGTCTGTTGAAGTGTTGAAGTGCTAAGCCTCAGTACTTCAGAATGTAGTCCTATTTATCTGAAGATAGGGTCTTTCTTTTAAGAGGCAATTAGACTGAGGTTGAAAATAAATAAATAAATTAATTAATTAATTAATTAAAAAAATGAGGTTGTTAGAGTTGACCCTAATATGACTGGTGTCCTTAAAAGCAGAGGAAATTTGGACACAGAAAGGTACAGAGGAAAGATAATGTAAAGATACAGAAATAAGATGGAGCATCAACAAGCCAAGAGTCTAGGACAGATTCTTTCCTCAATGCCTTCAGAAGGAATCAACCTTGCTAACACCCTGATCTTAGACTTCTGGCCTTCAGAACCATGGAAAAACAAGTTTCTGTTGTTTAAGCCACCCAGGCTATGGTACTTGATTACAGCAGCCTTAGCAAACTAATACCACCCTTTTCTACCACTTCTAGGCATCCCTATTTCTCATCTTTCCTTCAGAGACAAATTCTCAACGAGCTGTCTATACTCGGTGTCTCCTTCACCACACTTCACTGTCATTCCAAATTCACTCCAATGTGCTTCCAGCCCTGCCACTCCATGCTCAGTGACCTCAATCTTGCACATTCTAATGAACATGTTAAGTTATTCTCTCATTTGATCTTTCAGCAGCATTCTACAGGGTTCCCAACTCCATCCTGAAATGCTTCCCCTGGCTTCCATGACACAGAACTCTTCACACTTTTCTCCTCCATCTCTGGCCAATCCTTCACTCTCTTCTTTTCAGGAGTATCCTCCTCTATCTTGTCATTAAATGCTGGAGTTTCTCAAAGTTCAGTTAAAAAGCCCTCTTTTCACCTACTCTCAGGACTTTCCTTGGTCAATTCTCACCCACATCAATGCTTTTAATTGCCATTCATACATGATGACACACAAGTATGTCACCAGCCCAGACTTCTCCGATTTCTGGACCTGTTTGGGACTACCCTTCCATATTTTCTCTTAGTGTCTCAAAGTCACCTCAAATTCAACATGTCTAAACAACATGCAGAAGAATGAAACTGGACCACTTTCTTACACCATATACAAAAATAAATTCAAAATGGATGAAAAACCTTAATGTGACACAGGAAACCATCAAAATCCTAGAGAAGAACACAGGCAGAAACCTCTTTAACCTTAGACATAGAAACTTCTTACTAGACACATCAGCACAGGCAAGGAAACAAAAGCAAAAATGAACTATTGGGACTTCATCAAGATAAAAGGCTTCTACATGGCAAAGGAAACAACAAAACTAAAAGGTGGTCTACAGAATGGGAGAAGATATTTGCAAATGACATACCTGATAAAGAGTTAGTTTCCAAAATCTACAAAGAACTTACCAAATTCAATACCCAAAGAACAAATAATCCTATCAAGAGATGGGCAGAAGACGAATAGGCACTTCTCCAAAAAAGACATCCAGATGGCTAACAGCTACATGAAAAGACGCTCAACATCACTCATCATCAGGGAAATACAAATCAAAACCGATGAGATACCATCTCACACCTGTCAGAATGGCTAAAATTAACAACACAAGAAACAACACGTGTTGGCAAGAATGCAGAGAAAGGGGAACCCTCTTGCACTGTTGGTGGGAATGCAAACTGGTGTAGCCACTCGAGTACAGTATGGAGGTTCCTCAAAAAGTTAAAAATAGAACTACCCTATGACCCAGCAACTGCCCTACTAGGTATTTACCCAAAGGATACAAACATAGTGATCTGAAGGGGTACATGCACCCCAATGTTTATAGCAGCATTACCAACAATAGCCGAACTACGAAGAGAGCCCAAATGTCCATCGACAGATGAATGGATAAAGACAATGTAGTATAGGGGTGCCTGGGTGGCTCAGTTCGGTTAAGCGTCTGCCTTTGGCTCAGACCCTGATCCCAGGGCTCTCAGCAGGGAGTCTGTTTCTTCCTCTCCCTCCACCCCTCCCTACTCCTCCCCCCACTGCTGCTTGTGTGCACTCTCTCTCTCTCTCTCTCTGAAATAAAATCTTAAAAAAAAAAAAGATGTGGTATGTGTGTACGTACACACACACACACACACACACACTGGAATATTACTCAGTCATCAAAAAGAATGAAATCTTGCCATTTGCAATGACATGGATGGAACTAGAGTGTATTACGCTAAGTGAAAGATGTCAGTCAGAGAAAAGTACCATATGATCTCACTCATATGTGGAATTTAAGAAACAAAACAGATGAACATATGGCGGGGGGGAGGAGAAAGGGAAACAACCATAAGAGACTCTTAACAATGGAGAACAAACTAAAGGTTGATGGAGGGAAGTGGGTGGGGGATGGGCTAGATGGGGGATGGGTATTAAAGAGGACACTTGTTGTGATGAGCACTGGGTGTTTTATATAACAGATGAATCACTGAATTCTACTCCAGAAACCAAAATTGCACTCTATGTTCATTACCTAAAATTTAAATTAAAAAAAATTCAACATGTCTAAAACCAAACTCATGATTCTCCATACCCTTTTCCACCCACACCCAAACCCAAATCCTGTCCAGTGTTTCCTATCTGAAAAACAAGACCACCCATCAAGTCTTGCAAGTCAGAAAAACGATTCATCTCTGATATTTTCTTTTTTAATTTTTTTTAAAGATTTTATTTATTTATTTGACAGAGAGAGACACAGCGAGAGAGGAAACACAAGCAGGGGGAATGGGAGAGGGAGCAGGGAGCCCGACGTGGGGCTTGATCTCAGGACCCTGGGACCATGACCTGAGCCCAAGGCAGGCGCTTAACAACCGAGCCACCAGGCGCCCCTCTGATATTTTCTTCTTACCCTTACTCCCACCACTTTTCTTCTTGGGACTTGGCACAACTGCAATTTTACAACTATTTGTGTAATTATGTAATCATGCGCCATAAAAGTGGGAACGTAGTCTATTCTTACCATTATGTTCTACCTAGCCCAAAGTCACATTGTAGATATTCATTTTTTGAATGAGTGAGCAAATAACAGATATTATTTATAGAAAATTCATTATATGCTAAGCATTAAATATTTTATAAACATTATTTTCTTTAATCTTTGTAGCAGCCCTATTAAGTAGGTATTATTATTATTGTTGTTGTTGTCATCCTCAGTTCACTGAGGAGGAAGCTAGGGCACTGAGAAGTTACATTTCCTTCCTGAGAAAGTAAACAACTTGGAAATAGTAGAAAAAGGTGGACCCAGATCATGTAAGTGACTGTATATCACTATGCTATTCTATATTTATGGTTTTCAAAGATACTCTCAAGCTACTTGGCTGAAGTTTACCTGGGTTTAATACTATCTATAACTTATAAATATATTACAAAGAAAAAGTTATCTACAATTAATGTATGCTTAGAAATCTTTAGTGTATATGTGGCTATCATGAGAAAGACTAAATCTTTTTGCCTGGAATTCAAGATCTTCCATGATCCAACTTCTTCCTTCCTTTGAAGCCTTTTCCATTCTAACACCCTGATGTTCTTTCTAGTCAGGGGTCAGCAAACTACTGCCTGTAGGCCAATTCTGACTACCCATTATTTTTGCAAATAAAATTTTATTTTAGCACAGCCACACACATTTGTTTATATGTCTACACACTACAACAGCAGAGTTTAACAGCCATAGCTGTAAGAATTGTACTGTCCACAAAGCCTAAACATTTACTATTTGGCCCTATTTTATAGGAAAAGCTAGCCAACAATGGGACCAGACTTATAGACTAGAGCCTAGTACAAAGAATATAAATAGATACCATTAATCAAGCACTGGATTCTTTCAACAAACCTTTCAAAAGAGGTCTTGTTACCCTTGTTTCGGTTAATGAAAGAAGGGAGGAAGGGAAAGAGAGAGATGTTAAAAAAGAAGGAAGTCCGTTGAGGTGCACATGGGCAAATAAAGTGACCATGATCACAGTAAGTAAGTGGAGGAACTGGGATTTAGATCATACTTGCTGACCATGTTTTATGATTCAAAGGCCAAAAACTTCCCATGGTGCCTTCAGAGCTTGGGATTTCATGCTGCTAGTGTTTATTTATGCTGTTCTTTCTTCTGCATAAAATGCCAATTCTTTAAAACTTAAAAGAGGTTCCTGGTGAAATCTTTACACATTCTTGGAGAAAAAGCTCAACTACTACACCTCCTCTGCTGAATCTTCCTAGATTACCTGCAGCCCAGGGAATAACCCCTCCTATAGATGCCCACAACACTTCTGTCATCCCCTTTAACACTTAGGACTTTATCCCCTTAGCTTAATGATAGCAAAAACCAAATCTACCTTTATATTCTATAGAAAATCTAGGACAATGTCTTCTACATTTCACTGCTGGATTTCTTAAGTAAAATATTTAATATTTATTTCTTAATTCAACAGAGGAAAATCAGAATGTGGTCTAAGTAACAGAAATGTCATAGTATTGAGCTTTAGTATTTTTAGCCAACTGTTTTATAAAAATCAACTCTCAAAGGAACTAAAACTTCCTAAGTATTAAATACATTAAAGGTTTCTATCAGCATCAAAAAATAATGAAATTTAATGTTAAAATTCCTTATATTATATGTCATCATTTTGCTAGGAAAGAAAAACTCTTCATAATGCCTAAATTAAAAAAAAACCTAACAAGTTATTAGAAATTAAGAATAAATCAGTTATTAATAATGAAATTTTATTGCAAGAATACAGAGACCACAGATGATATTTTCCAGCAACTAGTTACCTTTAAAGTTCATAATGACAGAGTGAGATGAATGCTCAATGTCATCACTGTAGAAATAATCTAGTTTTAATGAAAATACTATTAGTAAAAATGTACATAAAATAGTTTTAGTCTGTTTTGATAGGACTCAGATTCTCTATAGAGTATAATAAGGCTTAGTATAAAATCAGTCACACAGTAGAAATTATTTTTTAAAAACCCTAACATTTAGAATTTTTAAAAGTTAAATATATTCAAATCAGACACCTACCTGCATCACCTTCTGCTGAATCTCCTCTAACTGTGTACGCTTACTACGTTGCCTACAAACTTCCTGGTAGCGAGTATACTGTTCTCGCAGCGAATCTAGTAATTTCATAACCTGTGGCTGGGCCAGCAGTTCATCATCCATAGGAGACCATGAGACCCCTCCATCTGAGCCATTAAATCGACGCTGCTGTAATTCGGACAACAATTCATGCCCTTTACAAATAAAAGATACTTATAATTAATATCCATAAAGAAATACAATTCTTACTTCTCAATCTCAATTTTAGTCCCTTATTTTTAGAACCTATCTGCCTATATGTCTGCCTAACTATCTACTAGGTCATAATTACTGAAATGCAAATTTTTAATATATATATACAAATAAACAGGAAATAGCATATTTCCTATATATGCTACACTAGTTAGTAAATATATGGCATATTTTTTTTTCTATATCTATCTGTCATCACATTCTTGTTATTGGTGGATTCATTATTTAGGAAATTGTGCCAACCAATCCTCTTTCCCTGTAAAGCACAATTACACTCTGGGATTTCTGTCTAGTATGGTACTAACTAGTATGTTCCATTTGATGGTACTAATCAATACTAAGCAGGATGTTGTAGGATTTCAGTATTAACCCATACCCTTAATCATAGCATCTAAAACAAAAGTTGACAGTGTAACAATGTATGATTAAAGGGAGAAAGTTTTATTACTGGTAAGAAATAAAATTTAAATAGTCTCTATTTAAGGAATCTCTACAAAATATTAACTGTGAATCATGAGAGACTACACTAGTCTTAGAACTTCAATTTATTCATATAGCAAACTCATGTAAGAAAATCCATTCATGCATGAGAAATTAAAATTGCAGAATATGCAACATCTAAAACTGGAATTTTAGAAGTGAATAAATCGCAAACTGTTTTTCCAGGATATACTATTCCAATTATTACTTAAGGACCAAAAATATATGCAGATACTTAAATTCTCTTCATCTTTATTCAGAAAAATGTCCTAAAGTTAAATGGCTTTCAATATTTAGAAACAGAATTTTTATCATGATTTGAAGGTAATTTCAATTTCTAAAAAATACCCAAAATCGTTCTACACCTCTCCATTTGTTTACTCTCTTTTTATCCCTATTCTAAGAGTCAACAGCATCTAAAAAAAGAACTTAGTGGCATATAAAGTTAATTTCAAAATACAATTAAAAAGCTTCTTAATTCAAGGGCTTCAGTAGCTTCCAAATGTTAAATATAACCATGGAATTAAATTTTAAACCTACAGCAAGCCATATTTTTACTGATAGTCCACTGTACCTGCTCACCATGTAGGAATTCATAGATTACAATTATTTCTTTGTTCTCTTAAGGAAGTAAGATCAATATCATTCAAAACAGTACAATGGAATCAATACAATGAAGATATTCAGAATTCTTCGAATTGAAACAAATACAAGTATTTCAAGGGAGAAATAATTTAACAGTTTATCATTATTAATACTTCCCCAAAATACTGTAAAGTATTTTTAAAGTATACTGTAACCTAACACACTGTTAGGTTAAACCAAAGACCAATTTTAAAATTCCCCTTGAGTTTCTACCACATAATACATGTTTAATCAATTTTTATTTCATGAACCAATCAATATATGATTGGTTTATTGGATTATTATCAGCGATAAACACTTTTTTTTATCTTACCTGTCTGAAGAACTGTTTCAGGATCAACTGATGGAAGAAAGTTTAAATCCACAGACCTGGCAAACACAACAAGAATAATTTTTAAAAACTGTATTTTTATCTATACAAAGAAAATCCTTTATGTATGTGCATCAAAACAGGAGCATATGGTGTGGAAATCTGAAGCACACTATTCTACCAGGCTAATGCCCTTAAGCATTAAGAAACCAATTAGAGATAATTAAACACTAGTAGCCAAAAAAAAAAAAAAAAAAATCTATGGGAAAATCACATAGTTTATTACTATAGTATTATTTCAACTATATCGAAGGAATCCATTTTAGTATTTTCCCACTGCATATTTATTCCAAAATGAAATGTGTAACTATATAATAACGCAGAAATGTTAACATTAAAAATGCATGGAGCCATCCTCCAATTAAGCGTTACTTATCTACAGCAACCTTGAGAGCTACAAATAGTCTCTGATATTCATGTGCATGTGCATCCCTAAGCAGTTGTACTCTCCTCCCTGAACTAATTGTGTTTCATTTGCAGTTGGACCATGCTCTGTATTTTTTTAAACACATATGGGAAGTAGAAGATGAAGGAAAGACAGAGCACATGGCAAATCAAAGCCTAGGACCTTGCTGCTGTAATTGACCGGTCCTGCTCTAAATCTTTCACTTTTGTCGATTCATCTGGGCCCTCGCCTCTTATGTAGCCTGGATGCTTCTGGAGTAATGACATTAAAAAGGTGATGAAAATTTCAAGTGGAGGGACTTTATTATCTGGGATTTAAAAGAGACTAAGTAATAACACTTGAGTTCCTTGGGGAGGAACTGGCAAATACAAGATTTTATTTGATACTTCATGTAGTCATGCAAACCAGCATTTCCCAAAGTGTTTCCCAAAACACTGAACAAGATATTATTAGATGGAGAAAAAGGGGTCCCGTCAGCATGTAAGTACAGGAAACATGTTTCTTTACTGCAATGCTTTCTCAGACCTGTAATCTGTAACAGTCATTCTCAGAGAGGGAAACCTGGTAAACACCATTAAGCTGTGACCATGAACTAATTTTCTACAGGGACCCTCTGAGGATGTCTTTCCTGAGGAAAATGACTTTAAGAAGCATCAAACTTACTCTGCTGGGCTACTCAGAAAGCAAGAGGTTTGGCTAATTTTTGTCAACCAACTTGTGTGACGTTTTCAATTCTTAAACTATAGCATAGAGTGTATGAGTTATCTATACACACATTTACGTGCATGTCAAAATTTTACATTTTATATTTTTATATGGTATCTACAGGACAGTAATGTTCCTAAGTGCTTCCTGTGACTGTAACTTGATTTTCATTCAAACCATTTGTTTTCACATTTTCACTTTGCTTTAATCAAGATTTGGTGTTAAACCTGACCTTTTCATATCCCTCTTACCTTATTATAAACTGGTATGTGACTATATTTGTATTCAAGGAATAACAAGATGCATTTTATCAAGGTCCCATTATATTTTTAAGGTTCGATTCAAAAGACATAAGCAAGGATGAGTGTTGATCCTTTCAAATTTCCTAATGAAAAATTACTGTTCTAGTAACCACTTTGTTGAGAGACCAGAAAGGATTAATTTGCTTCCTAAGGAGCTTTTAACCTGGGGAGAGGGATTTGGCTTACCAACAAAAAACTGAAAACTGTTAAGCTTGTAAAGTTCAATGGAATCTGTTAAAATGATACATCTAGATAGTTACATTTAGATAATACAACTGAACAATCACTTCATCCAGTGTCATAAACACTAAATTCTCCAAGCTGAACTCATAGATATCACATATTTTATAAGGACCTAGGAGTTCTGGAAGTTAGGCATTTAAGAGATATTTAAATAAGGTTATAATAATTTTATTTCAAGCTGCAACCTTTTCCATAGTCTTCACAAGCAAAGTAGAACTCTAAAAAGAAAATGGTTTCATTTTGGAAACGTGTTCTTGCAAATGAATTTTTAAGGTAAATGCATTTTATTCATCAAAAAGTCTTTTGTAGAGAAACTTTGATTCAAATCAAGAAATTTTACATGTAAAGCAAATTCTCATGAATTAATAAACAAATTTAATTCAACTTTTGTATGTCAATTTTGACTGGAGAATTGCTTACACCTTACTTCTTTTAGCTTGCATTAATAGAGGTATTCTTCATCAGGTTAATCATAGCTTTGCAAAGGTATAACTCCAAAACACCAGCCACCTACCTTTCTTTCTCTTGCTGATTGCCTTTATCACTTCCATTGTTAATCAAAGCAAGTTCATCTAGTAATGATGTAGATTCTTTTGTAAACTTCTCAAAAACCTACAATATGAGATTTTGTTAACATATTAAGAATAATCTTAAAAGTTAATGTTTACATAAGGATTTTCAGTTAAGTAGAATACAATTAGCCAGGCAGAATTCCTTTTCCTCTCTTGATGTCACTTACTACAATTCAACCACCAGTGCACAACAACTTAAAGGACAGAAGACAAAACCCCCCTTCCAGAACAATGAATAGTTTCAATGGATAAGAAATTTTTAAAATTTAAATAGAATAAGAAATTATTTTTATTCCTCAGACAAGTTTATTTTTATTTCTGTGTTTTGTGAAGAAACATCTGCACTAGTAACAGTTTAAACTACATGAACATGATTTAGACCAGTATTAATCTTCTAATTCCCGTTATAGAACATTTCTTTATGTTTTTCTATCACTAATGCACACTGGTTGCATATACTGAAGAGTTTTATATATAAGCATGTAGCATAAAAATAAACTAGTTACAACTTTAACATGGCTTCTTAAAATATTTCTAAAAAGGGATTTGGGCAAGTCTGTTTATAATAAAGGGGACACTCATTTGTCTGATATAACTGTCCAAATATGATGAAAATCGGTTATCCATTCTGAAATACCCAAGTTTATTATTCTTCAATAAAGTTAAGCTTATACAGTTGACTCTTGAACATGTTTTTGGGAAGTCAAAAGTTATATACAGATTTTCAACTCTGGGGACGGTTAGTGCCCCCAACTCCCATGTCATTCAAAGAATAACTGTAATCTAAGCGGAGTTAATAGAAGTTGTTCTTTTAGTCCCCAGTAGTTCGATTAAACAATGCCATAGCATGCAGAGGAGTTGACTTCAGTCTGGCCAGAGATACATTTTCAGAAATGAAAACCTTAACCTGTCAAACTGCTCTTCAACTCAAACTGATGTTTAAATATCCTCTCTGAAAATGGTACATCAACTAGATTATGCTACTCTGTCATTCAACTAAAATATTCACAATTTTGACTAGAAATACTGCTACAAATGACAATAGCAAAAGCAAGCACTTACGAGTCTGACTGCAGAGTATTTGCCTTCAAGCATTATGCTATCATGTGGTATGCACTATATTTTATTTTTGTAACAAAGAACAATCTACATGTTAATTAAAATGATAAAGTTACCAAAATATGTCTTATTTGTATGAAATAACATTTTTATCTCACTGTAATATACCAACCAGTCTCTTATTTAACCAGTCCATGTGATCATAGGTGAGACTCCCACCAAAATCTTCTGTTAACTGGCATGGTTCTATATAACGAGTCAATTTATTGGCAGACACTAAAATAACCTATAAAAGTAAAAAGAAAAGAATCATTTAGTAAGCCAATGTTAATGGCCATGAAAGCAATAAGGAGGTAAAATCAGGTTAAAATATGCAATACTGTTTCCAAAATGATGGTATATTATCATGTATTTAATTAATACAAGATTTAATACATTAATGGAAGCATTTAAAATCAATTCAAAAATTGTGGATATCTGCTAATAAGCTATTATAAACCATATATAATACCACATTTTAAAAAATGAGACACAGCTGAGATGAAATATTTTCAAAATTTTATCAATATTAATAACTTCTTGATAATAAAAATCAATTACTTTGATACAATGTATTCAGCAAAAAAATTAGCCTTAAAATTAGCTAATTATAATAAGATGATAAGCACAAATAATAATAAATCTGGCAATCAAAAAAGTATACACTTTAAAGTTTCTATAAAATTTGATTATGTATTAACAAAACATGTCCTGTAATAGTGGAGTAAAACTCAGGATAACATATACTAATATTTAATTTGAAAATCAGAACTAAAAAGCAGGGAGGTCAGAGAATTCATAAACTTGAAATTCACATATTAAGGTGATAATCTCTTAACACTGAACTTTAAAATATTTTAAGTACAAATTATAGAATGACCTAACAGATCACTGTGCACTAAATAAAATTTCAATGAGGATATACAGGAATATAAAAGAAAATATATGCGTGAGAGAAAGATATTCAAATGGAAATGTTAATGCAAAAATGATACATGGACATTTTAATTCCCCCCCACCCAAAATGTGCTAGTAAAACAACATGTTTAATGTGTCCGGCTGGAAAGAGCACCATTCACATCCTAACAATAACAAAAGCCAGATAATCTATAAAATTTTAACTTCTGTGGAACTTTCTCTGAGAGCCAAGGTCACAGAAAAATCACCTACTCTGAAAACAAAGAAAAGACAGCACCATAGAGAGAATGCTGGAAGGGAAGCCTACAAAGTGGCATGTGCAAAGTTTTGGGGGATGATGGAATTCTTTGGTATCATGACTATGAGGAAGGATTTATATCTATATATGTTGGTCAAATCTCATAACTGCATGTACAATACTGGTCAATAAATCTCACTTTTTAAAAATTTTAAGAAAAAAGACAACAACAAAAACAACATAAAGACTTGTGGGCAAACTACTAGAGAAAGAAGGAAAAGAAAAATTCAGAAACATTCCCATATGCAAAACTGGGTACATCCATACCATATATGAAGTTATAATATAAACACTAAATGAGGGGAAATTACCAAAACTGCAAACTGCTTTGCTAAAGGGGGAAGGATAAATCATCTTAGTAAGATACCAAAAACATGGTATCAAAAGTTCATAAAACTATCAGTGAAAAATGGATCCATCATAATAATTAAACTGTATAACAAACTGCTATTGATAATAATACATTAAGTCCAAACTAAAAGCCTTAAACATTTATATTAGAAAAGAAAGGGTAATGAATAATGAAATAAGTGACCTACTTAAGAAGCTGGGGTCAGGGAATAGTGGGAGAACAACAGAATAAATCCAAAGAAAATAGAAGGAAGAAGGTGAAAAAATAAGAAATAAAGCCAAAAGTTTTCCCCAAAAAAACTAAAATAAAATGGACAAATTTCTGAGACGATAAAGAAAAGCACAAATAAATAACAATAAGAGTGAAAAGAACACAGCTACATTGACAGCAGTGGTTTAAAAGATAATACGGACACAGAAAAATCTTGTGTCAATAACTATGCAAATTTAGAAGAAATGGACAAATTCCTATAAGAAATCATTTATCAAAATTGGCATAAGAAAAAACAAAACACTTATACCAATGAAGTAATCACTAGACTCCATTTTCAGTAATCATACCCTTAGTGATAATTTAGTATTGTTATTCTGAGATCATTTGATGAGGAAGAAAGCAAATAATTAATATAAGACATTCTAATTCTGCCATTCCTGAGATCCTTGAGAAATGGAATTCTTGAGAAGGAAGATGTAGCAGGGGAAAAGTTACCCTTATGCTCTTCAATTTGAGTTGGAAGTATCCATTTAAACTCATGATGTATTTCATCTTAAATAAAAATACACACACTATTCTCATACACAAATCTAGTTCTCAACATTGACAAGTTTAGAAAGGATGACCAGTTCTGTAGAAATGGCACACCTCTAGCATCCAGACTGTTACCTCCAAATACCATTTCCCTCTAAAGGGAATCAAGGCTCTTTGGAGAAATGGCCAATTCCAGATCTTGGGGCTAGAAACATTCATGATGAGCTTAGACCATCTTCTCACCCAGGTATCAACAGAGGTATCAAAGACTACTTGGGTTGTGCCAAAAAGCTTGAAAAGGCTTCCAATGGCCAAAGATGGAAAAATTTGCCTATCAATAAAAATAATAAATGCCGTATTTTGAAACATTAAGTATGTTGAATTCAATGAGCTCATACTGATACAAAAGAAATGATCATCACTGGACTATCCTGGGGAATAAATTTACTTTATTGAAAGCTAGCAAATGCAAGGAAATAGGCATTTATCTCACCTTTCATATACAAACTGTACCACTGGGTAAACAAACAATGAAGGTAAGTTTCTCATTATTGATGTGTTCCAGCTAGTGAATGAAAAAAGAATAGAACTAAAACATTATCATTTTAAATCTTTACTAAATCCAGGCACTAAACATAAAGGGCCACCAGCATCACAAAAAAGATAACCATTATGAGTTTCATGATCAAGGAACACATTACCACTAATGAATGACCTTGGAAAAGAAAATTAAACATGAATCTAATCAATTGTCTAAATCTAACTATCAATTTATAGAAATACAGATTCAAAAAGGCAGCAGAATATGTTAAACTACACCACACAGATGCTTGCTGCAATGAAAAACTGTAAGACAAACAACAACCTGGTCTCTTCAAGAAAAAAAATACATAAGAAAGGAGAAAGAAAAATTAATATTAAAAAGCTTTATTTAATGAATTAAGTATAGAATCCCACAACCAATAATAAGAGAATTACATATCCTTTTTAAGCATGCATTAAATATTTAAAAACTTGACTATGTATCAGGCCATAAAGAAAGCCTTGGTATATTTCAAAGGCACTAACTGAAAATATTCTATCACTACAATGAATTTAAGTTAGAAGTAAATAATTAATCAAATCAAATCAAATTAATAAGATTTTAAGACCCTATCTACTTGGAAAAGGATCTCAACCAATCACAATATGTCAATACTACTTGGATCCTGATTCAAATCAATCAATTCATCTGTGTATATGCATAATTTATATATAAATTTATAAATAAGTTTTAAAATATATTATTTATATATTTTATATATGGCTCAATCCTTTTATGATATTTATTAAATAATTATAAATTTGAAACCAACTAGCTCTTTGATATTAAGAGGAATTGTTTCTTTTAAGGGAAACGATACCATAATAATGGTATTGGGTTATACTTTTTTAAAAGAATCTTTATGTTGGGCGCCTGGGTGGCTCAGTTGGTTGGGCGACTGCCTTCAGCTCAGGTCATGATCCTGGAGTCCCTGGATCGAGTCCCGCATCGGGCTCCCTGCTCGGCAGGGAGTCTGCTTCTCCCTCTGACCCTCCCCCATCTCATGTGCTCTCTCTCATTCTCTTTCTCTCTCAAATAAATAAATAAAATCTTAAAAAAAAAAAAAGAATCTTTATGTTTTAGAGACACATAGTAAAATATTTACAAATAAATTCAAATGTCTTCAATTTCCTTCACTATAATAATATCCCCAGTCTTCTTTGAGGTAAATGGATAAAGGTAAGAATGGGGCAGGATGGACCATGGTTTGATAGATGCTGGAATTGGGTATAGGAATGCTTGGAGTTAACTGTAATATTTTGTTTACTTTTTTATGTGTTCATAATTATAATAAAAATACTAAAAACCTAACATATATATATATATATATATATAAACTCTTTTAAATGAATCTTTTCAGAAAGAATATGCCCAGCCAGTTTACAAGTGAGTTTTAAAAATCAAAGAACAGATCATTTCAATCTTTTTTTAAGCGATATATATATATATATTTTTTAAAGATTTTATTTATTTATCTGACAGAGCACAAGCAGGGGCAGCAGCAGAGGGAGAGGGAGAAGCAGACTTCCGTTGAGCAGGGAGCCCAATGTGGGGCTTGATCCCAGGATCCTGGGATCATGACCTGAGCCGAAGGTGGACGCTTAACCAACTGAGCCACTCATGTGCCCCCAGATCATTTCAATCTTAAATAAATGCTTCCAGAGAACAGAAATGCAGAGAACACTCCCAACTCATATTATGAGACTAACACTGATACCCAAGGACAATCTGAGAAAAGAAAAGACCATAAGACTTGCAAATATCAAGTATTAGCCAGTATCAAGCAAGGCTGTGGAGCAGTGAAAATATTAGACACTACAAGTGGATATATAAATTAGAATGCTTTTTTGGAAAGCAGTTTGGCATTATCTTAAAAATCTGAACTGGATAAGCTGCAAACAGAGAAAATCTCATACATGTTTTATCAGGAGACATGTACAAGAATGTTTGTAGCATATCATTCATAATGACAAAAGAATGGAAACCCAAATGTCCATCAACAAGAGAATAAGTGGATTGTTTTTATTCACATAGAAGAATAACTTTCAGCAATGAGAATGAATCAACTACATCTACTGCAAGAATATGCATGAACCTACCTACAATGAGAGAGAAAAAGCAGGTCAGTGAATATTAAAATCATACCATTTTTAAAAAGCTCAAAAACAAGTGAAACTAATACAGTATTTAGTAATAAATTATATCTTTAAATGGCAACTCTAGAGATATAAATATAAAAAATAAAAGATAAACACTCCCTATTTTCTTCCGAAGATTTTGTCTTTCACATTTAAGTTTTTAATACGCACACACACACACACACAATGAGAAAATAAACAAAGGATGGATAAATACAAATAAATGCCTTTATTTCAAGGTATGGCTATTTCGGTTCTTAGGTTGGGTCAGGGGTATCCAAGTGTTTGTTTTAGTATTGTTTTGTATATACACACATTTTTAAGAATATGTACCAAATACTATATTTAAAAACTGAAAACAGAATCAAGAAAGAATCAAGAGAAGGGAACAAGTAACAGCAGGGGCAGGATGAGATCTCAAGCACCAACTCAAGAAAGTAACTTCTCTGAGGCAGCACTCAGGGAGGTTACAGGGAGAACAAAGGAAAATCTAGAGATGGTAGTAACAGAAAAGCTGAGGGGGGTTATATGCCTTTTTTTCCCATGTAAAAAGTAAAAGATACAGAACATCAAATTACATTTTTGGTTAGTTTAGTAACAGCAAACTATATTATGCCTAAATGGCAATTAATGTAATCTCTCTTGTATGAGTTTAGCATATCTCAATTTCACTGTTTTACTATTTAGATAACAATAAGAGCTAATTAAAATAAACATCTTAACATTTTTTAAAATAAAATAAACATCTTAGAAAAAAAGAACAGAAAAATATTATTCTTTTATTGAAAAACTTGTCACAGACAGCTTAATCCTCTTGTTCCAATGTCGCTTATTTGGACTAGTTCTCAGAGACAGGCATGACGTTAAACTGTCACTGTAAGTGGAGTCAGGCCACAGAACGATCTCATCTGCCAGCAAGTCCTTCTGGGATCTAGGCAGGCACGTCCACACAGTCAGCTCCTAGGGAGAGCCTTTTCCTTTCTCCAAAGTGCCTAGCAATCTATTAACTAGATATACACCAACAGTGAAACAGAAACATGTATTTACTCTATGAGGAAATAAACTACTTTGCTAAATTGAGCACCAATTCACATCTGAAAAGATATTCCCAGAACACTCTGTCCTGAAAAGACAACTGAATAGAAAACATAATGAATGTAAAATATAATGAATGATGTCTCTGCTCTTCTACTGTGCCTTATTTGGCACAATAGTCTACTTAAGCACTGAAAAATATCTCTTGAAAAATCTATCATGTCCCTTATATTATAATTTAACTTTTAATGATGTGTTATTCATTTGTTCAACATTCATTATTTAATAGGAGTTAAATTCATTTATTAGAAGTATTATTAGTAGAAGCCATGTGTTCTAGTGCTGAGAATAGAAGGATAAATAAGAGATGTTTCTACAAAGGAAATGAGCTTTTTATTTCTGCAGTATTCCAGAGAGAGTTGTGCAATGCTTTCACAAAAAGAAGTAGATTAAAGTTTTCTGGTTTATTTCTACAGCCTTTGTTAAAAATACTCTAAATCTAAATGTTGTCATCCCTTTGATGTAATAGCACAGAGGGACAAAGGTTTTACTACAATATGCCAAATGATTTCCAAATTCCTGTCTTATGTTAAACACCATTATAATTGAAAGGATACTAAGCTAGGAGCCAATTACTCCAGGTTTGTGCCCTAGCTCTGCCACAAATTCACTGACCTTGTAAGAAGTAACCTAAACGAAATCACTCCAGGCTTATTTCCCCAAACTATCAAAGAAGGCATCTGCATTAAACTATCTATGATGTCTCTTTAAGCTCTTAAGAGGATTCTAATGAGTTGTCATCCTATACATTTAATTTGGGCCATTCTCTCTAATATTATGACTTAATCTTGCCCAATGAAGAGCATTTGTCACTTTTTACACACACTGGTCTCACACACACACAAAAAGTTAAAATAAATATTATAAACAAGAATGTAGAAATATATATTTTATAGTACCTAAATACATTAAAGTCATTGGTAACAGATTTCAAGTTTAATAAGTCAAAGGGAAAATTTTCAATTTTTCAGTTATATGTAGCAAAAGTTTACTTGTATCCGAATATTTCTTTTAAAACCTTTATTCCTAAAATTAACTTAAATGCAAATAGACAGATTTACTCTTTAATGACATAAAATTTACTTATGCAAAACAGACAATAAACAAGGGGATATCATAATTATAGACACCTGCATAAAACTCACTTTATCATTAGAAAATATTTTGTACAATCTATATTATAAAAGTCACTAATGGCTGTTAAAAGTGAAAATAGATCTGCCATGTAGATATATAGGACTGTATCAACACCAAAGGTATCTCAATGCTAAATACCAGTTTGAACAATCAGCAGACTGAAAATCACAACCACTTAAAATTAACAACCTAAGGAACTATCTACTGTGATGAAATATCTGTTTCCACTGAAATAATTTCATCTTTACTTAAGAGGGTGAGGGCTAGGAGAAGTGCAGAGGAAGCTGGCAAAACACCAATAACTGATTTCATTTTGTTAGATAATGTTCAAATAGAATGAAGGAAGAAAAATTAAGAAGAGTTTGCAGCAGTAGGCAAGAATCTTTTTGTATGAAATGCCAAATATCTAAGTATCACCATTTTGAAGTGAGTCAGGAGTGGCATCCATAAAAGGAAAGAAAAGCCCTCCTCCCAGTGCATGCATAGCTTAAGTACACTCTGTTTGCAAAGGTGAATTAAGTATCCACTTGCCTTTGGAAAATGACACTATTTGCCAGAACGCAGTGTATAAATTACAACTGTCTCTAAGATGACAAACCAAGTTTCAATGAACAAACAACTCAACTCCACTCCAGCACCGGCAAGCATCACAGAGAAATGAGATTTCACAAAAAGAGGAAAATCAAATGCACAAGTAAAAGTAAGAAACTGTGTTTTTCTGGGGGTAGAAGGGCGGGGTGTAGGCCTGAAGTAAAATTGGAGTGCAGAGAAAGGAAACTGTAGAGGAGATTTCTGTAAGTTGGAAAAGCACAGAAACAGATTAGAAAGTAAATAACCTACATTAAAAAAAAAAGAGAGAGAAAACGGACACATATCAAAGTCAATGTGGTGAAACAAATTTGGAATCCCACACTAAGTGATTTTCTCTAAACTATTCATTACAGCTTCTCAAGTTACAAGATACTGGTAAGATTTCTAATATGTCCTTTCTATTAAGTTTTGAAAGAGACCACTAAAACAGCCAACCTTTTTAAAAGTTTAAATATGAAGCAATGCAAAATCAGGGTCATTCTATCTTATAGAAAATGTTTTATTTCCTGGCAACAAAGAGCAGAAAAAGAAGAAGAAAAAAAAGATAATCAAATTAAAAAAAAAAAAAAAGTCCAGTCCTCCCCAAAAGTAATCATCACCAAAATTAAAAGCAAAATTAGAAAATAAAGGTCTTATGTCTAATCCCTTTCACCCTATGATTCTTAATATGAAAACATGCAAATAATGCCATAATTGCTAAATATTCTAAGGAAATATTTTCCAAAACCACAAAGTTGTGAAAATCTTAAGTGACTATTCAATGAGTAAGAAATAACACTGTAAACTAGAGCAAAAACATTCAAAATTACAAAGAATCAAATGTGCATTATTGTATTAGAATATTAATTTAAGGGGCGCCAGGGTGGCTCAGTCATTAAGCATCTGCCTTCGGCTCAGGTCATAATCCCAGGGTCCTGGGATGGAGCCCCGCATATGGCTCCCTGCTTGGTGGGAAGCCTGCTTCTCCCTCTCCCACTCCCCCCTGCTTGTGCTCCCTCTCTCGCTGGGTCTCTCTGTGTCAAATAAATAAATAAAATCTTAAAAAAAAAAAAAATCAAACAATCCCTTACCTCGGGAAAAGATGGTACCACAAACTCAAGATTTCATTTCTCAAAAAAAATATTTAAAACAATACATATTCCTAAAGTACTGAGCATTTCTTAAGACTGGCCCACTGGTAATATTTCCCCAAAAGTTACGAAAATCTCATGAACACTGTCCATAGCATTCTATTTTATCCTTTTTCCCAGACTATAATACAGAAGTCGTACATAATGAGCTTGTTTTAAGAAAGGATTTACTAAATTATTAATATTTAAAAATACTGAAGTGAACTTCATTAAACCATTTTAAATAACATATTATATACCAAAGTAAAAAAGACCAATTTTGACTTTTGGCATCTAACAAATGGCATTCATGATCTTTCATTTTAAAACAGTTACGATGGGCGCCTGGGTGGCTCAGTTGGTTAAGCGACTGCCTTCGGCTCAGGTCATGATCCTGGAGTCCCGGGATCGAGTCCCACATCGGGCTCCCTCCTCAGCAGGGAGTCTGCTTCTCCCTCTGACCCTCCCCCTCTCATGTTCTCTCTATCTCATTCTCTCTCTCAAATAAATAAATCTTTAAAAAAAAAAAATCTTAAAAAATAAATAAATAAATAAATAAAATAGTTACGACAGGGACACCTGGATGGCTTAGACATTTAAGCATCTGACCCTTGGTTTCAGCTCAGGTCGTGGTCTCAGGGTCATGAGAACAGGACCCACGTCAGGCTCTGTGCTTGGCACACAGTCTGCTTGAGATTCTTTCACCCTTTTCCCCCTGCTCTCTCTCTCAAATAAATAAATCTTTAAAGCAGTTATGTAAGACAAAGAGTTGAGTCATTTATAAAATTATCTACTTTCATGTTCAATTTTAAGACTACATATTAATTAAGATGAAAAGTGGTATTATATCTTCAGGGGCACCTAGGTGGCTCAGTCAGTTAAGCATCTGCCTTTGGCTCAGGTCATGATCCCAGGGTTCTGGGATCGAGCCCCACGTCAGGCTCCCTGCTTAGCGGGGAGTCTGTTTCTCCCTCTGTCCCTCCCCACTGCTCATTCTCTCCCTCTCTCAAATAAATTAATAAAATCTTGAGGATGGGTTAGCCTGGTGGTGGGTATTGAGGAGGGCACATTCTGCATGGAGCACTGGGTGTTGTGCACAAACAATGAATCATGGAACACTTCATCTAAAACTAATGATGTAATGTATGGGGATTAACATAAGAATAAAATAAAAAAAATAAAATAAAAAAATGATGATAAAAAAATCAACTTAGTTTTCATGGGAACAGTTCTGAATTACCCTTGTAATTCACTATTTTATGCAATATTTATCTGAATTATGTCATTAATAAATACAAGTATAAAAAAAAGAAAGAAAGAAAGAAAAATGATATTAGATCTTCAAAAACAGAGGGGATAATTATTTTCATAACCTAATTTTTGAAATTTCAACTTTTATACTTTAAAAAAATCGGCTGGTTTGGGGCGCCTAGGTGGTTTCAGTAGGTTAAAGCATCCAAATCTTGGTTTTGACTCAGGTTATGATCTCAGGGTTGTGAGATCGAGCCCCACGTTGGGACTCCACGCTGGGCATGAAACCTGCTTAAGATTCTCTCCCCCTCTTCCTCTGCCCCTCTGTGTCCCTCTTTAAAAAAAAAAAAAAAAAATCAGCTAGTTTATTTTTATAATTTTTACATTTCTTTTTAAGCAACTATAAATGAGAAAAGGTTTGCAAGTCTGGCCTGGTAGACTCTTTGAAAGTATAGAAAATCTTCTATTGTTCATAAATGAAAGTTCAAATATCATTTAATCACACTATATACTACGTTTTTTACCATAATTTTTAGAGTACGAAAGACATCATCATATGCTAAATAATAATTTTGATGAAATGAGATTCATGTGTTAGAAAATCTATCTAAATCTTAGGAATGGGCAGAAGATATTGTTCCTGCATGCAATGCTGGGCCTGTACCTTTGACTTACTTCCCAGAGACTAACCAGGGACAGAGGTCAACTTATAGATTTTGCTCAGAAAAAAATGCAAATAATTTACTGAAACTGATCAATTTCTGTCTAGTGAAATAAAACAACCTCAAACTTTAGAACTTTTGGATCTGAAGGACATTAACCAGTTCTGTATCTAACTTGGCAATCTTATCTGTCTATAAAAATCCTAAATTCCTCAAAAGCTCTTTGAACGGCACCTCACAAATTACTAATAACCTCATTAGATAATGAGCTGCATATGTTTGTGTTTATTTTATATTTACATGAGAGTCATGTTTTTACCTTTATGAAAAGTACACTATAACATATGCTTTATCTATTCAAGATTGTGGTAGAGATCATATTCTGATTCTTACCTAATTTAATTGCTAAATAATTCTGAAGTATTTTTGACTATCCATTTCCATGAATATTCTAATATGTATCGGTACCATTAAATTCTTGAAGAAAAGATTAATCAATTACATTCAAAGTAGCTATCATTTTAAGGAGGAACCTAAACTTCAGATCTACCTCCAAGGAAATCTGAAACCTAGAAAACAAGCACAAAGGGAGCCAGAATAAAACAGTGGAACTATAAAAAGTTAAATAAAAAAGATCACTACCTACATAAAGTTTTTCAAACCTTTGCCAAGTCCTTTCAAAGGAAGTAAAAACCATAAAATTTTTTAACAGTAAATACAACTTTTTTTCTATTTTATATATGTTAGGTTAAGATAAATTAAATGACTAAACCACAATATTTTATTAACTAGCACATACTATTGCTCAGCAAGTTTGAAGAGAAAGATACTTGCCATTTAACCAAAACATTTGTGAAGGTTTTTAGTCTAGAATCTAACTTTCAGAAAGATTTAAAACTTGTTTCTCCTTTATGGTCACTATTCCATCTGTAACTAGAACACTTATCCTTTCCTAATACAACATTCCCAAAGAACCTAACACGGAACCTCTCACTCTGCAGGCACTCAGATGTTTCATATTTCATCTTACTTAATGCTAAGAATGTGGGTGCAAGATGTGAATTAAAAACGCCTATGTATGTCTTTGAGTGCTTACTACAAATTCATGTGTGTATATGTGTTTATATACATATTATTTCAGTGTGTACGTCTGCTTGTTATTTGTCAGCTGGGGAATATTTTTTTCACTAAGGGAAAACAGCTTCCTGCAAAAACTGGGAAGAGTCATAATACATGGAGCCAGAGGCACTGACAGAGAGCATGAAGGAAGTCTTTGGTCTTGGAGCCTAACATTTGTTAGGCCTCAAAAAACAAAAACAAAAAATAAAAAATAAAAACCAGAATCAAACGCAGTATTAAGAAGAGATAAGAAAACAATTTAGAATGGTGGCTGATTATCATCGCCAGTAAATAACACTTTTACTCTCATGAATGACAATAAAGAATAAGGTAGAGATCCTTTTGATTATTAGTCTCCCAATTTGAGGATAAGATTAATGCCAGTACTACTTCAATTTTATCTTGTCATTTGATAGACTATAGATACTATCATCTAAGCAACAAAAGCTTTCAAAGCCACTAGGTATAATGCTGCTGAAGGACAAAAGTACATGAATCTCTGAACTGCTAAAAGGGAAACTGGACAGGTAGATACCTATTTTCAGTGATAAGACAATACATAAGGAAATATTTAGGTAAGCAACGAGAGAAGAATATTCAATAGCTAATGAAAAACATTAGAGAAGTGAACAGGAAGAAATCATCTAGAAGAAAAAATTCAGAAAAGATGATGAGCAAGGAAATGTGAAATCATGTGGGAAGAACAAGGTGTCATTAAAACTATTATGTGTTTATTTGATGAATGTTGTCGACATCTGGTAATAAATCTTTCTTATGGATAGTTCTATGAAGTAAAACATACTCTTGCTTATAGGAACACCAGTATTTATAACAAAGTTATACTTTAAAAATATTTAGAATATAGGGGTGCCTGGGTGGCTCAGTTGGTTAAGTGTCTGCCTTCAGCTCAGGTCATCATCCCAGGACTCTGGGACAGAGCCCTGTGTTGGGCTTCCTGCTCAGTCTGCTTCTCCCTCTCCCTTTACCTCCCCCCCAACTCGTGCTCTCTCTCACCTCTCTGTCAAATAAAAAAATTTAAAATAAAAAATAAAAATATTCAGAATATATACCAAAACACAAGCTTAATTACAACAGCTCAAATGATCCAAATAACACCAAGGAAAATAATTTTTAATTAAACAAATATCTACATTGAATTTAATTATATATAGCTCTAAGTATCAAAAATGGCTGTGAACTGCACCTTAAAGTTGAATATGTTTGTCAGTATATTAGCCAGCATTTAAAATTACTTACTCTCATCTCATTAGGATATTAGGCTTTTTAATAAGTGCCTAGCGCTTATTTACTTGGGAAAATACTCTAGCTGAATCTCTTCAATGTCTAAAAGAAAACAATATGGTGATAAAAGAAACTTTCACAGTTGAGTTTTAAAATCAATCTATGACATTAGACCTAAGCGGACAGGAAATCTGTCTTCTATTTTACCCTCTAAGATGCAAGGTGTTTAGTCACTATGTATTCATATAGCATGAAACCCAACAAGGCAAAGCATTTCTAAGCAGATGCCTACGCTTAAAGCAGGATGTGATGTGCTCTTTGTAAAAGGGATCTTTTCTCCTACTGAGTGTTCGCAGCTTTAGTTTCTACACCACTGGCCTCTGCTCACTTTGCTTTCTCTCAGAGCAACACTTCCTGTGTGCCCCTGGCATGAACAGCAGACCTCCCTACCAGTCAGAAGTACTCACTCACCATGGCAACATTCAGGCCTCCTGCTTCGAAACTTTACTCTCTTCCCTCACTATACTTTTGTTTCTCCTCCTTAGGATGCAGTTTCCCATTCAACTATCAGGTAACACCTTTCCTAATGGAACCCAGCAGCCCAGGCTACCCTCCCCTACAATGCTGGCACAGCTTCTCACTAAGTCTACATCACAGTCAAGTCAACCAATGACAGAAGTGTGTAAGATAAAAGCAGGAGGAAAAGTGCAACTTGTTTCTGCTTAGGATGTAGAAGGCTGGAAAGAACAATGCTCCAACCCTTACACCACCACCACCACTAAAATGATGCAAGTTAATCTGAAAAACAACAACTCTTCTGGAACCCATGAGGGTTAATAGGACAACTAACTAACCTGAAATCTAAAGATAGACCAGTGTCTTCAAGAAAAGATGGGGCTGGAGCATTTGCTTACCTGGGGAAAATGCCAGCCATGATACAGGCCAGGTAAGAATTCAGCTAACATTTTTAACGAATTGCTACAGGCCAAATGTGAACTAATTCAAAAGTACAGAACCCCTGGGAAGCATGGACACAAGAAGAATTCAGTCACTCACGGGCTCTTCTCCATAGACCTCCTGGGAATCATGAGAAAGACTGGGATAGTAAAGATAAGAAACTTCAAAACAGCCTCTCTCAGAGTACAGGCCTGGGGGAAGCAAACAGCCGCCACTACTGGAAAGGCATGAAGCTGAAGGACGGCCCAGATTCTTGAACTCTGTCTCCTCTAGAGAATAAAAACCTTCATGTCCTGAGGGAAAAGCAGCAAACCCAGATGACCTTAGAGGACAAATACAGCCCCATTGTTGCTAGAGGGAAGGAAAAGAAAAGCCCTCTATCTACTAGAAACAAGAATATATGATGAGCCCAGGCTATCACAGGCCTCCTAAACCTGAGATAGAGGGCCCTATTTCCTAGACCCAGCATCACAAAGCCTGCCTAAGACTGAGGTTGAACCAGAACAACAGAAAATGTCCCTCTGACAAACACTGAATAACAAGGAACAGCAGTCTTTTGCTAATGGAGAGTCAATAGTGGAAAGAGATCTTTTCTGAGGCAAGGTGCAAAGGAAAGACCTATAGTTGAGGGTGGGATAAATATTGAAAAAAAAAAAAAAACAGTCTCTGGCAAGTTAGCACCACCTTCAACATAAGTAGCTCTAGAGGAATCTGAAGCCTGTGGTGCACTGAAGAAAATAACAGCAACAGCAAAAGCCCAAGTCAATTCAACTCCTGGCTAGGCTAATTCTCTTGCTCCACTAAAAGCCTAGCAAAAACCAAGGTGGGCCCATGTATAGGCACAATACTATTTACCTCAGTCTTTGCTATCCTAAACAGATGTCCAACATGCAACAAAAAATAACAAGGCATGCAAAAACCAAGAAAACAACCCACTGTCAGGAAACAAAGCAAACAATATAACTAGAGTAAGACAGACCCAGAGAGCGAAGTATCAGACAGGGAATTTAAGATAATATAACACATGCTAAAGGTTCTCACGGAAAAACTGCAAGACAACATGCAAGAACAGATGGGGAATTTCAGCAGAGATAGAAACTATAAGGAAGAATCAAATAGAACTGTTACAAATCAGGAATGCAAGCTGGTGTAGCCACTCTGGAGAACAGTATGGAGGTTCCTCAAAAAAGTTGAAAATAGAGCTACCCTATGACCCAGCAACTGCACTACTGGTTATTTACCCCAAAGATACAAATGTAGTAATCCAAAGAGGCACCTGCACCCCAATGTTTATAGCTGTAATGTCCACCATAGCCAAACTATGGCAAGAGCCCAGATGCCCAACGACAGACGAATGGATGAAGAAGATGTGGTAGATATATACAATGAAATATTATGCAGCCATCAAAAAAATGAAACCTTGCCATTTGCAACAACGTGGATGGAACTAGAGGGGATTATGCTAAGCGAAATAAGTCAATCAGAGAAAGACAATTATCATATGATCTCATTGATATGCAGAATTTAAGTAACAAGGAAGAAGATCATAGGGGAAGAGAGGAAAAAATGAAGACGAAACCAGAGAGGGAGACAAACCATAAGAGACTCCTAATCATAGGAAACAAACTGAGGGTTGCTGGAGTGGAGGCGGGTCAGGGGATGAGGAGGGCGGGTGATGGACACTGGGCTATGTGTTGTGGTGAGCACTGGGTGTTGTGTAAGACTAATGAATCACAGACCTGTACCCTTGAAACAAACATTATATGTTAATTAAAAAAATAAAAAATTAGGGAAAAAAGAAATATTACAAACCAAAAACATGGTAACATAGATGAAGTAAGTCTACAACAAATGGGTCATCAACAAACTCAATAAAGACAAAGAAACAAACAGTAAACTTGAAAATGGATAAACAGAAAATACCCAAACTGAAACACAAAGAGATAAAACACTTAAAAAAAATAAATAAATAAAACAGAACACCAACCCAGAATGGTGAGAAATTTTCAAACGGTCTAACATACATACAATTGGAATTCTAGAAGAAATATAAAAAGAAAATATTTGCAAATATCTAAGAATTTTCCAAAATTGATGGCAGATATCAAACCAGAGATCCAACAAATGCAGAGAACATCAAAGAGAACAAATACCAAATAAAATACATCTAGGCATTATATAATAAAAATGCTGAAAACCCAGAAATAAAGTGAAAATCTTAAATGTGGCCAGCAGGGAAAAAAGATATATGGCCCACAGCAGACCAAGGATACAAATAATAGAACTCTCCTCAGAAGCTATAGGAATGACAAGTTAATGGTGTGATATACTTAATGTGCTCAAAGAAATTAATGAAACAAAATTCCATACCCACTGAAAATATGTTTTGAAACCATAATAGAAACAATAGGTTTTTTTCAGAAAAACAAAAGCTAAAAAAATTCAATGCCAACAGACCTGCACTGCAAGATATGTTAAAGAAAGTCCTTCAGGCATTAGGAATATATCAAACAAAAAGATGAATCTCCAAAAAGAAATGAGTAACACCAGAAGTGGCATAAAGAAAGATGAAATTCATTTTTTTATTATTTTAATTGCTGTAAATAAACTATCAATGGCAAAAATAGTAGCCATCTATTGTGTGTTTACAGAATAGTAAAAGTAAAATGTATGACAATAATGGGAAGTACTGGATATGCATTGTTTTAAGTAATTTCTACTACATAGTAAGTGGCATATTATTTGAAGGTAACAGTACACTAATTAAAGATGTATATTGTAAACTTAGGGTGTGTGCACACAAAAAAATTTAATAAGGGATATAAACTACAATGGAGATAAAATGTAATCATAAAAAATAATCCAAAAGAAGGCAAAAAAAAAGAACCAGAAAGTACATGAAATCTAGCAAGATGATAGATTTAATCCACCTGTATCAATAATTGTATTAAATATAAATGGCCTTACAAAACACTGCAAAGAACAGATTGTCAGAATGGATATGAAAGCAAGACCTAAGGATACTCTAAGAAATCCACTTTAAATATAAAGAAATAGATAGATAAACAGATGATAGGTAAATAGGTAATATGGAAAAAGATACAACATGCAAACACTAGTCAAGAGAAAGCTGAACTAACTATACTAATGTCAAGCAAGGTATACTTCAGAACCAGATACAGTTCAAGGATAAAAAAAAACTTTTAACAGGTGTGGCAGGAAAAATATGACAGAATTGTTTAAACTTGTATTCCATCTGGGACTTCTTTCTGATCTACAATAAGATGTATTTTTACACAAGACAAATGAAGAGAATAATGTCAATAGGAAAGGATAGATAACTTTTTTTCATGGATCAAAACCAAACCAGATGCTAAAAATAATTATGACATATCACACAAAATAGACTCCAACTTCAAAATGTCCAGGATTTCCCAGTATTAGCTAAATGCCCTCTTGGTAATGCAATACTTTCTTTTTTTAAATAAAAAGTTCTACTTACTCAAAGTTTATAAAGAGTGATACAAATGAAAACAAGAAAGAACTGTGGTCTTTGACAAAGAATCATAATTTATTCCACAAGTATCTGAATGTCAATTACATACTCATCATTGCTCAGGCAGTGACTCATCACTGCATAAGCACAGCTTAGTATCCAACGATGAGCAAACAAAATACCAGCAAAATGCTCTTTTTATTTTTATTTTTTTGCAAAATGCTATTTTTAAAGATACAACACATTTCTGCTTTTTTATAGAGTGTATTTACCTCAAAGCCAAGTCTATCCTTTTCTTTCCAAAAACAAAAATGTGTTACTTTCTTATCCCAGAATTCATCAGGCTTCACTACACAAACAAGGGACACCTCAGCTGGAACAACATTCTATAAAATACAAAAAAACAATTATAAATTATACATGTAAAGTGAATAATTTATTAAGGTTATAAATTACTAGGTTTTCATGGTTGGGCTGAGTAATTAAGAGACCTTTGGAAAAGAATTAAAATAATAAGAAATACTCCAAACTTCAAAACATACATGGCAATAAAAGAAATACTTGGAAAGACAAGTTGATTCAGAAAAGATTTCAAATATACAATGTAATATATGCAGTACATGTGAATTATTTTTGTGTTTTACTGAATCGCTCTAATAGGGATATATTCAGATTAAACTATAAGACAATTTTTAATTGGCCAACTATTACATTTGGTTTTTCTACTGTATGAAAAAATTTTTTTCTAACACAATCATCTTGGAGAATTTCTTCAAATAATGTAAAATCAATTTTCTCACAAAATAAATTTCTTACTGGCCATTATACAAAGAAGCCCCGATTCTGCTTGATTATTAACTTGAAGAAGAGGACGAGCTCTGACAAATACAATTTCACATTTACTAGATATGGTTATTCATATTACCTAAAGAAGAATGGAAGTTAACATTTACTGAGTTAATAAAATATTCCATATATTTTATCAGCAAACCCCCTACAGTCTATCTTTAAATTAGATCTTAAACCTATCCATTTCTACCACCCACATTGCTAACATCCCCAAACTAGTCAGCTTTTTAAAATATCCTCTTAACAGGCCTCCCTTCTTTTTTCACATTTTCTTATGCTCACAGTAAAATTCAAACTCCTTACCAAGGCCTAGAAAGCCCTCCAAGCTCAGGCCCCCACTGACCCTCAGACCTCACCTCACACCCCTCCCCTCTCAGCTCACTCCCCTACCACAGCCATACTAAGCTTCAAGCTGTTCCTGGACTATATTAAGTCTGTTTCCACCTGAGGCTTATGCCCTTGATGTTTCCTCTGTGGGGAGTGTTTTTTGCCCTATACACCTAGGAAGAATGCTCCCTCCATTAAGATTCTACTCAAACATTCCCTTTTTAGAGAGACCGTCCCTGACTACCCTATCTAAAGTAGCACCAACTGACTCAGTCTCCTTTTAAGACTGTATTTTTCTTCATAGCATTTATCACTGTCTGTTGTTACATTATTTAGTAATTTGCCTAGTTACTTACTGTCTGACTCCTTAAGTAGAACATTAGCTTCCAAATGGCAATTACCTTATCTATCATGTGACTCCTATATCTCCAGCCTATGACAGTGCCTGGCATATAGAAAACACTCCATAAATATCTGTTCAATAAATGAATTCACATTAACAAGTAGATCTCATTCTCCCAATTTTACAGGAAAGCAAACCGAGTTTCAAAGAACTAAAGAAACTTGCCCAATATAACAGAGTTGTTAACTGATGGTGCTAAAACAGAAACCAGGTCTGACTCTAAAGTTCTACCACACCATTTTAAACGTTCTACACCAGGAATAAGCGAATTCTTTCTGAAGGTGTAGATAATAAATATTTTAGGCTTTGCAGGACATGCAGTCTCTACTGCAACTACTTCAAGTCTGTCATTGCAGTATGAAAGCAGCTATAAAAAATATAAATGAATGCGCACAGTTGAGTTCCAATAAATCTTTATTTACAAACTAGGGGTTAAATACCATTCAAGACCATAAATGGCACAACTGAATACTAATAAATATGGTTATAATTATTATTAATTAGGAGAAAACAGAAATCTTTCAATTTAAGCACATTTTTGGGCACGTAACAAATCTGGTGCCCCCCTGCAATGACCGGGCTATGAATAAGATAAATAAATTCAAAGGTATCAAAAGTTATCCGAGAGGCTGGGAAATTTAGGCTAGATTGAGGTTTATTTATATATTGACTTGTGGAAGACTATAACTTCAAAATCACTGAATATTAAAGTTGTGAGAAACAAGAAAAGCCAAACCACTCATTTTAGAGAATATTAGTTACAAACAAAGCCACCACTAAGCTCTGGGATCCCAAATACTAGTACCTTTTGAAATAAAAGCAATGAATGAGTTTTTATGTCAAAACTGTTTGACTAGGAGTAAACAAAAGGCCATTGCAACTTCTGAAAAATTAACTTATTTAATAAATCCAAAAGTTGTTAAAATACCTATCAGAAAAGAAATCACAAGAGGGGATTAAATCATCCACTGACTGTTCTTCAAAACTGCCACTGATCAAAGTCCAGTTCATACAGCAAGTCCCAAACAGGTCATCTGTGACACAGTTGAATGACAGGATGAAAGGAAGAACACAAGGTCATAATTAATGGAGTTCTCACCTAATAGTTATTTTAACAACTTTTACCAAGAAGAGTTCATCTTCAGGGTTGTGCTAGCAATATATCTGACAGAAAAAGTGATGGGATACCAATCTGTGCTCCCTTAAAAAACTGATATCCTTTCCAATCCAAAGGAGTGATTCTAATGATAAAGGTTTAGGCCACACATTTAAGAAGGAGGTAATGGGTGGATAATTTGGGGACCACTTCCAAACTCCCATTGGTAAATATACCCTTTGTAAAAGATAAAGCCAAGACTTGGGGGTTAGGCCATGTTAAGTTCCAACTGCAGCTCTTTCCCTTGTTCATTACAACAACCTGGTTAAGTTATTTAAAATCTTTGAGCCTCGGGGTGCCTGGGTGGCTCAGTCAGTTAAGCATCTGCCTTTGGCTCAGGTCATGATCTCAGGGTCCTGGGATCCAGCCCCGCATCAGGCTCCCTGCTCAGTGGGGAGTCTGCTTCTCCCTCTCTCTGCTCATGATTTTTCTCTCTCTCTCAAATAAACAAAATCTTTTTTAAAAAATTAATTAATTAAATCTTTGAGCTTCAGCTGATCTTTTGGGATAATAGAACCTGCTTCCCAAGTTCGTGAGGATAAAATTAAATGAGATTAATTTATAGGAAGTTTAGTACACTACCCAAACCATATTAAGCACTAAAATTACTAGTTCGCATCCCCCAAATCCCTTTTTCCTAATAATCCCAAATAAAAAATAAAACATTAAGAATCATTCTTCTTGGGGCACCTGGGTGGCACAGTGGTTAAGTGTCTGCCTTCTGCTCAGGTCATGATCCCAGAGTCCTGGGATCGAGCCCCGCATCAGGCTCCCTGCTCGGCGGGAAGCCTGCTTCTCCCTCTCCCACTTCCCCTGCTTGTGTTTCTGCTCTCGCTGTGTCTCTCTCTGTCAAATAAATAAATAAAATCTCTAAAAAAAAAAAAAGAATCATTCTTCTTAGTTATCATTTAAAATTCCTGGGTGGCTCAGTCAGTTAAATGTCTGCCTTCAGCTTGGGTCATGATCTCAGGGTCCTGGGATGGAGCCAGCACAGGGCTCCCTACTCAGCAAGGAGTCTGCTTCTCCCTCTGCCTCTGCCACTCCTGCTTGTGCTCTCTCTCTCCCTCTCTCTCAAATAAATAAAATCTTTAAAAAAATAAATAAAATAAAATTCGAAATTATACTTCTTTCCACAGAACCCAAAAGTAGCTACTAATTATTTGCCAATTCATTTAAAAGTCTTGATCTTTCTTTCAATATCACTGATATTTACCTAACTGAATGTTCACTATCCCATATAACTGTCAACTTCTATTTTCCCCAAACTGACCTGCCATCAGCTCCCTTCATTCTATTTGCTTCACTTCTGAGCTATCACTAAAGTCAATGTCCCTGCTAGGAATGCCCTTTTCACTTTTTTCATCTAAATTAGATAATCTTTTTTATTTAACTCACTTAACTTCTACACTCTCTTAAAGCCTTTCTAAGGAAACCCAGATACATCAGAGCAATCTGCCACCTTTAAATCACTCGAATGTTTTATTTTTCCATTTCAGATCACAACATCCTCAATACCCTTATAATAAAACAACGGAAGTTTACTAGGTAGGTACCTCATACAAGGGAAGATCGTGAAATCTTTCTGTGAGGAACACAAGGAAACACAAAGACTAGTATCAGACCAAAGACTTTGCAACTGCAGCTGTTTATTAAATGCTGGTTTGTGGGCTGCTAAAGTTCCCAAGGACACAGCTGTCAAGTACATTTCTTCTGGATGAGAAATAAGTAATAAGAGTACCATAAATCCTGGTACTTTTTAGAGGAAAGTAAGGAACAGAAGGAAATGACTGCTCAGAACCACACGAGAAGCTTTTCCAGACTAGATTTACCCAGTCCTGCTCCCCACCTATAGTAACAGAATGGAGTAGACAGGGGATGATGCAGATATCACAGCATGCAGAAGCTCCCAGGTAAGTCCAACAGTACCTCACACTTTTGGACTCACTGGCCTACTTACTAAATTATTTAAACATGACATACTATTTTTGATCATTTACAAATCTTTAGAATAGGTATGAAATTTATTTTACTATTCAAAGTCAAACCTCTAAGAATTGAATTTTAAAAAAATCCAGTAGTGTGCATTTCAGAACTCAGTCACTGCTGAGAATTTTGGGCACAGTGAAATAAATGAAATGCATCTGCCATTATCACTTTATCTGTTGCTATAAAATAAAGCCATTTCCTAATAGTCAAAAATAAAATTACCTGTAGCATTAAGACTACTGTTTTCACCACATTCCACTGTGATTTTCTGCCATCCACAATCACGGTAAATCCTCTAGCCTTACACTTTTCACTGAAACAAACAAACAAAATACAAAGTATTAAAACAGGCTTCACACTTTATTCTTTATAATCCTAAATAAAGTCTATAGCTTAATCGTATATGGAGCAGCATTAATCTCACTTGGTTTGGTTTACACTGTCATTAATAAAATTCTTCAGGGTATCCTTTCAGTTTCTTCAGGAAATTTGATTTTTCTCATTTTAGGAAGCATTGACAATTTACAAACTAATTTGGCAAGAAAATTACTCTAAAGGTACAGGAAGTCAATGTCTTAAAAAGAGAAGAAATCAGAGCAACATTCAGTCTCAAGAGCCTTTCAATTTCTTCATTTATGAAATGGGATTCCAGTGAAGTATGTAACTAATGACTGCCAAGTGCATACATACTTCTTGCCTCTCCTTCCTGCCAGAAGTAGAAGTGATAGTTTAAAACAGGTAGAAAATAGGGGCACCTGTGTGGCTCAGTTGGTTAGACATCTGCCTTTGGCTCAGGTCATGATCCTGGGGTCCTGGCACCGAGCCCCGCATTGGGCTCTCTGCTCAGTGGTGAGTCTGCTTCTCCCTCTCCCTCTGTCATCTCTCTCACTTTCACTCTCTCTCAAATAAATAAAATCTTTAAAAAAAAAAAAAAAAAAACAGGTAGAAAATAGACTAAGCTATTACTAAACCTTTGGAAATGGATTTCTTGGGTGTTCTTTTGGGAAAATTTAATGAAATGAGGTAGTACTTGGTCTACATAGTAGTTAAAAACTTGAATACACCACGTCTGAACATACACCCCCCTCATCTTTGCATTCTCAGTTCCTTGACCAGCAAAATATTATCTTGAGTGTCAGAATATGTTATTACTACACATTACATTCAATTATTCAAGTATTAACTAAACACTTCCCAGAAGCCTACCCTAGTAAAATATAACAACTACACTAAAAAACTCCATGCTAAAGACCAAACTCCATAGCTACTTTATGATTATTATTTTTTTACTTAAAAAATGAATTCAATGCAAGGATCTCAAGTGCTCTCTCTCCAATACAGAAGAAACTGCAGTTTTACTTAGCAGAGCAAGGATTTGGTAGTGAAACCTCTCCACACTCAAAGTTCTATCAATCGCATACATTATAGGAAAGGTAATCAGCAAACCGTTTCCTAAGATTTAAATCCAACAATCCTGAGGATTTTACTAATCCTGCTTTACTTCCTCCAAGTTTTCACATCAGCCTCAAGAGGATTCTTGGAGAAGTGATGTCTAAATCTACCAAGCAACAGTAAAGTTACAAGTATGAGGATGGTACTGCTAAAGATTTATAAGAACAGGGGCCTCTGTAGGCAGGAACAGAAGCTGAGCTTCCAAAGAAAAAGGGAACTGTTCAAAAGATGACACAAATTGAAATATATGTTCATACAAAAAACGTGCACACAAATGTTCACAGCAGCATAATTACTAACAGCCAAAAGTAGAAACAAGTCAACTGTCCATCAATGATGAACAGAAAAACAAAAATCTATATATAATGGAATATTATTCACTATAAAAATGAATGAAGTACTGGGGCGCTGGGAGGCTGTCAGTTAAGTGTCTACCTTCAGCTCAGGTCATCTCAGGGTCCTGGGATTGAACCCCATAGCAGGCTCCCTGCTCAGCAGGGAGTCTGCTTCTCCCCCTCCCCCGTGCTCCTGCTGTGGATCTTTCTCTCTCTCTCACATAAATAAATAAAATCTTTTTTTTTAAACAATCTTTTTTTTTTTTAAAGATTTTATTTATTTATTTATTTGACAGAGACAGCGAGAGAGGGAACACAAGCAGGTGGAGTGGGAGAGGGAGAAGTAGGCTCCCCGCTGAGCAGGGAGCCCGATGTGGGGCTCAATCCCAGGACCCTGGGATCATGACCTGAGCCAAAAGCAGACGCTTAACAACTGAGCCACCCAGGCACCCCATAAATAAAATCTTGAAAAAAAAAAAAAAAGGTACTGATATATGTTACAACATGGATAAACCTTGAAAACATTATGCTAAGTGAAAGAAGTCAGACACAAAAGCCCACATATTGTACGATTACATTTATATGAAATGTCCAGAATAAACAAATACACAGAGACAGATCATACAGATTAGTAGCTGCTAAGGGCTAAGAGGAGAAGAGAGTGGGGAGTGACTGCTAATGGGTGCAGCATTTCTTTTTGGCCCAATGGATGAGTGTGTAATGGTCACACAACCTTGTCAATATACTGAAAACCACTAAACTGTACAATTTAAAAAGTTGATGTTTAAAGTATGTGAATTATAACTCAATAAAAAAATGCTGAAGTACTCCATTTTTGGATTTTGCATTTTAAAATAAAGGACTAAGTATTCTTTGGTGGGGGGAATGTGAGGCAATACAATGATCACTTTGGATTAGCAAGAGCATATAAAGACTTGCTTGGGGAAGCAAATCTGACATCTAATTGCAAGCTATAGGATCAGGTAAGGAGGAAATTCTTGGAGTTCCTCACCAATAAGACATCTAGGAAGACCACTAAAACTTAGGCAGGATACAAGTAACTTAGGTAAGGATACCTCACCAAAAGAGACCAACCTAGGTAAGGCAGCTGGCTATTGGGTGGTCTTCAGAGAAGTAAAAGCAACTCAGGGTCTCTACCAATGCCTTATGGAAATTTGCAGGAGGGGAAGATAAGACACACAGAGTTGTCCAGTAGAAGGCTTCCCTTTCTGGTACTACAGCCAAGAGAAGTGTGCCATCCCCATAATTTGGTACTTTCTTCTCAATTGGCATCTGCTTCTCAGAGATACAGGTTACACGACCATTTTGTTAAAAGAAGTTTTACACGAATAACACATTTTTATTTCAAAGCACACTCTAAATTAATCTGTATCTTAAGAGAAAGAAAATAATGAAGCTTGCAAATACCATCTGCAGTGATCTTAAGGGCATAAAGTACTCTAAATTTATCTTTTAGGGTACTTAAAAAAAACAGCCTTAATCATAATTTTCTCACATTTTACTAAGATAATGAAAATACATACACAACTGAGAGATACTATTTGAAAACTGCAAGACCAAATGATCTTTCAACTACATGAAAGGATTGTTTTACTTTCTTTTTTTACTTCATTCCTATAAGTGGAATGATAGTTTCAAGTATTTTTTTTTTTTTAAGATTTTATTTATTTATTTGACAGAGAGAGCACAAGCAGGGGGAGCAGGCAGAGGGAGGACCCTGGGATCCCAGGGCCCTGGGGTCACGACCTGAGCCAAAGGAAGATGCTTAACCGACTGAGCCACCCAGGCGCCCCTCAAGTATTTTTTAACATTCTTAATTTAGAAGCATGTTCTGTCCTTTATAAAAGGGTATGTTAGAGGAGCTGCAGTAC
The DNA here is from genome assembly GCF_011800145.1 of Mirounga leonina. Taxonomy (NCBI): domain Eukaryota; kingdom Metazoa; phylum Chordata; class Mammalia; order Carnivora; family Phocidae; genus Mirounga; species Mirounga leonina. Next base: position 52,686,222 of record NW_023270377.1, on the reverse strand, counting down.
TAGTATTAATGAAAACTCCTATTGCTTTTAACATGTTTATAATTACATCTAAAGAACAATAACAAAAAAATCTATTAACACCTATCTCCTTGTTCCTCCCCCATTAGAGCCTTTCAAGGGTGAGGTGGCTGAGTTTAAAACTACTATGAAAAGAGGAGAGGCTCCTTAACAAGCCCACTCACTTTGATTAGAAACATACTGTCAATGGATTTCTCGGGTTCAGTACATTGTAGCTCTTCACTAATTTCTTTGATTACAACTAAGGGTTCCTTCTTTTCCACTCATACAGCTCTGCTTACACTTATATTATGGCAACTAATTTCACTTATACTTTTCTTGTAATTACTTGTTTACAATTTATCTTCATTGGATAACATGCTTCCAGAAAGCGAGGATGTTATCTTACTGATATCCTGGCAGCTTTTAGCACAGTGCGTTAAACAGAGACGGCCTTTAGAGATGTTAGAGGGAGGGCACCTGGGTGGCTCAGCTGTTAAGCGTCTGCCTTCGGCTCAGGTCATGATCCCAGGGTCCTAGGATCGAGCCCCACATCGGGCTCCTTGCTCGGCGGGGAGCCTGCTTCTCCCTCTCCCACTCCCCTTGCTTGTGTTCCCTTCTCTCGCTCTCTCTGTTAAATAAATAAATAAAATCTTTAAAAAAAAAAAGAAGAAGAAGAAGAAGAAATGTTAGAGGGTGCACTACACATCAGTCCCTAGTCAGAAAGCAACAATGGCTTTCCTTCTCCTTCAGAACTGAAGCCTTTACCATGGCCTACCAGGTCCTCTAAGATCTGATTCTGGCCTCTCTAATCTGACCACAGTTCTACAACTCTGGACCTCTCTCAAACTGCTCCCACCATACTACCTCCTTGCTGATCTCACAATGTGCTGAGCCTCCTCCTGCCTCAGGGTCTTTGCACTAACTGCTCTCTCTGTCATAAATGCTCTTTCTTAAATGCTCTTGCATTTGATGTATGTACGGCTTGCCCCTCACTTCCATTATCTCTGGTAAAACATCATCCTATCATTTTGTAAAATATTGCCACACATGCCATCTCTCTTAACTTTATATGCTTTGTCTTTATAGTATTCATGAACATCCAATATATTCTGAATTTATTTGTAATATTAGTTGGATCATTATGTGCACGTGCATAATAAGGGCGGGGACTGGGTGTCCTTTGTTCACCCATTTCCTCAGCACCTGGAACAATGAGGAGCTCATTATACGGTCTCACATATTTACTGAGTGACTAAAGACTTATGATCTTAATGTCTATGTGATTTTTGGCAAATTATTAAACCTCTGCATTCTAATGTTTATTCTGTAACATAAATGAGTTTTTCTACAATTAGGAAGAACTTAAGATTCAAGTTTGAATTTTAAAAAAAATCAAAACTTGAAAAAAATGGAAAGGTAACTTTAGATTTTGAATCATTACAGAATCAACAGTAATCTAATCAAGATTAATCTGGGCAAGTACTTGGCATATTTCTAGAAAAAAATTAAGAATGGAGAAGGTGGTTAGTCTAGATGATTGTTAACGTACTTTCCAATCTTGATGAAATTGGATGATCAATAAGCTAAAAAATACTGATTTTAAATACAGGTATTTTATTTTTATTGTACTTCGCTTTACTGCACTTCACAGATAACTACATTTTCTACAAATTGAAGGTTTGTGACAACCCTGCGTCCATCAACTCTATAGGCGGCACTGTCCCAACAGCATTTGTTCACTTTATGTCTCTGTGTCACATTTTAGTAATTCCCGTAATATTTCAAACTTCAAATTATTATATTTGTTATGGTGATCTGTGATCTTTGATGTTCCTATTATAATTCTTTTGGGGTGCCACAATCCATACCCATGTAAGATGGAGAACTTACTGTTATGTGTTGACTGTTCTACCTACTGGTTGTTCCCCCGTCTCTCCCTCTCTTTTGGCCTCCCTAGTCCCTGAGACACAATAAGACTGAAATTAGGCCAGTTAATAACCCTTCAGTGGCTTCTCACTGTTCAAGTGAAATGAAGAGTCTCATGTCTTTTACTCTGAAACAAAAGCTAAAAATGATTAACCCTAGTGAGGAAGACATGAAGAAAGCTAACAGGCTAAAAGCTAGGTTTCCTGCACTAGTCAGCCAAGTTGTAAATACAAAGGAGATATTTATGGAAGGAAATTAAAAGTGCTACTCCTGTGAACAAATGAACGATAAGAAAGAAAAACATTCCTATTGCTAATATGGAGAGAGTTTGAGTGGTCTGGATAGAAATCCAAACCAGCCACAACATTCCCTTAAGTCAAAGCCTAATCCAGAGCAAGGCCCTAACTCTCTTCAATTCTAGGAAGGCTGAGAGAGGTGAGGAAGCTGCAGGAGAAAGTCTGAAGCTAGCAGAGGTTGGCTCATGAGGCTTACGGAAAGCTGTCTCTATAATGTAAAAGTGCAAGGTAAAGCAGCAAGTGCTGATATAGAAGCTGCAGAAGTTCTCCACCAAAACATCTACCTAGGATCATTACTGAAAGTGGCTACACTCTACAACAGATTTTCAATGTAGACAAACAACCTTCTATTGGAAAAATATGCCATCTAGAACTTGTGCAGCTAGAGAGAAGTCAGTGCCTGGCTTCAAAACTTCAAAGGACAGGGGCGCCTGGGTGGCACAGTCAGGTAAGTGTCTGACTCTTGGCTTTGGCTCAGGCTGTGATCACAGGGTCGTGAGATTAAGCCCCATGTCTGGCTCCATAATCAGCATAGAGTCTGCTTAAGAAAAACTCTCTCCCTCTCCCTCTGTCCCCCACCACCAAGGGGCATGCTCTCTCATGTGCACTCTCTCTCTCTAAAATAATTAAATCTTTAAAAAAAAAAAAAAAAGGACAGACTGACTCTCTTGTCAGAGGCTAATGCAGCTGGTGACTAAATTGAAGCCAATGCTCATTTACCATTCCAACAATCCTAGGGCCCTTCAGAATTATGATAAATCAGGGCACCTGGGTGGCTCAGTTAGGCGACTGACTCTTGGTATCAGCTCAGGTCTTGATCTCAGAATCGTGAGTTCAAGCCCCAGTGGGCATGGAGACTACTTAAAAAAAATTAAAAAATAGAAAAGGATTATGCTAAATCTACCCTGCCTATACTCTATAAATGAAACAACAAACTCTGGATGAAACTACATCTGTTTACAACATGGTTTACTGAAAAGGTTTAAGCTCACTATAGAAATCTACTACTCAGAAAAAAAAAAGATACCTTACCTTTTAAACTATTACTGCTCATTGACAATGCATCTGGTCACCTAAGAGCTCTGATGGAGATGTACAGTGAGATTAATGTTGTTTTCATGCTTGCTAACATGACATCCATTCTGCAGCCCATGGGTCAAGGAGTAATTCTGACTTTCAAGTCTTATTATGTGAGAATATTTCATTAATCTATTGCTGCCAGAGACAGTGATTCTTCTGATGGATCTGGGCAAAGTAAATTGAAAGCCTTCGGGAAAGGATTCACCATTCTAGATGTTATTAAGAACATTCATTGATTTATGGGAAGAGATCAAAATATAAATATTAACAGAAGTTTGGGAGAAGTTGATTCCAACCCTCACGAATGACTTAGGGATTCAAGACTTCAATGGAGGAAGTAAAGGCAAATATGGCTTTTCTGTGATATTCACTTCATTGCAGTGGTCTAGAACTGAACCTGCAATTATCTCCAAGATTTGCCTGTATATACTGAATATACTGTTGAAAGAAAGTGTTAAGACAAATAAAGTTTTCAGTATTTCTTTTATAATACTGTATTATTTCATATGTTAACTATCAACTGTGATAGATTTAGGTTAAATGTGAATAAATACTGGGGCTCCTGGGTGGCTCAGTTGTTAAGCATCTGCCTTCAGCTCAGGTCGTGATCCTGGGGTCCTGGGATTGAGCCCCACATCGGGCTCCTTGCTTCTCTCTCTCCCGCTCCCCCTGCTTGTGTTCCCTCTCTCACTGTGTCTCTCTCTGTCAAATAAATAAATTAAATCTTTAAAAAAAAAATGTGAATAAATACTAACACTTATCAATAGATATTGCGCTGTGATTACAGCTCAGGTGGCTGCAAAGCAGAATTAGAAACACAGGCTAGCAGCCCAACTGCCAGGTTCTAAATCCCCCTCTAGCCCTGATTCACCACATGGTCTTGGTCAAGATACCTAAATTGCCCACTCTTTCTGTCTCAGATCCCTCATACACAAGACAGGGGTAATGATGACTGTACTCATAAGTTTGTTATGAGAATTGTATGACTTAACGTTATTTGTTACTTCCTTAAATATAAGATATTCTTTTCATATATGCCTCCTAATCATCATCCATAAGTAAATCCTCAGGTCCATTTGAATCTAAAGTCCTAAAAAGGAAAGAAAGACCAGCCTAGACAAACTTCTTATCCATCAAAATAGTTTCTACTGAGCCACCAACTTCAGTATGCTTATTTGCTTTTCCAAAAAATGTAAGCTGTTCTGAGAATGCTCAGTTACTAGGTCCAATCAGCCCACATTTGAGAAACTGAAGTAGTAAAATAAAAAGCAGAAACCCATACCCATAAGCTATACTGACCACTGACTAAGAATGAGGTAGTACACTGAGCTATGAAAAATACAAATTATAGTTTCTCCCCTCAAGGAGTTCAGAATCACTTAGTGCCTACTTTATACTCATAGACATTACATTATTTAATGTTACTAGGGAAACAATATATGCTTTTGAAATTTAAAAAAAAGACAAATAATAAATGTAAAAATAAATAAAAATTTGGGCACCTGGGTGGCTCAGTCAGTTAAGTATCTGCCTTCGGCTCAGGTCATGATCCCGGGGTGCTGGGATTGAACCCCACATTGGGCTCCTTGCTCAGCAGGGAGCCTGCTTCTCCTCTCCCTCTGCCCCCCGCTCACGCTTGCTCTCTCGCTATCTCAAATTAATAAAATCTTTAAAAATAAATAAATAAATAATAAAAATTTCAGAACCATCATTAAACACATCATGGTTAAACTCCTAAAGAATCAGAAACAGCAAGGGCTGTAAGTTTAGATAACAGCAGAATCTGGAAAAGATCTATATAAAGGAGCTAATAAAATTTAGTGTGAAAGGAGCACCTTAAAGAGCCTAAGGAATACAGAGCATAAAGAATATGAGCAAAGGCACCACATATTAATTTGAGAAAGTTTCTTAATTTCTCTGCCCTTTTTCATATATGAAATAGAAATAATATTATCTTATTATTTTGAAAACTTAGTTAATACAAGTACTTAAAACTAAGTGCTTTGCATAATAAGTGTTCAAGAAATATTAACTGAAAAGGTGAGTCGAATCATGTAAGGTTTTGGCATAGCAGTTAAGAAGGCTGAAAGACTGCTTTTGAGAGCAAAGACCTAGTCTTTCCTGCCTTCACAATGCACGACGCACAAAATAAATGTCTACCGAATTGAATTCACCATGCAGTAAGAAGACGAGGTCATACAAACTGGGAAGGAAGAAACTGTTGTTTCAGTGAAATTAATCCTGTTTTATGTGCAAAGTGGTAAGAGAATAGGGACAGAGAAGTTAGCCTGGCTATTGTTGTACTAGTCCAGCTTGACAACTTAGCCATCCCTTGACGTGAACTTAAGCATATGAAAAGAAAGAGAAAGGAAAGAAAAATAAAAACTACATGGCAAAGAAAGCGAATACTGGCTTAGCAGTTCCATTTTAAAACAGCACATTATAAATTTTCAATACATATATGTTGAATGAGTGAGATGACTTATTAAAAAAAAAAACACTCATCAAGAGCATAAAGGGGCACCTGGGTGGCTCAGTTGGTTAAACGGCTGCCTTCAGCTCAGGTCACGATCTCAGGGTTCTGGGATCAAGCCCCACATCAGGCTCCATGTTCAGAGGGAAGCCTGCTTCTCCCCTGCCTGCCGTTCCCCCTGCTTGTACTTGCTCTCTCTCACTCTTTCTGTGTCAAATAAATAAATAAAATCTTAAAAAACAAAAAAAGGAGCATAAAGCATGTTAAGGGGCACCAGGGTGGCTCAGTCAGTTAAATGTCCTACTCTTGATTTCAGTCCACGTCAAGTCCTGTGTCAGATTCTGTGCTGCGTGTGGAGTCTGCTTAAGATTCTCTCTCTCCCTCTGCCCCTCCCCAGCCCATCCTTGCTCACTCTCCCTCTCTAAAAAATAAAAAAATCTAAAAATTAAAAACAAAACAAAAAGCATGTTCAAAGCACTTAACCACAGTACTTTGAAGTAACTCTAAGGTCAATACAATTATAACCCCATTTGCTAAAAGTACATTTCTTAAGGAGGAAAAGGGAAGGTGCTGGCTCAAACTTCCTTGGAAGCAAGTCCCATTAAAAATATATATATATATATTAAATAAAGAGGGGGAGCCATCCCAGTCACACTCTCACAGACTATATTGAACATTCCAAAATCTAAGAAGACAAATCCATGATCAATTAAGGGTGTTAGACTCATATTCAAATTATCTTTTAATTGCTCTGCAGAGTCCTATAAGCTCCAAGAAGGCTCCTTAAAAGTGAGGGAGGGGGCAATGCAGTGGAAGTGGAGTTTGAGAAGGGAAGATGATGATGAGCAGAAACAGCTGTGGACCTCCATTTCTATTTGTTTTATAAATTTGGCTTCTGTGTCAGACTTTCTTTGAAGAAAAATGTCCATAGTTAGATTTTTTATAAATTCTGAACATATAGAATATATACCTTACAGAATACTAGTAGTTACATAGTCCAGAAGGGAGTGGCATGATATATTTCAAGTGCTGAAAGGAAAAAAAAGAACCTACAACCAAGAATACCCTACCTAGCAAGACTATCACTTAGAATTGAAAGATAAAAAGTTTCCCAGACAAACAAAGTTAAAGGAGTTCATCACCACCAAAACAGTCTTATGAGAAATGTCAAAGGACATTCTTTAAGTCGAAAACAAGATAGCATAACTAGAAGAAAATTATGAGAAAATTTCACAGGTAAAAGTAAACATATAGTAAAACTAGCAGATTAATTACTTATAAAGCCAGTATCAAGATTAAAACACAAAAGTAGTAAAATCAATTATATCCACAAAAATTCCAAGGAATACACAAAATAAACGGATATAAAATATGACATCATATACATAAAATATGGGGGGGTAGTAAAAATTTAGCACTTTTAGAATGTGTTCTAACTTAAGCAATTATCAACACAGACTGCTATACATAGGGAATGTTACATATAAACTCAATGATAACCACAAATCAAAAACCTATAATAGATAAACAAAAGAATAAAGAGAAAGGATTCCAAGCAGAACACTACAGAAAGCCATCAAATCACAAGAGAGCAGAAGAAAGGAACAGACAAGAACTACAAAAACAGGGCGCCTGGGTGGCTCAGTTGGTTAAGCAACTGCCTTCGGCTCAGGTCATGATCCTGGAGTCCCTGGATCAAGTCCCGCATCGGGCTCCCTGCTTGGCAAGGAGTCTGCTTCTCCCTCTGACCCTAACCCCTCTCATGTGCTCTCTCTCATTCTCTCTCTCTCAAATAAATAAAATCTTAAAAAAAAAAATTTTTTTTAAATAAAAATAAAAAAAAGAACTACAAAAACAATCAGAAAACAATTAACAAAATGGCAATTAAGTACATACCTATCAGAATTACTCTAAATATAAATTGACTAAATGCTCCAATCAGAAGACACTGGGTGACTAAATTGATTAAAAAAAAAAAGCTGCCTACAAAAGACTCACTTCTGACCTAGACACATACAGACTGAAAGTAAAGGGATGGAAAAGGATATTCCAGGCAGAAGGAAGCAAAGAAGAAAAAAAACACTGGGATAGCAATACTTATATCAGACAAAATAGACTTTATTTATTTATTTATTTATTTTTAAATGTTTTATTTATTTATTAATGAGAGTCAGAGAGAGAGAGAAAGAGAGAGAAAGGCAGAGACAGAGGGAGAAGCTGGCTTCCCGCCTAGCAGGGAGCCCTATGCGGAACTCGATCCCAGGACCCTGGGATCATGACCTGAGCCGAAGGCAGACGCTTAACCACCTGAGCCACCCAGGCGCCCAGACAATATATACTTTAAAAGAAAGACTGTAGCAAGAGACAAACAGTGGCCATTGCATAATGATAAAAGGATCCATCCAACAAGAGAACGTAACAATTGTAAATATCTAGGCACCCAACATAAGAGCATCTAAGTACACATAACAAATTTTAACAGACATAAAGGGAGAAACTGACAGTGATGCAATAATAGTAGAGGACTTTAACAACCCACTTACATCAATGGATAGATCATCTGAACATAATTACTAACAAGGAAACAATGGCTTTGAATGACACATTAGGCCAGATGGACCTAAAAAATATATACAGAACAATCCATCCAAAAACAGCAGAATACATATTCTTTTCAAATGCACATGGAACATTCTCCAGGATAGATCACATGTTAGGTCACAAAACAAGTCTCAATAAATTTAAGAAGACTGACATATAAAGCATCTTTTCCTACCACAACAGTATGAAACTAGAAATCAATTACAAGAAAAAAACTAGAAAAAACACAAACACACAGAAGCCAAACATGCTACTAAACAACCAATGGGTCAACGAAGAAATCAGAGAAAATAAAAAAATACATGAAGACAAATAAAAACAAAAACACAACAGTACAAAATCTTTGGGATGCAGCAAAAGCAGTTCTAAAACGGAAGTTCTTAATGATACAAACCTACCTCAAGAAACATGAAAAATCTCAAATAAACAATCTAATCTTACACCTAAAGGAATCAGAAAAAGAACAAACAAAACCCAATGTCAGAAGGAAGGAAATGATAAAGATGAGGGTAGAAATAAATAAAATAGAGACTATAAAAAAAATAAGAAAAGGTCAAAGAAACAAAGAGCTGATTCTTTAAAAAGATAAACAAAATTGATAAACCTTTAGCTGGACTAATCAACAAAAAAATGGAACTCAAATAAATAAAATCAGAAAGGATAAAGGAGGACAACTGACACCACAGAAATATGAAGAATTAGGGGGCGCCTGGGTGGCTCAGATGGTTAAGCATCTGCCTTCGGCTCAGGTCATGATCCCAGGGTCCTGGGGTGGAGCCAAGCATAGGGCTCCTGGCTCAGCAGGGAGCCTGCTTCTCCCTCTCCCTCTGCCTCTCTCCCTGCTCATGCTCTCTCTCTCTCTGTATCTCTGTCTCAAATGAATAAATTAAAAAATATATATATGAAGAATTAGAGGAGATAATGCTATAAATAATTATATGCCAACAAATTAAACAACCTAGATGAAATGGATCAACTCCTAGAAACAAACAATTTTCTAAAACTGCATCAGGAAGAAATAGAAAATTTGGACATACTGATTACTAGTAACAAAATTGAATTGGTAATCAAAAAACTCCCAAACAAACAAAAGTCCAGGACAAGATGGCTTCGCAGATAAATTCAACCAAATATCTAAAGAGTTAATACCCATTCCTATCAAACTATTCTGAAAAATAGAAGAGGAAGGGAAACTTCCAAATTCATTCTGTAAGGCCAACATTATCCTGATACCAAAACCAGATAAAGATAATACAGAAAAAGAAAAATATAGGCCAATATACCTAAAGAACGTGGATGCAAACATCCTCAACAAAATATAAGCAAAGCACATTTAATAATACATTAAAAGGATTATTCACCATGACCAAGTAAGATTTATTCCAGGGATGAAAGGATGGTTTGATATTTGCAAATCAATCGATGTTATACCATGACATTAACAAGAGAAAGGATAAAAACTGCATGATTATGTCAATAGATGCAGAAAAAGCATCTGACAAAACACAACATCTGTTCATGATAAACATTATCAACAAAGTGGATTTAGAGGGAACATACCTCAACATAATAAAGGCCATATAAGAAAAACCCACAGCTAAAATCATACTCAATGGTGAAAAATGGAAAGCATTTCCTTTAAGATCAGGAACAAGACAAGGATGTCTACTCTCACCACTTTTGTTCAGCATAGTACTGGAAGTCAGCACTCAAACAAGAAAAAGAAATAAAAGACATCCAAACTGTTAAGAAAGAAGTAAAACTGTCATTATCTGAAGATGTCATATACAGAAAACTCTAAAGATGCCACCAAAAAACTATTTGAAGTAATAAATGAAATCAGTAAAGTTGTAAGATACAAATTAATATAAAGAAATCGGATGATTTTCTATACACTAGTAACAACACAGAAGAAAGAGAAATTTAAAAAACAATCTTGTACATTGGCTTTAGCAACATACTTATGGATATGTCTTCTCAGGCCAGCGAAACAAGAGCAAAAATAAACTACTCAGACTATGCCAAAATAAAAAGCTTTTGCACAGCAAAGGAAATCATCAACAAAACAAAAAGGCAACCTAGGGGAAGCTATTTGCAAGGGATATATCCAATAAGGGGTTAATATCAAAAATATATAAAGAACTTCTATAACTCAACACCAAAAAAAAGTAGTATGATTAAAAAACAGGCAGAAGACCTGAACAGACTGAGCCACCCAGGCACCCCAGAAGCATGCATTTTTTTATCACAAACTTAATCACAAGCTGAATGTGTCTTCTGGAACTTAGCCTCAATGACATGTTCCTCCAGTGTCACTAGAGGAAAACCGAGCATGTTCATGAAAAAAGTTTGTAAGTCTCTAACCTCTAATTCTTACTTAAGCATTTTTCATGAATAATTCTGACTATCAGTAATTTGTGCAGTACATTCCAACTTCAGAACCTCACCTCACCTAAGATTCAACTATACTAAACTCTATTCATTTGAAATATGAAGATCTCTGGATTGGTATCAGCAATGATAGATTCTAGTCCCAGCTCTACTACTAACTAGCTGTATAATCCTGGGCAAGTAACTATAACCTGAGTCTCAATTCCCTCATCTACATAATAAGGCAGTTGGTTCAGATGGCCTCTAAGTTCACTAATCACATGTAACCATCTATGAATTATGCATACTTTTTCAGAATTTGTTAGCTGTATTTCTAGCTGGTATCATTTACCTAGAAACAGTTTGTTTGAATAATACAAATTAGCATTCAGCTCAGAGGATTAAGAAGGTTGTTATTCAATACTAACACAGCACACTGTCAGTTCTGCTAACTTTCCTTCCCAGAAAGTAAAAAAAAATTTGAAAATTCTCACTTGAAGACCTCTATTTCCCCAATACAGAAAAAAACAATCAGCAAGAGAACCATTAAATTACAGGCCAATATTGGAAGCAGGTATGATTTAAAGTCAGTGGTTCTAAAATACAGTTTTAACCCTATACTCTGCAAGGTGGTTTAAAACGAAATAATCCATTTTATCAATAATGCAAATACAGGAAGAATACAAAGAACTGTTCGACTAAAATGTTTAAAATTCATTATCTGGAGCTCATGAGCATTAAATAAGAGAGAATTTTGTTCCAAAACCACCTCTACATTTTACAAACAAAAGGTCTGTCCTCATTCGCGTTCTCTATTACAGCGGATTGCAAATCTGACTGCAAATAAGAATTATCTGGGAAGCTTAAAGGATTATAAAGGATTTTTTTTAAGATTTTATTCACTTATTAGAGAGAGAGAGAGCGAGAACATGAACGGGGGGGGGGGGGGAGATGGCCAGAGGGAAAAAGAGAAAGAGAATCCCAAGCAGACTCCACACTGAGCATGGAGCCCGACACAGGGCTTGACCCCAGGACCCCAAGATTATGACCCAAGCCAAAATCAACAGTCGGACGTTTAACCAACTGAGGCACCCAAAAGCCCAAAGGATGTATTTTTTAAAGATTTTAAGTAATCTCTACACCCAGTGTGGGGCTCAAACTCACAACCCCAAGATTAAGAGTTATATGCTCCACCAACTGAGCCAGCCAGGCACCCCATTAAAAGATTTTTTTTAAAAAAACATCTGATGAGCAGACCTCCCAAGAACAACTCGATCAGGGGCGCGCCTGGGTGGCTCAGTTGGTTAAGCGACTGCCTTCGGCTCAGGTCATGATCCTGGAGTCCCAGGATCGAGTCCTGCATCGGGCTCCCTGCTCAGCAGGGGGTCTGCTTCTCCCTCTGACCCTCTTCCCTCTTGTGCTGTCTCTCACTCTCTCTCTCAAATAAATAAAATCTTAAAAAAAAAAAAAAGAACAACTCAATCAGAATCTCTGGAGAGCATTAGAATTTTGAAAAAAAAAAAAAAATCTCCAGATGATTCTAACATGCAGTAAGACTTCAGCCTCCAAATATCACATATGGAAGAGGAAATTGGGGAGGGAGCTTATTTTTGTTGTTGAAGTGATGGGGAGGCTCAAGCAAAAAGAAAAGTTTGTTTTGTCTTCACCCAAGAAATACAAAATCCAAGGATCTTCAATTAAAACATAAACATTTTTTGCATTTTTTAAAATAAAAATGTTTTGAATTCCTAATAGCCTTTACTCAGTATATTAAAACCTACAGGTTTATATCTATATAGTGAAATAGTTATTTAAATAAAAGACGCTTTCTACTAAATTCCCTTCTCTGTGTTTTCTCAAGTTGCATGCTACAGAGATGCTCAGTCTTTGTGTTCCTTAAAGGTTGACAGTGCATACATTTTGGAAATCTGTATCACATTATCCAGTGCATTAAGAGCATATAATAATTCTTTCATCTGCTGTTGTATCAGAAATGATTGATTCTAGTGTTTTTAATTATAATTTCACTAATAAAAGCAGGTGACATAGCAACATACACCTTAATAACAGGAAACATTAGTAAGTGAATGACAACATATCAAGATTTTTAAAAAGACACCTTTAGAGTCACCTTGGAATGCTGAGTAGGTAGTCTAAGGTAACACTCAGCTCATCCATATTTGTCTGTTCCAGGCATAATGGAATTGTCAGAATGAGGCCACTCCGTCTGTCCTTTCCTCCTATTAGGAAAAAAAGATATAAATACAACATGTAATAGATATTAAAGCACTAAATAAATATGTTTGGGTCCAATGTTATTAAAACAAATAGTACTTAAGATATAAGTAAAAAGAACTATCTAATAGCTGCTTATTTTATATATTATAAATGTTTATAGTAGTATAGCAAAATTATACCAAATTTAGAAAGAATAAGAGAAAAAAATTCACCCATGAAATCTTCACTTAAACACAGCAATTATCATTCTGTTTAATTTTCTTCCATTTAGGCTGCTTCTTAATGTAATCAATTCATCAAGTACCTACTATACACCTAGCACTATAAGCATTTACAAGTAAAGTAAATTTCCAATCAACCCAGGAAGAAAGGCTTTACATCCTAAGAAATAACAGTTATGAAATATGAGTTTATCTGCTAGGGTGTGTTGTATATATATAAAGTATTACAAAAAAGGATTTAGAAAAATTAGAAAATGGTAAGAGCTGTGATAAAGGTGAAAAGCTTTGTAGAAAAGTTAAGACTTAAAAAAATAGGTAGAATTTATAAACCAAGTTAAAAGAGTATTAGAGTATTCTGTGATGAGGAATGATCTGAGTGAACTCACAGAGGTCAGACAGGACTTCTATTCACAAGGCAAGAAAAAGACCTGCCCAGCTAAGAAGAGCACATGGGACCTGGCTGTAGAAGCCTGAAAGCCGGGCGGTGGAACATACTCGCATTTCGTGGATGCTCAAGCCCTCTTCAATCTCCCATAAGCATTAAAATCTAACTAATACTTTTATACACACATATCTTCTTTGAAAGTTCCCCATGTGACTGACTTTGACACTGAAGTCCATTCTCTGACACAACTGACATTTACGGCAATTTTAGAAGCTTAAAAAACAGCAAATATTAAAGGTAAAAATTCTATATGATCTCTAGAAATCTATCACTAAAAACTGAAAGCTGTGAAGTGAAAAATACAACTACTATGAATGACATGAGGGCAATTCATGATGGACCAACCACAAATGATTTTCTTTTATTAGGTTAACCATATAAATTAATAATATTCAACCAGTTTGTTTAATCTGAATAAATATAATTTCAAATGGTTGAACTTAAGAGATAATCAATAGTGACTTCAACTACTCATGGTTTTTGTTCAGGTTTTATTTTTTTTAAATGAATTGCACCCATGGTTTTCAAGCTGAACCCCCCAAGTGATTTTGGTTTGAAAAGTTTTTCTCTATTACTAAAAAAAGGTGAAAACTATTGGTTGAAATAATTAATAGTCAATAGAGAAAGTCAAGAAGGGTGGGCTAAGGGAAATTTCATTTGCTCCTCAAAAATTGCTAAGCTTTACGCCTGCATTAAACCAAATGTGCAAAAAGGTTCATATCTGAACTGTAGCATTCTGACCCACTGTGGACTTGTCTTCAGAGGACAGTTCCAACATTCAGGACTACATTTAACCTCATGTCCTCAGCTTTCACCAAGGAACAATAAAATAATTACTAGAGTAAATGAAAAAGAGGGCATAGTTTAATTGCAGAAAAAAAAACCTTCAAGATAGATATGGCTGGGGCGCCTGGGTGGCTCAGTCGGTTAAGCAACAGACTCTTGGTTTCAGCTCAGGTCATGAACTCAGGGTCTTGAGATCAAGCCTCAAGACTGGCTCCATGCTCAACGGGGGGTGTGCTCAAGGATTCTCTCCCCCCGCCCTTGCACACGCCCACACCCTCTCTGTAAATAAATAAAATCTTTTTTAAAAAAGTAAATATGGCCAACAGAGTGAAATGCTGCACATAGATAAGTGTCATAAAGATGCAAAAATGTCACTGATAAAGATTACAGAAGAATAATAATATCCACTCTTGGCAACAGTGTGGTCAAACAGATATTTTCTTACACTGGTGGGAGAAACAGAAATTGAAACAATATTCTTAGAGGGTAATCCAACAAAACCTAACACAAATTTAAATGTAAATTCTCTTTAACAGCTCCACTTATGGGAATTTATACTGCTGAACTTGTACAAAGTACACGAACAATGAATAAGAATGTTTCCTGTAACACCATTAATATCAGAAAAGAATGGAGAAAACATAAGCGTCAACTGGTAAGAAAAGAAGCTGTATTTTAAAAAAGGAAATAGGGGCGCCTGGGTGGCTCAGTTGGTTAAGCAACTGCCTTCGGCTCAGGTCATGATCCCAGAGTCCTGGGATCAAGCCCCACATCGGGCTCCCTGCTCGGTGGGAAGCCTGCTTCTCCCTCTCCCACTCCCCCTGCTTGTGTTCCCTCTCTCGCTGTCTTTGTCAAATAAATAAAATCTTTAAAATAAATAAATAAATAAATAAATAAATAAATAAATAAATAAATAAATAAGGAAATACATTAAATAAGGAAATAAGAATACTAGTGGAATTCAATATTTTATTTTGTCCTTTATAATCCACACTAGAAAAACATACCAATTCAAAGAGAGATACAAGGGCACCTGGGTGGTTCAGTTGGTTAAGCAACTGCTTTTGGCTCAGGTCATGATCCTGGAGTCCCAGGATAGAGTCATGCATCGGGCTCCCTGCTCAGCAGGGAGTCTGCTACTCCCTCTGACCCTTCCCCCTCTCACGCTCTCTATCATTCTCTCAAATAAATAAATAAAAATCTTTAAAATAAAATAAAATAAAAACAAAGAGAGATACAATATACTTTTTAAAAAGGATGTTGGTAGCTTAATGATCAAGACAATTATGATAGGATCTAAAGAAAAAAAGAAATAAAAAGCAAGATAAAAAAAGTCCAAGTAACCCTAAACAGGCAGGTCATAGTACCTATTCCAAAGCATGTGCAAATTTACTCAATGATCCTTAATTCCAGAAAATCGCTATACCCAATGTACCATGTCCCTGCTCTTACACTAATAAAGTATCTTGCAGCTTCTCTTTGATTCTTAGCTGATACATACTTTAGGTTAATAACCAGATAAATTCAAGCCTGTATAACCCAGTTTGAACAGTAAAAAGTGAAAACCATGTAACTGATATTTCTTAATTCCTGCAAGTGCACTGAAACTATCTCACAGGAAGATGGAAGACAAAAGCTAGGCTGCAGGATATCATAAAAACTAATTCTATATTTCAAAAACAATTATTTAGGTGGGGGTTAGTCAATTATTCTTGGCCCATATTATTTCATTTTTATATAAAAAGATATGACATCTACCTTGTACAGGTCATTTTAATCAATTACAGAATAAATATTGGCCTGCCAAGTACCAACAGTGAGACGTGGCTCGCACAGCTATCCATTCTGACTAAAAGAGGTCTCAGAAATAAAAGAGGTCTCTGAAATGAAACCTTCCCAGAAAAATGCATTTCTGTCAAACTTATCAAAGAAAAAAGTTTAAACAAAACTATACATCAAACACTTCCAATTTTAAGAAGAAAGCATACCTGAAAGGAACGCAAGTTTTTTCTTCAGGATGGGTAATATTACTGAGGCCTCCATTTTACTCCAGTAAACTTTCTCACTTCTGAAAACAAAGAAAGTTAAATGTTAACTACAAGATAATTATTATTCTGTGAAATACATACTTATGATGGCTTATCCCAGGGGGTCTCAATTTCAGCATTACTGACATTTTGAGTCAGATTATTTATTTTTTTAAGAATTATTCTGTGCATTCCATTTAGCAGCATCCCTGGCCTCTACTCATTAGAATACAAATAGCACTCCCCCTTTCAAGCTGTGACAACCAAAATGTCTCTGAACATTGCCAAATATTCTCTGGTAGGCAAAAATCACAGCTGGTTGAGAATCACTAGCTTAACTGTTTTTGTTTGTTATTGTTTTGTTTTGTTTTTTTAAGTAGGCTCCACGCCCAACATGGCACTCTAACTCAGGACCCTCAGATCAAGAGGCACATGCTCTACCGACTGAGCCAGCCAGGAGCCCCACTGGCTTAACTCTTTTCCGGAGCAGTACTCTTGGGGTAGAACAGTGTCTGGTACATAGCAGTAAGTAATTCAATAAATTCTTGTTAAATAAAGGATTGAATCAATTACTCAAAGAGGCAATCTTTTCTCTAGTGCTCTCCTTATTAATTATACAGCTTAATTCCAAATATCTCACTCTTTCGGTTCCACTATTATTAAATGGCTATCTCTAATTTCTCATATTTTTGCTTCTCCATATCACATGGTAACACATCTTATCATGTTTACCTCAATATATTTCCTAATACACTGTTTCAATTATTGTCCCCACTGTTACTGTCTCCATTTCTCCACATTCTGAATTTTTTTTAAATCTCCAGGGAAAAATTTAATTAACCCAGCTGATGATCTCTTCCTATCAAGCTATAATTAACTGTTCTTGGTTTAGTTTTCTAGTGTTCACTTGGCCACAGCCAGGGGTTATGCCTAAATACAAAATACAATAAATATCCATACAGCAAGGCCTAAAGACAAGACAGTTTCTTGTCTTGTGCAGGCATCTGGAGGCTTAGCCAGCCCGGTATACTAATAAAACAGGATTTTGAGGAGAGCAGGACATTTAAAACAAAACAAAACAAAAAAAATCAAAGGTTCAATTATATTATCCACCTATACTTAGCTGCATGTCTGAGAGTATTCTCCAGCACATTTTATCCTTCCCTTCCCCATCCCACCTCACAGTGACCCACCATCGCAATATACTGTGACAGCTCCTTGCAATACCCCACGAATTTGCATTGTATTTAGTGAAGCCATACTCATTTTTTAACAGCCTCCTTTTTTAATTGAGATATAACTGACATGTGTACAATATGATTCACTATTTGCATATATTGCAAAGTGATCACAGTAAGTCTAGTTAACATCCCTCACCATAGTTACAAAATTTTTTTATGACAACTTTTAAGACCTACTCTCTTAGCAATTTCAAATATGCAGTAAAGTATTATAAACTATAGTCACCACAAAGCATACTCTTTTGAAAATAATTTTCAAGCAGAGTAGAAAATGTGACTCCATATGAAAATATATTACTTATTCAGCAAAAATTAGCTATGAACGTATCCCATTTCAGATACTGTGTTATCAGCTGGAACTAAAAACTCAAGTCATAGCCCTGCCCCCAAAAAAAAAGTCTTTTAAGGAAAAAAACTCAGGTATTAACGAAAAAAGATGTGGTCTTAATATTTGTCAAATAATGACTAAACAAGATTACTTAAATATATTATTTTACAGCTTCTGTGTATACAAAAAAAAATTACCATTATTTGTACCTGTGTACAAAGAAAAAATCACTATCAAACTAAATAGGATATATTTTTCAAGTTTTATTCTTGAATATTTGTTTGCAATTTGTTCATTTTTGTTCTACACTGGCCCCAGCTGACATACAACTAGTAGGAAACATGATGGAAAAGCTCACATTATACATTTTAAATCTAAAACCAGTAGCAAGAGTGCCTGGATGGCTCAGTCAGCTGAGTGTCTGCCTCTGGCTCAGGTCATGATCTCGGGATCCTGGGATGGAGCCCCACAGCAGGCTCCCTGCTCAGTGGAGAGCCTGCTTCTCCCTCTCCCTCTGCCCCTTCCCCCAACTTGTGCTCTCTCACTCTTTCTCACTCTATCTCAGGTACATAAAATCTTAAAAAATAATAATAGGGGCGCCTGGTGGCTCAGTCGTTAAGCGTCTGCCTTTGGCTCAGGTCATGATCCCAGGGTCCTGGGATCGAGCCCCGCATCGGGCTCCCTGATCAACAGGTAGCCTGCTTCTCCCTCTCCTACTCCCCCTGCTGTGTTCCCTCTCTTGCTGTCTCTCTCTCCATCAAATAAATAAAATCTTAATAAACAAATAATAATAATAAATAAAATAAAACCAGCAGTTCATACTTCCAGATCAATATCTTAACCTGATGAATCAGTTACCCAGCTCTACAAAAACCAAACAGGTCAGATTCATATCTATGGTCCCTTCTCTTGTGACCACCTTGTCAGAGACCAGATTTGAAAACTTGATAATGTGGGGGTTCAGAGTGAATTAGTTGTCCCCAGATATGCCACTTGAACATTCAGATTATTTTGAGCTAAAAACAAAAATAATCAAGGCCCAAAAGACACAGAAACTCTGACCTTCCCCCTAAATGCCTAAAAGAACTTAAAGGGCCTGCTCCAGGAAGAGAGCTATCACTATAGAAAACCACATTATAATATGAACTCAGAGCAGTAGACAGGGAGGAACTTAAGCAAACTTTGATCTTTGATTGAAGTCCTCTCTATAACTTATTGTTCCTATTGTTTCTATAGGGCCCAACATTTGTTTACCAAACATTTACTCTTTTTCATCTTCCTGTGAATTGCTTTCCTACCCCTTTCTCCTAAGTTCAGGATGACACATATACCTCATTTTGCCCGGCTGTCTTTAGAATCTCATAATTATGTGGATTCCCTATAGGTAATTAATTTGATTTTCTCCTGTCACTCTGTCTCATGTCAATTTAATTCTCAGACCAGCTCTGGGGCGCTTGGGTGGCTCAGTCAGTTAAGCATCTGCCTTTGTTCAGGTCATGATAACCAGGGTCCTGGGATCAAGCCCCAAATCCGGCTCCCTTCTCATCGGGGAGCCTGCTTCTCCGTCTTTCTCTGCCACTCCCCCTGCTTGCGCTCTCTTTCTCTTTCTCTCAAATAAATAAATAAAAGCTTTAAAAAAAAAAATTCTTAGACTAAAGAATCTTCAAAGGCAGAGAAAAAATTTTCCTCCCCAACAATAATTATGATAATAATGAAAATAAACATTTACTAAATATTTATTATAAGCCATACATTGTTCTAAATTATTTATTTGTATTAACTTATTTAATCCTCTGGAGCTTAGACAGGTTAAACATTGCCCAGCATCTCACAACTAGTTAAGTGGGGAAGTCAGGATTCATACCCAGGCAATATATTCCAGTAATGATATTCTCACACTACATTATCAACTTACTGATAAAACAGCTCTGAAAATATCCAGTGACATCTGGCCAAATGAACAAGATGGAGCTCTAAACTATATACAAAATTAATATATATACATATATATATAACATATATACACACACAAATATATATATATGAGATATACATATGTGCTATTGCCTTAATCCATGCTAAGGCACCATAACTTTTGCCTACCATTGCTTCTACAATCAACAGTGCAAATGGCAAATGATATAAGAATCGTTATAAACAGTTTTGACCTAAGAGACCACCCTATAAGCTGGAAACAAGAGAACTGCTGCTCTAGGTTGTCAATAGGATACTGCCACAAAGGAATTTCAACCTTGAAGGGGTAATACAGATACAGGAACAACGTAATCATAGAAACAGAACTGGCTTCCTAATTAAACTTTTCCTTTGGCATGAGCACAGACCAATTCTCAAATGCCTTTGGTTCCTTCCTATTTTCTGAGCCTATTTCTCCATCCTTATTATCAAGTCTGTGAGCTATATAACATCCTTCCAATAAATCCCTTTTCTGCTTAAGTTACCTAGAATATCCTTCCCATTTAGTCAATAGAGAAACTTGCTTGGTATAGGAAACAAAACCATAATTCAGAGTTTAGTAGATGGTGTCTGCAATCATTTAATTTTTTTTTTTAATTTTTTGTCATTTATTCTGAATGAAAATGTCCATCAATACTAAGGTTTAAACCACTGCCACACTAAAACCCAATTAACCAGTACCCAAGAGAAAAGACCATCTGGAATTCCAAAGATCCCACAAGGCATAAGAAATGATACTGCAGCTGACCCTTAAAGTAGTATCTGTGTTATCCAAGCTTTGCAAGTCATGTTATTGATTGTATACCGACAATGCCAAATTTTTCACCATTGTATTATTCTCCATATACTTAAAGTGAAAAAGATGGATGGTCTGAGTCTCCAGTCTAGATTTACCTTGACACACTATGATATCTAGAAGCAGTCTTACTTTTTTGTCACTGTCTCCTGAGAGATGGATGTTTTATCCAAACTTTCCATTACTTTACAGAACCATCCAAGCATGACAAAATACTAAGACTTTTTTTTTAATCAAACAGCTTTTTTTTAAGAATATGCTGAAAGTGATGAAAAAGTAGCTTAATGAGAAATATAGGCCATTTCAAATGACCTCATGGATAAAATGTAAAGTAGCCAAGAAATGAAAGCTGCTGGGGCACCTACCTGGGTGGCTCAGTCAGTTAAGTGTCTGACTCTTGATTTCGGCTCAGGTCATGAGATCATGCCCCGCATCAGGCTCCACACTGGGTGTGGAGCCTGCTTAAGATTCTCTCTCTCTCTTATGGCTAACAGATACATGAAAAAATGCTCAACATCACTCAGCATCAGGGAAATACAAATCAAAACCAAAATAAGATACTGCCTCACTCCAGTCAGAATAGCTAAAATTAGTCAGGAAACAATAGATGTTGGTGAGGATGCAGAATAAGGGGAACCCTCTTACACTGTTAATGGGAATGCAAACTGGTACAGCCACTCTGGAAAACAGTATGGAGTTTCCTCCAAAAGTTAAAAATAGAACTACCATATGACCCAGCAATTGAACTGCTAGGTATTTATCCAAAGGATACAAACACAGTGATTCTAAGGGGCACATGCACCCCAATGCTTATAGCAGCAATGTTCACAATACCAAACTACGGAAAGAGCCCAGATGTCCACTGACACATGAATGGATAAATAAGACGTGGTATGTATGTGTGTATATATATATATATGTGTATATTTATACATACACACACATATACATACAATGGAATATTAGATAGATAGATAGATAGAACTAGAGGGTATTGTGCTAAGTGAAGTCAATCAAAAAAAGACAAATACCATATGATTTCACTCATATGTGGAATTTAAGAAACAAAACAGATCAACAGAGGGTAAGGGAAGGAAAATAAATAAATAAAATAAAATAAACAGGGAGGAAAACCGTAAGAAACTCTAACTGTAGTTAACAAACTGAGGGTTGCTGGAGGGAAGGTGGGTGGGGGATGGGGTAATTGAGCAATGAGCATTAAAGAGGGCACTTGAGGTGGTGAGCACTGGGAGTTGTATGCAACTGATGAATCATTAAGGTTTACTCCTGAAACTAATAATACAGTATATATTACCTAAATTGAATTTAAATTAAAAAATTTTTAAAAAGATTCTCTCACTCCCTCTTCCTCTCCCCCCACTTGCACTCACTCTAAAAAAAAAACTTTAGGGCGCCTGGGTGGCTCAGTTGGTTAAGCGACTGCCTTCGGCTCAGGTCATGATCCCGGAGTCCTGGGATCGAGTCCCACATCGGGCTCCCAGCTCAGCGGGGAGCCTGCTTCTCCCTCTGACCCTCTCCCCTCTCATGCTGTTTCTCTCAAATAAATAAATAAATAAAATCTTTAAAAAAAAAAAAAACTTTAAAAAATTAAAAAATTAAAAAAAAGAAAGCTGTGATGTTTACCCTTCTAGAGTCTCCTTTCCACCAATCTTTCATTGCCATCACAAAACAGATGGGTAATGAAAAATGATTACTGTACTACTAGTTCCAATTAAATAGTTTTTCCAAAGTTATTTGCTTTAGATTTTTCAACTCATTAGCACAGCCATAAAAAAAATTTGCCTATCCCTGGTTATCTCCTATATCTCACAGAATAGTTAATGTACAAAACACAAAAATAAAGGAAAATCTTGCAAAATACAACCATCCACTACCATCACCACAATAAAATGTTACATAATACAAAGGTCATGCTCTTCTCCAGTAAGATAGAGACAAACATTATTATTCACAAGAAGCTTATTCAACCTAAATATATTTGAGTGGATCATATTCTCAAACAAGAAAAGAAGGCAATGATGAACATGTACCTGATATTAATTAATTAATAAAGCAAGGAAAATAATTTTCTTAAAAACTTGCTACATGAAGCAAGTTAAGAAATGGAAGAATTAGGGGCGCCTGGGTGGCTCAGTCATTAAGCATCTGCCTTCGGCTCAGGTCATGATCCCGGGGTCCTGGGATTGAGCCCCGCCCGCATCAGGCTCCCTGCTCAGCAGGAAGCCTGATTCTCCCTCTCCCACTCCCTCCACTTGTGTTCTCTCTCTCGCTGTGTCTCTCTCTCTGTCAAATAAATAAATAAAATCTTAAAAAAAAAAAAAAAGAAATGGAAGAATTAAACAATTCACAACATGCTTAACAAAAACACGTCATATTTCATATACGATCATTTAAAATGACCCATTTTGTTACAATTTATTAAATATAAAAGAGGCAGAAAGTCAGAGTTTATAGCAGATGAGATGCCTTGGAGTCAAGTGAATATAAAGAAAAATGTGCAACCATGACTGCACGTTATCTTCAACCAAAAGCAAGAAACACTGAAGTCAATTATTACCACTCCTGGCCACAAAATAATCCTACCTAAAACAGAGTCCTTATAAAGTACATTCACACTGTTATGCAATCATCACCCCATCCAACTCCAGAACTTTTTTCACCTTGCAAAACTGAAACTCTGTTCCCATTAAACAACTCTTCATTTTCCCATGCCCCAACCCACCACCCCGCAACCATTCTCTTCTCTGTCTCTATGAATTTCACTACTCTAAGTACATCATACAAGTGGGAAAATAAATAAATAACAGATCTTTACAATTAGAGATGACAAATTCTAAGAACTAGATGTGTAAAGGAGACTAAGTTTCAACTAATATTTGTATCCATCTTCTACTTTGAACATCTCTCCCAAGATCTTGGAGCATTAAAAGAGGAAAATTTGGACAGCCAAATAGGTAAATTGGTATCTTGTCTCCCCAAGGCCAGAGATCATCTCTGATTTATCTTTGTATTTACTCATTCATTCATTCCTCATTTAACAAAACTATAATAAGCACCTAACAAATCTAGGCAACGTTAGGTGCTAGACAGACTTGGCATTCAAAAAAATCTAATAAATGAATGTATAAACAAATGAAGAAATATATGAAACAAACACCCTATAAATCCTAACATTATTCCAAGTGTGGGGCAATCATAGGATCATATGTGCATGCTTTTCCTTCAAAGCAGCTCCTACCAGTTTCTTTCTACTGGGACAGTCTCCCACAGATCCAGCAGGTACATGAACTGCTGGATGCTAGAGAAAGGCAGGTCCGTGATGGTGGTTAGATGGACATCAATGGTACTACCTATGGGCAGCCTTTAGAGGGCAGCAGAGGATGCGCTGAGCATAAGGAAAAGAGAATGGCAAGCCTTTTAATCAAGACTGGGCAAATTACACTTCCTAACAGATTGTAATTGATGATATGAGTGGGTACACTGGAACTCCTCTCTCAGTAAGTATAAATCAACCAGTTTATTTGGAAAATTTAGTTAGATTCTTCAAAGAGCTTTAACAACCAGTGAAAACCCATTAGGATAGCCTAAAGCTAACTAAATCATCTCTAATAAGTCTACATCATGTAGACACATAATGGCAATGAACAAAATCAGAATGCTGGCTCCTTAGCCTGCATTTCCAGAAGAAATACTACAGCTGTCCTTAAATTCAGATTAGAAATACCTTCAACTGTTGTTATGAAGTAAAAGCAATCTTGGAGATGAAAACAAGCACACATATAGATACTACCTAACTGGGTTCATCACTCTACATAGCCATATATAAAATTATGCAGAAATAAACATTATCCAACTTTACAATAATACAACAGTGAAGCAGATCAAGAGTTGAAAATTTATGTAATTTTTCGTTATGCCAGTGTATGATTATTAATCTGGTTTTACAATAACATTGACAATTCTAAATGAATGAACAATCCGTTTGAATAGATTTTAAATAAAAGTGATAAAATAATGGTTAACTTTGGTTAACCATAATACACATCTAGCCAAAACTATAATTTCTCTAAATAAAACTGAAAGCTAAAATATCATTGTATAGTATCATTTTTACAAATGCATCATGACCTAGTTTATTCAGTAAGGGAGGGAGAAAGGAAGAAAGGAAGGGAGAAAGGAAGAAAGGTTAGAAAGAGAAATATTTTGAGTTTGCTATGAAAATATCAATAATCTACCTCAAAAGACAGAAAAAAAATCTGTATTAAGTTCAGTGGGACATTAAAAGTCCTATACTATAACTAAACTTCAAAAATTCAAGTCTACTGTTAATGGTAATAATAGGACACCACTTTCCTCAAAAACAATACAAGCAACTACTCCTACACCACCCTTCTTGCCCTGCCCCTTTTCCAAAGGAGCCAGTGACACTGTTATCTACAAGGTCAGAAACATAGGGAAGTCAGTTCCTTAAGGATTTCTCCACAACTCTAGCGAGCTATTCTACCAAACCCCTAGCAGATGTAAACCTCCATTTTTTGAAAGCCCAATATAAAAATTCCTTAACTGTATAAACTTTTCAAATCTTTGGTTCTTTTTGTCTGTGTAGTGATAAATTCTCAGGAGTTTGGCTGCTTCTTCACCAAAAGTGGGTAAGAGCAAGAAAAGGGAATATTGTTTTAGCAAAGTGAATCAGGCTTGAAGAATTCCAGGAAGGTAAAGGTATTTCTGGCATCCCTAGCTATAGAGAATCCCACGGCTAAAGCCTCTTTATAGGTTTCCAAAGCTCTCAGATGAGCTCTCTACCTGCATGGTTCCTGCATCTCAGTCTTCCTGAGCTCCAAGAAGCCTGGACCACTTCCTTCTCCAGGGCAATGAATATGCCCATCGAGTTCACCTGGCCGGGTAGGTCTCCCTCTATCACCAGAGTGAAGAAGCACGTCCAGCCATAATAACTTTACAAACTCTCATTTCTAGATTCCAATCCCTCTTCACCTGCTATAGATCTCCTGCCCTTCTCTTCATCTCAGAATTTCTCTGGGTAATCACCAAACCTCTTCTCTCCTAACCTTTACCCTAGAAAGACGCGTTCTTCCTCTATTCTTGGCAAAGACATACATGCCTTTCACTGAGCTGATCTCAGACAAAATCCAGTATCTATCCCAGATATTAACAGTCTAATGGATTTGAACAAAGGTTCAATGTATCATCAGATTCCTAATTCCAAAGAATTGGCATAAAAATTAATTTTTAGTATCCAATTGTTTATATGTTGGATACCACACATTCGCAAGAGAACTTTTGTTCAACTGAAATATACATATAACACGAACTGAGATTTTGGCACTATCACATTTTTTTGTTTATATAATATCAATATAAGGCACATACCAAACACCACACTGGAAAAAAAGTAAAAAATCATACTAAAAAATGTTTAAAAGTATTTAAGTTAACTACTCAAGTACTTAAGTTAACTACTCAAAAATGGAATTACAGTATTACCCGGCAGAAAGAAGCCAGTGGAACATGTAAAAGAGTTATTTTCCATCATACTAAAAATCTCATTTAAAAAAACAATGTACACTGTAATGTATTGTTTTTTAAACTACAAAACCACAAAAGCAATATTGAACATACTGCAAATCCTTTAACTTGTTCACTAAAATGTCACTTCACCATCAATGGAACAAAGTAATATAAGACACATGAAAAACTATTCATAAAATGATCACCTCTTTTATACCTCATAAGGACTGTTAATAATACTAGCTACCTTTCCCCAAGCAAAGACCTCCCCCGCTGAAAACTTCTCTGCCATGGGATTCTGTTCCAAAGAGCTGTTCTTTCTAAAAGGCAGTTTAGTGCAGAGGTAAATAAAGATCATGGCCTTGGAGACAAGGTGTGACTCCAAAGCAGTCATTTACAGTTATAACTAGGTGGCTTAGGCAATTACTTTAATTTCACTTACAAGCATAATCCTTGAACTAACTCACAGGACTGAGAATTCAGTGAGCTAATATATGTATAGTATTTAATATACTCCAGGATGGTAGGCACTCAATAAATCTATTATTAGCAGGTAAATTTTCCTTCCTCCACTAATCACTGATTTACTACCACTGATTCTCCAAGGCCACAGCCAAAGCATTCCCTCCTAAGGCTTTCTTGGCCCAACACACTAAAATGGCCACAACTTTAAGTAACTCAATACATCTTGGCACTTTTTTATGCTCAAGAATATTATTTCAGGGGCAGCTGGGTGGCTCAGTTGGTTGGGCGCCTTCGGCTCAGGTCATGATCCTGGAGTCCCGGGATCGAGTCCCGCATCGGGCTCCCTGTTTGGCGGGGAGTCTGCTTCTCCCTCTGACCCTCCTCCCTCTCATGCTCTCTGTCTCTCATTCTCTCTCTCTCAAATAAATAAATAAAATCTTTAAAAAAAAAAAAAAAAAGTATTATTTCATCCTCACAACAACATACTATTTTGTTAGTAACCCCATTTTTTCTGATGAGAAAAGGGAGGCAAAGAGAATTTCCCCAAGATCATACAGAAATTAACAGATTTATAAATCACAGACTAAGAATCATAGACAGCATCTACTCCAACTTTTTCATTATATTGATAAGGAAACTGTCTTAGTCTGTTTGGGCTGCTATAACAAAAATACCAAAAGAAATTTATTTCTCATGGTTCTGGTCAGGCTGCTATAACAAAATACCATAAAGTGGGTATCTTATAAATAACAGAAATTTATTTCTCACATTTCTGGAGGTTGAGAAGTCCAAGATCAATACAGAGGTGTCTGGTGAAGGCCCACTTCCTGACCCACAAGAGGTCCATCCTCTACATGTGTCCTTGCATGGTGGGAAGGGCAAGGGAGCATTCTGGGGTCTCTTTTATAAGAGCACACTAATCACCTCCCAAGGCCCACCTCCAAATACCATCACAATGGGGATTAGTTTTCAACATATGAATTTTGGGGGGGGACAAAAACATCCAATCTAGAGCAGAAATGGAGATCTAGAGGACATAGATTTACCCTCCTAAGGCTGCACAGCAAATAACATTAACCCCGATTTCATGAAACCCTAAAACCCTGCACAGTGCTTCTCTCCACTATATTATCACAAAATAAAATCTAAATTAAAAACACACAAATAGGGGCACTTGGATGGCTCAGTTGGTTAAGTGTCTGCCTTCGGCTCCAGTAATGATCCCAGAGTCCTGGGTTCGAGCCCCACATCAGGTTCCCTGCTCAGCAGGAAGCCTGTTTCTCCCTCTCCCTCTGCCCCTCCCTGCTGCTCTCAAATAAATAAATCTTAAATTTATTTATTTAAGATTAAATAAAAATCTCTCTCTCTCAAATAAATAAATTTTAAAAAAATAAATAAATAAAGGGATGCCTGGGTGGCTCAGTCGGTTAAGCGTCTGCCTTTGGCTCAGGTCGTGATCCCAGGGTCCTGGGATCGAGCCCTGCATCGGGCTCCCTGATCGGTGGGAAGCCTGCTTCTCCCTCTCCCTCTCCCACTCCCCCTGCTTGTGTTCCCTTTCTCGCTGTGTCTCACTCTGTCAAATAAATAAATAAAATCTTTTAATAAAAAAATAATAATAATAAATAAAAACACAAATAGCAGAGAACCATTATTTCATAAATGTTAATAATTTTTTAAATAAATAAATACATCCCCACAAAAACACATAAATGTTCACAGCAGTACTATTCATAACACTCAAGACATGGAAACACACATCTATTCTGAATGGATAAACAAAATGTGGTACATCCATATAATGGATAATTGGCAAGAAAAATGAATGAAATAATGATACATGGTATAACATAAATGAACCTTAAAAACATACTAAGTGAAAGAAGCCAAACACAAAAGGTCATATATTACATGATTCCATTTATATGAAATATCCAAAGTTGGTAAATTCATAGAGACAGAAAGTAAATTAGTGGTTGCCTAGGGCTGGAGTAGGTTTGGGGAATTACTGGTAATGGGCATGAGGATTCTTTCTTCATGGATGAAAGTGTAAAATCAAATTGTAGTGATAATTCCACAAATCTCCTAAAAAAAAAATCACTGAATTGTACACTTAAAATGGATGAATTCTATGGCATGTAAATTTTATCTCAAAGCTGTCAAAAAATAACTTAAAACATAAACAGAATTGCCCATTTTGTAGATTAGGGAAATCTGGATGAAAATAATATACAGTTTAAGTATTAAAAAGTAAATACTAAAAATAGGTAAGCAGTATGTTCCAGGAAGTCTGTAAAATGAATTGAATATGCTGAGCAATTTATCCCCAACTTCCACTATAAATAAAACACATTGCTATGAAAGAACTTTAGCTGCAGAGACAAATTTTGTTCAATACTGTATATTCTGGCTGGGTCAAACAGTGAGAATAAAGATTAAGTGGATTAACCAGAGAGAAGAAAGAAGAGTATAAGCAATAATGTTGATACCACTTTTATGTTCATAGATACCCAAACTTCCTACTACCCTAAATAAATTGGTACTAAAAAGGGGACGAAGATTTGCTTTTTACTTTTAAGCTACAAGGAGAGATTTATAAATTAATGTCTTACCTCTTAGGGTATCTCAAAGTTTTCATACCAACACACATAAAGACATCCAAGGTTTGATTAAAGGTTAAATAATTATTCCTTTCAATGGTATCATGTTTTTGTTTTGTTTTTTTTTAAAGATTTTATTTATTTATTTGAGACAGAGAGAATGAGAGACAGAGAGCATGAGAGGGAGGAGGGTCAGAGGGAGAAGCAGACTCCCTGCTGAGGAGGGAGCCCGATGCGGGACTCGATCCCAGGACTCCAGGATCATGACCTGAGCCGAAGGCAGTCGCTTAACCAACTGAGCCACCCAGGCGCCCCAATGATATCATGTTTTAAAACAAATCAAGACTGCTTTTGAGAAAAGTATAAAATGTGCCTTTGAACGAAACCAATACTAAGACTGTTCTGTAGGCCCTAAATATCAAAGGCTTAAAATTGAATGCAAGTCACTTTAAAATAACACCTATCCTGAAAAGGTAGAATCTTAAATTAGTTGCCTATGTATTTCCTTAAACCTCCAAATAAAAAAAACAATGAGTAACATTACTAGAATGTTCTGTAAAGCAGTATCCTAATTACTTTGCATTCATTGCTTCATTTCTAACTCACAACAATCCTGTTAGAAGTAGTGTTTTCACCATTTAACAGTTGAGGAAACTAGGCTTAGTGAGATGAAGAGAGAGGTTACCCTGCCCAAAGCCATGTAGCTCACAAATAGCAAAATTAGCATTTAAACCTAAGGCTGGGTCCAAGGCCTAAGTACATTACTTCTCATGCTCTTGTTTAATGTAGTAACCTTTATTATAATATGAATAAAGGTCTTTAACAGCTCTCAAACAGAATTGCTCATATTTTAAATATAATGACATGAAGGTTATATTTGCTAAGAATCTCTTCTAAGTGCGCCTGGGTGGCTCAGTTGGTTAAGCGACTACCTTTGGCTCAGGTCATGATCCTGGAGTCCCGGGATCAAGTCCCGCATCAGGGTCCCTGCTCAGCGGGGAGTCTGCTTCTCCCTCTGACCTTCCTCCCTCTTGTGCTCTCTGTCTCTCATTCTCTCTCTCAAATAAATAAATAAAATCTGGGCGCCTGGGTGACTCAGTTGATTAAGCGTCTGCCTTCAGCTCGGGTCGTGGTCCCGGAGTCCTGGGATTGAGTCCCACATCGGGCTCCCTGCTCTGTGGGGAGCCTGCTTCTCCCTCTCCTCCCCACTTGTGCTCTCTCTCACTATCTCTGTCTCTCTCAGATAAATAAAATCTAAAAAAAATTAAAAATAAATAAAATCTTTAAAAAAAAGAAAAAAGAATCTCTTCTAATAACATACTTCAATATCTGCAAATGAAATATGTCTGGGATTTACGTCGATAATGGGGGGGCATACATGGAACAAAACTGGCCATGTGTTGATAACCGTTGAAAGCAGAGGATACATAAACAGTGGTTCACTTTACTATTCTCTGTTTTTGTATGCTTGAAAATGCCTACAATAAAATTAAAAAGACTCAATTTAACATGCCAATACCATAAAAAGAGGAAGCTACAATCCTTTAAAAATTTTTTGCATTCAGCAATATTTCATTTCAAAATCAAGAAGACACAGAAAATAGACTACACATAATCTTAAAATATTCAGATATTCATCATCATATTCTAAAAACCTTTTATGGATAAAGATCTGAGTATTTGATCCTCATGTAAAACTGCTGAGGAGGAGGAGACCAATTCTGCCAGAGGCAGAACCAGAAGATAAAAGAAGCAGGCAGGAAGGCAGAATCCTTGCTTCTGCTGCTTTGTTGGCACTGGAGAACTTTTGTTCCCGGTCTCTTCAGGTCTTTCTTACTTTGTGACTGGGGTCATTTCCTCAGCAGTCTCCCCCTCCCTCTACCACCATCACCATATCATACTCTTTTTGAAGTGAATAAATTACTAAGAAAAGCGTATGTCCACAATAGGCATTCACTGTAATGTGTGAAGAGCAGTGGCTGGTCAAAGACAGGCAGATCTCTTAGGTGAAGAATCAATTAAATATCATATTGTTTAACCCTAAAACAGAGTCCAAAGGTTTCGCATGTAACACATTTCAACAGTCAAAAGTACAGTTCCAAATTTAATAACAATTTATTTTAGCTACATAGTCAAAAGAACCAAAAAGGTTATTTCTGAAATCTAAAGTATGTGTTGGATTTGACCAATGCACAATATTTGCTGAATTAACTCCCTTCTCCTGATCCCACCATGGCTTTCTCATTTAGGAGTCACTGGGCAGAATAATTAGGAAACAGGAGAAAGAGTAAGAAAACAATCTTACATAATCTTAAACTTGACAAAGCACTATGAATAGAGCATGCATTTACTTTGAGCAGAATATTAAATTACATAGTTCAGGAACCTTTACTGAAACATCTTGGGACCTGGCCCATCAGGATCATGAATGGAGAGAGGCACTTTTATAAAGCCATCTTTATGCTACAACCCATTCTAACTTCTGGCTTTTATAACCGACTTATTTAACTTTACTACCTTTAGATCCTAAGTGAGTTTTCATTATCTATATTTCAACACTTGGAAAAAAATCACTAAATATAACATGAACATTTTTCCATTTTCTGAATTATATCTTCACTTTTATTATAATATTCACCATCATCCCCTCCTCCAACTCACTCACTTTCTCACTTTATGATATCTATAAATACTTTCCAGCTCCTAGCTCTTTCTTGCAATATTTAGATGGCTACTGATTCTAGCACCCACATCTCACTGAGCAGATTATCTGATTTGTAAAATTCACGAAAGAACCATAGAGGAAACTCTCGGATTCCTCTAGACAGTCAAAAAGAAGTTTTTGCTAGCAAATATTTCTTTCTTTCTTTCTTTCTTTTTTTAAGATTTCATTTATTTATTTTAGAGAGAAAGAGAGAGAGCGCAAGCAGCGGGGAGGAGCAGAGGGAAAGAATCTCAAACAGGCTCCACACTGAGTGCAGAGCCCTATATGGGGCTCAATCCCACAACCTGAGCTGAAACCAAAAGTCGGACGCTTAACTGACTGAGCCACCGAGGCACCCCTCTACTAGCAAATATTCCTAATAATTGAGGCAATGTAATTTCTGCCATCATCTAATATTATACTCTAGATATGAGATTGTGGGCGCCTGGGTGGCTCAGTTGGTTAAGCGACTGCCTTTGGCTCAGGTCATGATCCTGGAGTCCCAGGATCGAGTCCCGCATTGGGCTCCCTGCTCGGCAGGGAGTCTGCTTCTCCCTCTGACCCTCCTCCCTCTCATGCTCTCTGTCTCTCATTCTCTCTCTCTCAAATAAATAAATAAAATCTTAAAAAAAAAAAAATAGATATGAGATTGTGACAACAGCAACTAAACAAATCAAAATTTTTAAAATGAGAAAGAATGGCGATTGTTTAAAAAGTGACTGAAGTTTAAAAGGGCTTTTGTAAACTGACCAGTGCTTCTAGTACAAAGCATACCACTTAGGTAGGAGGCACAAAGCAGCACTTCTCATTTTTAATGACTTCAATACTGTTTATGAAGCTCCTGAAAACAAGCAGAGGAAGCCGGGTGTCATGATTAAGACTAAAGTCAAATTGACAAGGGGTTAAATCCTGACTCTGTCCCTTATTATCTGTGACAAGTTGCTTTACCTCTCACCACGGTTTCAGTACCTCAGGAGGGCCCAGCTGCAGTTCTGTGTCTGGTGATATGCCAGAATTCTTTCTTTAAATCCCCCTTTTAACTTAAGGTCATTACACAGGCTTCAACACTTAAAATTAAAGGGACCACACCTATCACCCTTCCAGAGCCCTTTCCTAGGATTGATTCTTACACCTCCCAGCAATCTACCACTAAGGCAAACTGAGAGACACACAATCCTTTCCCCTACAAGAAGAAATAAAGATGTCTAACAAACTATATTTTGCTACAGTGACAGAGAGGGTACTCTTGATTTAGCATTCTTTTTATAAGATCCCCCTAAAACATGAGCCTTGCTCACAGAAATGCAGAGGCATAAGCAATCTTAATCTAAACAAAACTACTATAAAAAATGAAATCGGGGTGCCTGGGTGGCTCAGTTGTTAGCGTCTACCTTGGGCTCAGGTCATGATCCCAGGGGCCTAAGATCGAGCCCCGCATCGGGCTCCCTACTCAGAGGGAGCCTGCTTCTCCCTCTCCCACTCCCCCTACTTGTGTTCCTGCTCTCATTCTTGCTCTCTCTGTCAAATAAATAAAATCTTTAAAAAAAAAATGTAATCAGAAAAATTAAACTGATGAAAAGTACCCCCCAAACAACAACAACAAAGCAGAAAACTTTAATAAACATCCCAAACCGAATTATATCTCTTTAAATGGGCATTTGGAATATGAAAAAAACTCTGAATCAGAAATTTTTAAAGACCTAAAAAAAAAAAATGACAAAAGCAAAAAGATATGAAAAAAGAGATGACTAAACTCAGTTAAGAAACAAAAGAGAAAGGGGTGCCTGGGTGGCTTAGTCAGTTAAGCGTCTACCTCCGGCTCAGCCCATGATCCCAGGGTCCTGAGATGGAGCCCCACATCAGGCTCCCTACTCAGCAGGGAGTCTGCTTCTCCCTCTACTCCTCCCCTCCCCCTGCTCATGCACACACACTTGCTTTCTCTCTCTCTCTCCCCGCAAAGAAATAAAATCTTAAAAAAAAAAAAAAAAGAAAGAAAAGAAAAAGAAAATCACATCAGGATTGAACACAAAATTATATGGTGCTTCACAATAAATTCAAATAAAAATTTAATAAAACACACTAGAGCAAATAGTAAAAGAAACAAGAGAATGAAAATAAGATAATAAAGTAAAAATAGAAAGTTTCTGATGTGGAAGATAGACAAAGAAAATATAATTATGCATAACTGAAGCCCCTAAAGAAGAAAAACAAAACACTGGAATGGAACTAATATTTAAAACTATAATCCAAAATACTTCAGAAACAAAAGACCCACTAGATGGCAGGGAAAAATGACTTGCTACAATAAACTCTAAGATAAATTCCAGTAAAACTATTAGACTTTAAAAATAAAATGAAAGGGACACATGAGTGGCTCAATCAGTTGAGCGTCCAACACTTGATGCTGGTTCAGGTCATAATCTCAAAGTCCTGAGACAGAGCCCCGTACTGTATTCTGCGCTAAGTGTGGAGCTGCTGGGGATTCTCTCTACTCTTCTCCCTCTGCCCCTCCCCCCATTCATGCTCTTGTAAGTGTGCATGCTCTCTCAATAAATAAATAAATACATACATACATACATACATATATACATATATACATAAATAAGACTTAAAAAAATAAAAGGAAAAATGAGACCAGGTATTCCAAGCAAAGAGGTGAAATAACTTACAAGGACAAGAAAATTAAGACTGGTAGGAGCCCCTGGGGTGGCTCAATTGGTTAAGCGTCTGACTCTTGATCTCAGCCCCGGTCTTGATCTCAGTTGGACTCCACACTGAGTGTGAAGCCTACTTAAAAAAAAAAAAAAAAAAGGAAAAAAAAATTAAGGCTGGCAACAGACTTCTCAAAAACAATATACACTGCAAGACCACATTGTAAACGTAAGTGTGAACCAAGGATTTTATTTCTGGCCAAGCTGTCCTTCTAGTATCAAGGCTACTAAAAAACTTTAAATATGCAAGAACTAGGGAAAACTGTGCCCATGAGCTCTTCTTAAGAAATCTACTAGAAACTGAGCTATATAAACCAGTGGGTGACTGGGAAACTTGAGCAAAGAACTGATGGTGAAGACTTAATATATTTATTTGTAAAACTAAAAGCAAAACAAAGCTGCAGTTACAGTTTGAAGGCAAAGTAGATAAAATGCAACTAAAAATGGAAGAGAAAAAAAAGTAAAATAAACTCACTGATGAAATAAGAGTAAGAATCAAAACATGCCATTAAAAACTAACAAAGAATAGTAGAAAAAACAAGGAAATAAACAAAATACACAAGTAGCTGCTGTAACAATAACAAAAACAAATCCAAAATATCCAAAAATTTCCTTAAATGAAAGCACATCATAAAGAAACAAAGAAAAACATAACATAATGTACAGTTTTTATAACATAAAATAATTTGACAACTGAGATCATATTCATCATTAAAAGAAAATGATTTTTAATATGGCTCATATAAAAAAATGATCTAATTGCTCTATACAAGAGATAACTGATAACCTAAAACAAAGCAAATCAGAAAGACTAAAAAATAAAAGGATAGGGTGCCTGGGTGGCTCAGATGGTTACGCATCTGCCTTCGGCTCAGGTCATGATCCCAGGGTCCTGGGATCGAGTCCCGCATCGGGCTCCCTGCTCAGCGGGGAGCCTGCCTCTCTCTCTCTCTGTCTCTTATGAATAAATAAATAAAATCTTTAAAAAAAAATAAAAACAAAAAAGTAAAAGGATAGACAAAGGCATATCAAGCAAATAGAAATAAGAAACCAGGAAGAGCGATCTTGATACTAAGGAATTCAAGCCAAGAAGCATTAAATGTGACAGAGAAACTGTTTAATGTTAAAAGCCATAATACACAGTGAAGATGCATAACAAGTAAGAATATGTATCCATCAAAAAACAACTTATTAAACTCAACACCCAAAGAACAAAGGATCCAATCAAGAAATGGGCAGAAGACATGAACAGACATTTCTCCAAAGAAGACATCCAAATGGCCAACAGACACATGAAAAAGTGCTCAACATCATCGGCATCAGGGAAATCCAAATAAAACCCCAATGAGATACCACCTCACACCAGTCAGAATGGCTAAAATTAACAAGTCAGGAAACGACAGATGGTGGCGGGGATGCAGAGAAAGGGGAACCCTCCTACACTGCTGGTGGGAATGCAAGCCTGGTACAGCCACTCTGGAAAACAGTATGGAGCTTCCTCAAAAAGTTCAAAATAGAGCTACCATCCGATCCAGCAATTGCACTACTGGGTATTTACCCCAAAAATACATATGTAGGGATCTGAAAGGGTACATGCACCCCGACAGTTTATAGCAGCAACGTCCATAATAGCCAAACTATGGAAAGAGCCAAAATGTCCATCAACAAATGAATGGATAAAGATGTGGTAGGGGCGCCTGGGTGGCTCAGTTGTTAAGCATCTGCCTTCGGCTCAGGTCATGATCCCAGAGTCCTCGGATCGAGTCCTGCATCAAGCTCCCTGCTCTGTGGAGAGTCTGCTTCTCCCTCTGCCTGCCGCTCCCCCTGCTTGTGTTCCCTCTCTCGCTGTGTGTGTCTCTCTCTGTCAAATAAGTAAATAAAATCTTTAAAAAAAATTTTTTTTAAATAAATAAATAAATAAGATGATGTGGTGTGTATGTGTGTGTATATATATATATATATATATATATATGTATACACACAGTAGAATATTATGCAGCCATCAAAAGGAATGAAATCTTGCCATTTCCAACGACATGGATGGAACTGGAGGGTATTATGCTGAGCAAAATAAGTCAATCAGAGAAAGACATGTATTGTATGACCTCACTGATATGAGGAATTCTTAATCTCAGGAAACAAACTGAGGGTTGCTGGAGTGGTGGGGGGTGGGAGGGATGGGATGGCTGGGTGATAGACACTGGGGAGGGTATGTGCTATGGTGAGCGCTGTGAATTGTGTAAGACTGTTGAATCACAGACCTGTACCTCTGAAACAAATAATACATTATATGTTTAAAAAAAAAAAAGAAGAAGAAGATAGCAGAAGGGGAAGAATGAAGGGGGGTAAATCGGAGGGGGAGACGAACCATGAGAGACTATGGACTCTGAGAAACAAACTGAGGGTTCTAGAAGGGAGGGGGTGGGGAGATGGGTTACCCTGGTGATGGGTATTAAGGAGGGCACGTATTGAATGGAGCACTGGGTGTTATACGCAAACACTGAATCATGGAACACTGTATCAAAAACTAATGATGTAATGTATGGTGATTAACATAACATAAAAAAAAAAAAAAAACTTCCCTTGGCACCTGGGTGGCTCAGTCGTTAAACATCTGCCTTCAGCTCAGTCATGATCCCAGAGTCCTGGGATCAAGCCCCACAGCAGGCTCCCTGCTCGGTGGGAAGCCTGCTTCTCCCTCTCCCACTCCCCCTGCTTGTGGTCCTATGCCAGGAAAAAAAAAAGTTTCTTATTTACTCAAAAGGATGTTATAAAATACAGCAAAATTTGAATAAAACCAGTAGACTGTTGTATCAATGTTAATTTCCTGATCTTAATTACAGTACTGTGGTTATATAAGAAAATATCCCTGGTTTTTGGGAATGCACCCTGAAGTATTTAGGGGCAAAAGGATATAATGTCTGCAATTGCTCTCAAATGGCTCAGAAAAAATAATATATATTCATTGCTTTATAAAAAGCAAATGTGATAAAAAGTCAACATTTGGTGAATTTGGGCTAAAGAGTATATAGAATTCTTTGAATTACTTTTGCAATTTTTCTGTATGTCTGAAGTTACTTCAAAATTTATTTATTTTTAAAGATTTTATTTATTTATTTGACAGACAGACATAGCGAGAGAGGGAACACAAGCAGGGGGAGTGGGAGAGGGAGAAGCCAGGCCTCCCACCGAGCAGGGAGCCCAATATGGGGCTCGATCCCAGGACCCTGGGACCATGACTCAAGCCGAAGGCAGACGCTTAACATCTGAGCCACCCAGGCGCCCCTGAAGTTATTTCAAAATTTAAAAACTGGGTAAAATTAAGTATTTGATAATAAGCCTTCCTACATCATTCTCCAACATGTGTGCACCCACACACACATTATTATAAAAACCAAAACCAAAGAGAGACGTTTAAGTTATTTTTTTCCTATACCCTCCATACAAATCGCCACATAATCTGCCAACTCTACCCTCTTCTCTTCAACAGCACTACTGGTTCAATTACTGTATAACTTCTGAAAGATTTCCCTACTTCAGAATCTCGTCTTTCGCAACTTGCAGAATTAACCACCTCATTACTCTACTAGAAAATCTTGAACAGTCCTCCATGGCCAACTCTTCTGCCAGCCTTAAGTCTTTGCAGATCATGGCCCTGACTCTCTCCACCTAATGTCCTTTTCATCAGCAAGAAACCAAGTGCAGTTCTCTGAACTTGCAATGCTGTTTCATTGTTTGTGCTCTAGCATATGGGGCTCTCTCTGATGAAATACCCTTCTCTATCTAGTCAAAGAAACGCCCATTTATTCTTTAAATCTTACCTTAGCTTCATCTAGTCTGTGAAAGTTTCCCTGACACAACACTCAATGGGATGATAAGTAACCATTCTCTCCCTTCTTAGTATTACTATTTTATCTTCCTCCATCTCTATTATCTTATCACACAATACAACTATCTCCCATTCTAGGGTGAATGGGGACTCAGTGAAGGATGGGATTAAGTTATGCTCATTTGTTGAATTAACTTAGAATACAATAGGTCCTCAAACAGTGTTTATTAACAGGAGTAATTACATATACAAATACACACAATATGAGAATACAGGCTTAAAAAAAAGTTAAAAAAGGCTCAATCTATATGTTGTGAAGTAAAAGCTAAGAAAATTTAAAAAATAATCATAAAACTAATAAATATTTCACAGGGGAGATGACATGTGCTTTTGCTTGCTATTTAATATAAATTAGAACAAGCCCTAGATGTAAGGGTTTTTTTGCATTTATTTCTGGAAAACTAATACCTGATGTAGTTTTTTAAATTTTTGTTTTCTATAGTTTGATGATTAAGAACACTTTGTTGTTCATAGGTCTTTAAATCATGAACTGAAACTAAAGTAAATTTATGTAAATGAAATAATAGGAAACCCAAAGTAATTTTACTTCCTAATAATTAAAGAATCACCCTTTTGGACAAAGTACTTTAAAAGCAGTAACTCCTGATTTAAATTCAACCCCATAAAAAATCTAAAAACTTCTTAGATTATATAATCTATCACAAAGAAGTTTTAAAAAAAATACTACAAATGTTAAACTTGCACTCCTTTACAGTATACACATTACAGGGATAAATGAAACCGCTTTCTAATTTTAAGAGAGAGATGCTCAAATTATTAATGACATTAACAATCCATGTTAAAGCTTCCATGAAAAAAATGCTGTCACATACAAATATGCAAAGTCATAACTATAGAAATTAGTACTGTTGATGACATCCTTGATGTCTCCTTCTGGTCTTGATAAAAACCTCTGGTTTTTCTAATAGTCACTCTCTCTCTTAGCATTATGAGGACCAAGCATGATCTGACCTTTGCTTACCTGGCCCTTCCTACATGTTTCTTCCATAGCCTATACTTCCAAGCACAAAATTTAGCATCTGTTATTAAAAGTATATGCTCCAGAAGTTCAGGGACTGGGCCAATTTTACTTTCCTTTGACGTTTACCCTTTCCCTACAAACAACAAGCACAGTGTGTGGAGCATAGAAGGAACTCAATAAGTATAAGAGAAATGGCTGAATTAGTTTGAAGATATTTTAGGTGGTAATTTTCATAAAGATTTAGTTTATTTTCTTTAGTAATAAGGAAGGCGATTATTTTCCAGAATAAGCACTGATAATCAGACATGTGTGCCAAATATGGCAAAAGGCCTACTTTCAGTAGTAATAAAGGGTACTTCAAAATCTCCCCTCAATGTCTGTAGAGACTTCCTCTACAACTGTTCACCAAAGACAAGAGTCCACGCGGGTTGCTACCTCTATTGCCTACTAGAAGGACAGATACAACCATGGCAACAAATTTTGAAATGATTCTGTAAGTATAATGACACTAATACACCCATAGGAAAGTGTTGGCATACTGAAAATGAATGCCTTCTCCTGACCTTCCCTCAAGAGTCCTATGATCATGAGGCGCCTAGGCGGCTCAGTGGGTTGGGCATCCGACTCTTGATTTCAGCTCAGGTCATGATCTCCAGGTAGTGGGATCGAGCCCCTCATCAGGCTCCACGTTGAGCGCAGAGTCTGCTTATCCCTCTCTGCTTCTACCCTTGCTCATGTGCATGTGCATTCTCTCTAATAAGTGAAAAAATCTTAAAAAAAAAAAAAAAGTCCTATGATCATGAATTAAATTCCTTCAAAATTCTTATATTCCATAAAAATATATATTAAATAAAACATTATACCTACAGCATACACTATATTTAGAAAAACAGAAAATCTAACAAGTAATTTGACAATAATCCAATAACACTCTCACCATAATGCATTAAAATTTTCTTAATATAAACTACAGCTCTTGAAATAGTCCCCTCACAGTCATGCAAGTTTCTATACAAAACTAGAAATTTATTAGCAAATTACTAACTGTAGAACAAAGTCAGTGTCATCTTATAATTCTTTGTGTACCTTGCTTATAAAGGTCATATATAACAAAGCAAACTGAGTAAGTGTCCCGAAAATAAAGAACAAACTGGAGCACCTAATTTCTTCTTCCTCAGAGGAAAGGCTTTGTTGTCATAAAAGTTAATTGAATTATTGTCTTTGATCCTATTTTTTTCTCTAGTGTTCTCTATTAACTGACCTCTTTTTTCTTTCTTCCTCTAACTTGTGTTTTTTCCTTAGCCCTAACTGCTTTTATTATTGAAACTTAAAGTCCTGTCAACCTCTCAAGTTAAATACACTAACCACTTAGATGCTACATGTCTACCAAATTTATCGTAAGACATTTAAGAGTGCCACATTTACTAATCACTGCCAATGTCTGATTGCTCTAGTAACACATTCCTTTTTTACAACTAGTTAAGGTACTATATTTTTACTGTGAATCTCAGTGCTTGAAAAAAAATAAATACTCAGGGGCGCCTGGGTGGTTCAGTCGTTAAGCGTCTGCCTTCGGCTCAGGTCATGATCCCAGGGTCCTGGGATCAAGCCCTGCACTGGGCTCCCTGCTCGGCGGGAAGCCTGCTTCTCCCTCTCCCACACCCCTGCTTGTGTTCCCTCTCTCGCTGTGTCTCTCTCTGTCAAATAAATAAATAAAATCTTTAAAATAAATAAATAAT
Organism: Mirounga leonina; assembly: GCF_011800145.1. Taxonomy (NCBI): domain Eukaryota; kingdom Metazoa; phylum Chordata; class Mammalia; order Carnivora; family Phocidae; genus Mirounga; species Mirounga leonina. Next base: position 52,644,786 of record NW_023270377.1, on the reverse strand, counting down.
ACTCAAAGTCAGATTTGTACTATAAATTAACAATCTATTTAAATAGACTATATAATGGAATGTTGTATTATCTGCAGTGTCCCTACCTCTTGTAAAAAAAAAAAAAATCAATTAATTTTTTAGTAATTTTAAGTTACCTAAATACTTTTTTCATAAAATGTCTTCTCTTTGCAAATCAGATCATATTTCATGCAATGCTTTATACTACAATCACAAGGGTGAGTCATTTGTAGCATGTACAATAGGGTTTTTAAAAATCTGCTAAGGTAAAAACACTGAAAGACAAAGTTCAAAACTGCACAGCTGGACGCATTCCAGAATAGAACCTTAAAAGTGACTGAAACCACTGATGCTCACTTGTATTTTTTGATAGTATCATTCTAGATCTGTGGTTCTCAATCTGGCTACATATTAGAATCACTTGGGGAACTTTTAAAAAAATATCCACTCCAGGTCAACTGAATCAGAATCTCTAGGGTTTGAACCTAGGCATAGAAACTGTTTCAAAGCTGCCCAGCTGACTATAATGTACAATTAGAATTCAAAACCATTAGTCAGGACTCCATAATTATTAACAGAATAAAATATTAAGGTATCATTTAGGACTAACAACATTTTATTCTTAAAGAACTATCATTCAACAAATTTAAGTCTTTAAATTAGCAGTATGACAACGCTTAAGTCCATTACTCAACAAAAAGGAGGTCCTCCACTATCATTTGCTGTGATGCAGATATTTTAACAATTAAAATGATGATGATTATTTTAGAAGGAATATGGGGCTACTATAATACAAATATATTATTTCAGTATTTTACAGTAATTCTAGGTCCAAATTCTCCGGAATAGTTGATGAGTCAAATACCTAATAGCCTGCAAGTTACAAGGTTATAGGAAATACCTTGAGAGGAAGAACTGGGGCATTTCAGGCAGAATAAATTGATCAAGGCCATGATACAAAGACAGTACAAGTGTAGAATCTGTACAGAACAGAGGAGGAAGTTCAGTGTGATGGAGACTAATAGGAATAGTTACATATGGAAGAAAAGCTAAAACTGTGTACAGACTGAGAAGTCTCTGAATGACAGACTGATTTGTCTGTCCCTGTTGGACTAACTAAAAAAGAATGACAGGGTGTTCCACTTCTGACAAGATGGAGTACTTTTCTCATTCCTCCCACTAGGTACAATTGAAAACTCTTATACATAAAACAAACCTAAGAAGTCTGTGAAAGGTGGAAAGAGGAAGGCAGACTGGCTAGAGACCTCAGGACCTGAGGAACAACTCAGTGGTGAATTCCCTGGGTATTCTTTTGTCTTCATGTATCTCACGGCTGGAGCTAAAATGCTGGCTACCTGCAAACACCAACAGATCAAAATTAAAAAGGCCCCAACAAAGGCTTGCTCTTTTCAGTCAAAAAGACCAGGAAAGGGCAGTCTAGCAAGATACAAAACTTTTAGATAATAACTGCACTACTCTAGCCAAACACCACACAAAAAAGTGACCCCACTCTTACCCATGTCAGCAAAGCCTGAGTAAGGAGGCTAGACATCCACCCTCAGGAGTATGTAACGAAGTGGACCTAGACCCCAAAGCAGGGTGGTGTCACAGATAGCCAAGAAGGGATCCCAGACTTTCATCTGAGAACAAGCCCTCACCCTCCAGTACCTGCCATCCCCGTATGTAAGGGAAAACCACATAGAAAGCTGTTAGAATTAATTATCTGATAAAGATTTTAAAGCAGCCATAATAAAAATATTTCGATGAGCAATTATGAACATGCTTGAAACAAATGAAAAACTAGCATCAACAAACAAAATCTCAGCAAACAAATAGAAGATGTAAGAACCAGATGGAAACTTTTGAACTAAAAGATACAGTAACTGAATGAAAAAGCTCTTTAGATGGACTCAAAGCAGAATGGTGGGGACAGAGGAAATAATCTCTGAACCAGAAAAGAAAGAATATAAATTATGCAATATTAACAACAGAAAGAAAACAGACTGAAAAATAAATGAAGAAATCCTCAGGGAGCCATGAGACAACAAAAGACCTATCATTTACATCACTGGAGGGGGTGGGAGGGTGAGGAACAACTGAAAAAGTACTTAAATATGGCAAGACAGGGAGTGTATGTGCTCTGGTAAGCGCTGTGAATTGTGCAAGACTGTTGAATCTCAGATCTGTACCTCTGAAACAAATAATGCAATATATGTTAAGAAAGAAAAAAAGAAGAAGAAGAAGAAGAAGGTAGCAGGAGGGGAAGAATGAAGCGGGGGAAATCGGAGGGGTAGACGAACCATGAGAGACGATGGACTCTGAAAAACAAACAGGGTTCTAGAGGGGAGGGGGGTGGGAGGATGGGTTAGCCTGGTGGTGGGTATTTAGGAGGGCACATTCTGCATGGAGCACTGGGTATTGTGCACAAACAATGAATCATGGAACACTTCATCTAAAACTAATGTTGTAATGTAAGGGGATTAACATAAGAATAAAAAAAATTAAAAAAAAAAAATATGGCAAGACACATAAACCTATAGGTTCAAGAAGTTTAGCGAACGTGAAATTGGATAAACCCAAAGAAATCTATGCCAAGTTACAACATAATTAAACTTCTGAAGACTAAGGACAAAGAAACCACTCAGAAAAAAACCAAAACCTTACCCACGGGAGAAAAACAACTCAAATGAGAGCAATTTTTCATCAGAAACAATGAAGGCCAGAAGGAAGTAGCCCAATATTATTCAAGTGCTAAAAGAAAAGAGTGTCAACCCAGAATCCCATACTCAGCAAAAATATCCTTCAATCAGGGAGAAATCAAGACCTTCTCAAATGAAGAAAAACTGAGTGAATGTTACCCGTAGACATACTTTAAATTAATGACCAAAATAAGTCCTCCAAACAGAAAAATAATGAGAACTTTACAGTATCAGGAAAGAAGAAAACAGTAAACAAAAATATGGGTAAATACACTTTCCTTTTCCTCTTGGGTTTTCTAAATTATGTTTGACAGTTGAAGCAAAAGTTGTAACTGATATGGTTCTAAATGTATGTACAGGAAACATTTTTAGACAATTATAAACAGGAAAGAATAAAGGACCATAAAAGGAGGGAAGATTTCTACAGTTCACTCAAACTGGTAACATGATGAAAACAATAGACTGTAATAAGTCATGTGTATACAATGTAATACCTAGAGCAAACACCAAAAATGATACACAAAGAGGTATGTCCAAAACACAACATTTAATCAAAATGGATTTCTAAAATATTCTCAAGTAATCCAGAGAAAGAAAACAGAAAAATGAAAAACAGAGAAACAGAAAACAAAAATTAAATGGCACACTTTAGCCCTAACACATCTATAACTACATTAAATATAAAATCTAAACACCTTCAGACATATTAGCACAGTGAATTAAAAAACATGACCCAACTATATGATGTCTATAAGAAATTCACTTCAAGGGGAACCTGGGTGGCTCAGTCAGTTAAGCGTCTGCCTTAGGCTCAGGTCATGATCCCAGGTGCTGGGATAGAGCCCCACAACAGGCTCCCTGCTCAGTGGGGAGTCTGCTTCTCCCTCTGTCCCTCCCCCTCAACTTGTGCTCACTCTCTCTCTGTCTGAATAAAATCTTAAAAAAAAAAAAAAAGAAAGAAATTCACTTCAAATATTATAAAGGCAAGTTGAAAGTAAAAGAATGGAAAAAGATAAATTATGTAAACATAGCCAAAGGAAAGGAGTGACTATATTAATATCATATAAAGTAGACTTCAGAACAAAAAAATTTACCAGAGACAGAGAAGTATATTATAGAATGACAAAACGGTCAATCCATCAAAAAGACATAGTAATCCTAAATGTTCAGGGGCCAACTCCACAGAAATTCGAAGGATATAGAACTCAAGAACACTATCAACCAACAGAATCTAGTCAACATTTATAGAACACCCCACCAATCAACATCAGAATACTTATTTTTCTCCAAATGCTCAGGGAACATATACTAACATAGATCACATATCAAAAAAGACCCTGGACCATAAAGCAAAACTCAACAAATTTAAAATAATTGAAATTATACAAAGTACACAACAGAACAACAGAAACAAACTCAATAAGGGAAAGATAAGGGCGCCTGGGTGGCTCAGTCATTGAGCATCTGCCTTCGGCTCAGGTCATGATCCCAGGGTCCTGGGATCAAGCCCCGCATCGGGCTCCTCGCTCAGAGGGGAGCCTGCTTCTCCCTCTCCCACTCCCCCTGCTTGTGTTCCCTCTCTCGCTGGGTTTCTCTCTGTCAAATAAATAAATAAAACCTTAAAAAATAAATATATATATATATAAGGGAAAGATAAAAGGAAAATCTTCAACCACTTGGAAACTAACACACTTATCTGACCCAGGGCTTATTTAAAAGTCTCTAGGGAGAGAGGGGCGCCTGGGTGGCTCAGTTGTTAGGCGTCTGCCTTCGGCTCAGGTCATGATCCCAGGGTCCTGGGATGGAGCCCCACATCGGACTCCTGGGTCAGCGGGGAGCCTGTTTCTCCCTCTGCCTCTCTCCCTGCTCATGCTCTCTCTCTCTCTCTATCTCTGTCTCAAATGAATAAATAAAATCTTTAAAAAAAAAAAAAAAGTCTCCAGGGAAATTTAAAAATACACTTAACTAAAAATAGTAATAATAAAATAAAAACACATTCAACTGAATGTACAGTTGAAATATACAGTACAAAGAAATATACAGTACAGTTATCCCATGAACAATGTTAGGGTTATGGGCACCAACCCCCTACACAGCAGAAAATCCACCCGTAACTTTGGACTCTCCAAAAACTTTACGAACAGACTACTGTTGACCAAAAACCTTACAGATAACATAAAGTCAATGAACACAGGTTTTATATGTTATATGTGTCATATGTTTTATTCTTAGCATAAAGTAAGCTAGAGAAAAGATTAAAATCCTAAGGAAAATACATTTACAGTTCTGAACTGCATTTACTGATACTATAAGATTATATTGTCTGTCTTTACAAGATAAATTGTACTGACAAATATACATCAATATTGTCTTATAGGATACATAACTGTAGATGCTATGCAGATTACTAACACTAGACATCAGAAATTCAGATAATGTGAAACAAAGTGGCTTCACAATTATTACAGTAGCACAGTATATACTACCATTAATGCAGTTATGATTTAATACTGCATCTTTCAATTTGCTTACATTTCTCACAACTGCAAATGGTGCCACCAATGGTGCCCTGGACGGTCTGGAAATCTTTGTGTGTGTAAATTTAATAAATTTTAACTTTTTATAAAAGATTTGTGCTCATTTTATGATAGTAAGTGATAAAACAGGCTCGTATCAACAAATTATTTTATGCATTCATTACATACCTCTTTAATTTTTTTGATATTTCTAGGCTACACAGGTTGTCCACAAGTTTTTTCACACTGTCACAAATCTCCAAAAAATTTTCCAATATATTTACTGAAAAAAACCCCATGTATAAGTGGACCCATACAGTTCAAACCCAAGTTGTTCAAGGGTTAACTGTATATCAAAAAATATCAAAAAACTGTATATCAAAACTAAAGCAGTGCTTAAGGGAAATTTTAACACTAAATACATAAATATATACACTAAATACATTAAAAGAAGAAAAATCTCAAATCAATAATATAAGCTCCTAACTCAAGAGAACAAAATACACCCAAAACAAGGAGAAAAGAGGAGTAAAGAAAAAAAAAAGAGCAAGAAGACACAAATTACCAATATCAGGAACAAAACAGGAATATCATTATAGGCTATAGACAGCAAAAGGATAAGGAAACACTATGAACACCTCTACCCACTCTGATTTGACAACTCAGACTAAATGGGCCACTCCCTCAAATATAAACTACCACAAGTCACTTAATGTAAAACAGATAATATGAATAGCTCTTTAAACATTATCAAGGGAAATGAATTTGTAATTTACAAAACTAAAAAAAAAAAAAAATCTCAGCCCAGATGATTTACACCAGAGAAGTCTATCAAATGTTTATATGGGAATTAATAACAATTCTAAACAACTGCTCCAGAAAATAGAGACAAGGGAACACTTTCCAATTCATTTTATGAAGACACTGTTACACAATGATACCAAAATCAGACAAAGACATGAATGTAAATGTAAGAATTGTTAACAAAATAATAAATAGTATTCAACAATATATATAAAGATGACACAAAATAACAAAGTGGGGTTTATGCCATGTGAAGTAGGTTCAATATTTCAAAATCAATCAGTGTAATCTACCATATTACCATGGTAAAAGAGAAAAATCACATAATCGTATCAGTTGTTGCAGAAACACAACTCACAAAATTCAACACCCATTCATAATAGAAAAATATCTCAATAGAGGGGAACTCTCTCAAACTGATAAAGACCTTGTGCAAAAAAAGTGCAGTTAACATCATCCTTAATGGTGAAAGACTAAATGCTTTTCCCTAAGATAAGGAACAAGGCAAGTATGTCCATTTCACCAATCTTATTCAACACAGTGCTGAGAGTTCTAATCATTGCAGTCAGAAAAGAAAAGAAAGAGGGGCGCCTGCGTGGCTCAGTTGCTGAGAGACTGCCTTCAGCTCAGGTCATGATCCCAGGGTCCTGGGATCGAGCCCCGCTTCGGGCTCCCTGCTCAGAGGGAAGCCTGCTTCTCCCTCTCTCACTGTGTCTCTGTCACATAAATAAATAAAATCTTTAAAAAAGAAAAAGGAAAGAAAAAGGCATACAGATCAATAAACAAGAAATGAGATTCGCCCCTCTTTCAGATGACTCATTTGTCTAAGTAGGAAATCTTAAGGAATCTATCAAAAAACTTTTAGAATAAATGAGTTCAGCAAGGTTGCAGGATAAAAGATACCATACAAAAATCAACTGTATTTCTATATACTAATAAGTCTGTGAACACAAAATACATCACCATTTATAATCACTCTAAATAACAGATTGCTTAGGTATTAATCTAATAAAATATATACAATACTTCCACACTAAAAACTACGAAATTGCTGATGAGAGTAATCAAAGAAACATGGAGAAAGATACCATGTTTATAGATTGGAAGACGCAATATAATAAAGATGTCAATTCTCCTCAAATTGATACATGGGTTTCATGCAACTCCTAGCAAAATCCCTCTCATCGAGATTCTTTGTAGATACAGAGAAGATTATTCTAAAATTTGTATAAAAAGACAAAGGAACTAGAATAGCTAGAATTTGGAAAATAAAGTAGGAGGACCCAGAAATAAAATTATAAATACGTCCAATTGTTTTTTGACAAAGGTACAAAATCAATTCAAAGCAGAAAGACTGCCTTTCTCACAAATGGTACTAAAGCAACTGGATATACATGGGGAGAAAAAAAAAGAAACACAAAAATTAACTCAAAATGGATCATGGTCTTAAATGTAAAAGAAAACTCTAAAACTTTCACAAAAAGTTTTCTAAAATCCTAGGAGTCAATTTTCAGGATCTACAGTTAGGCTAGATTTCACACCAAATGCACAATCCATTAAAAAAAATTAAAAACTAGACTTCATCAAAATTAAAAACTTTTGCTCTGTGAAAGACTATGTTGAGAGTAAAAAAAAAAAAGGTACAGAGTGGGAAAAAATATTTTCAAACTACCTGACAAAGAATTAGTATGTAGAATATATAAAACAATACTTGAAACTCCCAACAGTTAAAAAAAAATCCAAACAGAAAATGGGCAAAAAACATGAACAGTTTCACCAAAGAGGATGTACAGATGACAAATAAGCGCATGAAAAGATGTTCAATATCATCCAGCCACCAAGAAAATACAAATTACACCAACAGTGAGACCTCACAATGCACCTATCAGAATGGCTAAAATTAAAAGTCAAAAACCAAATGTTGCCAAGAATGCAGAAAAAAAAAGGATCACTCCCTGTATTAGTCTGCTAGGGCTGCTATAACAAAATACCACACAGACTGAGTGGCTTAAACAACAGAAATGTATTTTCTCACAGTTCCAGAGGCTGGAAGTCCAAGATCAAGGTGTCAGCAGGTTTGGTTTCTTTGAAGGCCTAAGGCCTCTTTTTTTGGCTTGGAGATGGCCACCTTCTCACTGCATCCTGACATGGTCTTTCCTCTGTGAATCCATATCCCTCAAGGATGTGTGTCCACATTTCTTCTTATAAGGACATCACTCAGATTGGGTTAGGGCCCACTCTAAAGGCCTCATTTCAACATAAATTGCCTCTTTAAAGGCCCTACCTCCAAACACAATCACATTGTGAGATACTAGAGGTTAGGACTTCTACATATCAACTCTGGAGGGAACAAAATCCAGTCCATAATATTCATACACTGCTACTGGGAATTAAATGGTACAGCCACTGTGGAAAATAGTTTGGCAATTTCTAAAAAAAAAAAAAAAATGAAACCAAAAACTAAACATGCAACCATACAACCCAGCCAAGTGCACTCCCGCCTAATCACTTACCACAGAAAAATGAAGACTCATGTTCACACAAAACCTATACAAAAATGTTTGTAGCAGCATTAGTCATAATAGCCAATAACTTAAAACAACCTAGATGTCCTTCAATGGGTGAATGTTTAAACTGTGGTACAACCATAGTGTGAAAAAGTACTCAGCAATTAAAAAGGAACAAACTATTTAAATACGAAGTAAGTTAAATGAATATCCAGAGGATTACACAGAATGAAAAAAATCCAATCCCAAAAGGTTTACATACTGAGGATTCCATTTACATAGCATTCTTGAAATGACAAAATTATAGAAAAAGAGAATAGATGAATAGTTGGCAGGTATTAAAGAGAAAGGGTAGGAAGTGGGAAAGAAGTAGGTATGGCTGAAAAAACAAACAAAACAAAAATAAAAACACAAAACTCTTTGTATCTTATTACAAATGGGTGGGAAATTTCACTGAAACCTTTTGCACTTTCTGATATTCAAATGACGTGCCCTAAAAGTAAATTATAAGAATAATAATGATCAAATAGCGGTGGATGGGGAGATACTAGTTACCGTACGTGGAATGATTAATGAGGGCCAGGCTCTATGCTAAGCCAGACTTATCCCGGCTCCAACACCTAACGCTTCCCTTCACCAGGCTACATTCAATTCTCCACTGTCATGGAAAGTTAAAAACCAGTGTCCAGCATGATCCTGAACAAAAGATGTAAATTATAAAATTACCTCTCCTCTTCTACCAACATTCTTATCTCCTTAGTACCTTATCTCAGCCAAGTATTAAGGAGAAAAGCAATAATTATCTGCTTAAATGATTCACACTAAGATATAAGTAACTGATAGGCTTAAATATTCTCACAATTTACAAAAGCACGTTAATTCAAATGGCATTTAAACAGAAATTGTATTTTTAAGATAGAATTAACTGTATTCCAAGTGTTCTCATCTGTTTAATTCAGGTGCCCCAAAGCATCCATTCATTTCTGATCTTGGAGTTCTAGGTATTTTAAAGTAAATTGAATACAAAGGCCAATTACAAAGCAGCAGTAATAGTTTCCATCTCATTACAACTCAAGATGTCTTTCTGGTTAGCTGCCTGTCCTACAGAGAGGAAATATTTGGAATAGAGCTTTTATTTGTCTGAGTAAAGACAATCCAGAATCTGGTGAAAATTGTAAAAATCCACATTTGTCTTCTTAGCTGCCTCTGTGCTTCCCTTTCCCCTGCATTCTGGGTTCTCTACCACCCCCAGGGCATCCTTTATGCTTCTAGCCCCCAGGTGGCAGCTGTCTTCCAGCTTACCCTATCAAAACAGAAAAGGACTTAAAAAGGACTGAACTCCATCTTAACAGACTTGTTCCGTAATTTAAGGCATCTAGGAGAAATGTTCGCCTTTTGGTTTGATTTGGTTTAATTGAGGGAGTAGGAGCTGTTTGTTTTTATTTTGTGGAGTCCTTTAGAATTGCTTTCATACTGCTTCATGCCTGGGGGAACTGGGTCAAAAGAGTTCACAGGTTATATGACCTCTACTTTCCCCTCTCCACGCTTTTAACCTTCCTTATTCGGAAGCCAAGAATCTCAAATTCTAAGGACCCAGATTCCATTTCCATGGTGTTTACTTACTTCTCCTCGTTTGAAATCCCTTTCTCTTTTCCAGAATGGTGGTCATTTTGTACCTCCCCCTCCCCTCCAATCCCCCACAATCTGTTCTCATGCATCAGAGTTCTTGGAGCCTCCAGTGTGTAAGGGCGGACGACCTGGGGGAAAGAGTGTGTGTAGTTCATGAGGGGCTAGGTTAAGCTCATGAACTCGCAAACAAGAAACTTGACTAAGGAAAAGAGCAAAGGGCCATCAAGCCCACTACCGCGCCCATCCAGGTGATGTAAGTAAGATTCAGCACTTTTGTTTTTTACACCATAGCTGGGGGTGGGGGTGGGGGGATTAGAGGGGTACAGTTAACCATAACCACTGAACAGTACACAGTACATGATATCAGAAAAAAAACTACCAACCGGCAATGATTATACATACTGGAGAATGCAATGGTAAAGAAAACCTCCTAAACTGGATGTTAAAATTAATTACAAATATATATACAACTAATCACAATACATTTTAATTTCTACCTAATTATTATGCAACATAAAAATATGAGTATCATAAAAAATGTGTCAGGCTTGATTAACTTTCAGTTTTACTTTAATGCAACTGCAACCTTTCCTTCCAGCCTGCGCCCCTGCAGCTTCCTTCATTGCTGGCTGCAAATGTAGGATGGTGGCAACTCCTAAAACTTTTTTAAAAAACAGCGATTCCTGGATGGCTCAGTTGGTTAAGCGTCTGCCTTTGACTCAGGTCATGATCTCAGGGTCCTGGGATTGAGCCCCAAATGGGGCTCCCTGTTCAGCAGGGAGGCTGCTTCTCCCTTTATGCTCTCCCCACCCCTCGAATAAATAAAAAAATCTTTAAAAAAAAAAAAAACTTTTTAAAAAACAATTACCAAGACACCACACTACCACACCAGAAGAGAGGCCAGAAACTTAGTGACCCACTTCTTGCAACCATAGTACTACAGTGTTAATCTTTCCCAGATCCAAACTATTCCTTATCTAGTTATTGTAATTATTTTCCCCAACATTTTTTTTATCACTTTCCAGCAGATGAAGTCCAGGTTACTTCACAAGCAGCATCAAAATCTAAACTCTTAAATGGCTCAATAAAAAGATGCTCAAATTAATTTATAATAAAAGTAGGCACCAATCGAATGGCAAAGATCAAATAATTTGGTAACATGGATACAGAAACACAGATGTTCTCATATATCTTTGATGAATATGCAAAATGCTACAACCCCTATGGAAGGCAAATTTGGCAGTATCTATCAAAATTACAAAGGCAAGTAACCATTTCTAGAAATTTATCTTATGGTATACCTACCTGCCCCACCACTATGTATGAAATAACATATACAAACTTATTCATTGCAGTATTATTGTAAGGACAAAAAGTGAATAATAGCAAACACTTATCTAGCACTTAATATAACGTCAGACACTGTTTTAAGCACTTACATATTTTCTCATTAAATCCTCCCAACAATCCTATAAGGTATGTGCTATTAACACCCCCATTTTACAGATGAAGAAACTGAGGAGCCAAGTAAAAGTAGCCCAAGATCACATAACTAATGTAGAGCCAAGATTTGAACCTAGGTAGTGTTAGCTCTGGAGCCTGTTTTCTTAACTGATATGTTAAATCATCTAAATATAGATTAATAAGAAAATAGCCGAATAAAATATATGGTACATCCATCTTAAGGAATACTACACTTTATTTTTTAAAAAAGATTTTATTTATTTATTTGTCAGGCGGGGGGAAGCACAAACAGAGGGAGCAGCAGCAGAGGGAGAAGCAGACTCCCTGCTGAGCAAGGAGCCCGATGTGGGACTTGATCCCAGGACCCTGGGATCATGACCTGAGCTGAAGGCAGACGCTTCACTGACTGAGCCACCCAGGTGTCCCAGGAGATTTACATTTTAATCTCTACACCCAACGTGGAGCTCGAATTCACCACCCTAAGATCAAGAGTCATATGCTCTTCCCAGAGTCAGGCAGGCCCCCCCCCCAGGAGTATTACATTTTTAAAAAGAAAGTCCTTTAATTCTCCCTCCAATTTTGAAGGTAGACTGAACTCAGTGACTCACTTTGAAAAATGAAATGCAGAAAGGGAAAAATAGTAACACTACATTGAAGAAAACTGGCAAACACTACCTTAACCAAGTGATCCAGGTTAACATAACCAGTGATGTTACGGAAATATCAAGTACTCCCTCACATGACATGATGAGAAGGGCAACTCAACTTTCTGTATTATTCCCAGAAAGCCAAAGCCCCATTCTAATCATGAGGAAAACATGAGACAAACCCAAGTTGAGAGATATTCTATAGAATATCTGCCCAGCACTCCTCCAAAAAAAGGACTGAGAAACTGTCAGAGGAGACTAGGGAGACAAGATAACTAAATGCAATGTGGTATTCTGGGTGAAATCCTGGAACAGAAAGAAGACATTAATGGAAAAACTGGGTGATATCCATATAAAGTCTACAGTGTAGTTAATAATGTACTGATGTTCAGTTTCCCATTTTGACAAATGCACTACAGTAAGACAATAACATTTGAGGAAACTGAAACTGGGTGAGGTATATATAGGAACTTTCTGTACTATTTTGTGCAACTTTCCTGTAAATCTAAAATTATTCCAAAGAAAAATATTTATTTTTTTTTTTTAAGATTTATTTATTTTAGAGAAAAAGAGCTGCGGGGGCGGGGGGGGGGGAGATGGGCAGGGGGAGGAAGGGCAGGAGAGGGAGAGAGAGTCCTAAGCAGACCCTGAGCTGAGCATGGAGCCTGACTCAGGGCTCGATCCCACAACCCTGAGATCACGACCTGAGCTGAAACTAAGAGTGGGAGGCTTAACCAACTGTGCCACCCGTGTGCCCCAAAAGGTTTATTTTTTAAAAAGAATAAAATTCCTTGTGTATTGATATGAAAAATGTAAGGTGCAGAATACTGTATATAGTATGGAAGAAGCAGTTACATACATAGGTAAGGAAATATTTGTGTAAAATGGACAGGAAAACACAAATGTATACATAAAATATTTCTGTAATGATACAAATCTGATGACACTGGTTGACTCTGTGGAGGAGAAAACTCAGTAGTTGAGAAACAGGAATAAAAGGGAGACTTTTTAATGTGTCTTTTGGTACCTTTTTAATTTTGAAATATATGAATGTATTAGCTACTCAAAAAATAATTTAACTTTTAAAATGAAAAGGATGACAAAGACCTGACCTGAAGCAAAACCACTGGAAATCATATAAGGAATTAATTAGAATTTTAGGAGATAAAAAAGTCTGATCACCTCCATCTATCTGTTAAGACTATCATATTCCCTTCCTCACTTTTTCCAACAACCTAATTTTTCCTTAATGCACTGAAGACATTTTATTCTAGATGAACCAATCTGACTGCCAACTTCAACAATTCACCAACTTGTTCCTCAAATCTACATCTCTCCCAGCCAAACCTAGCTCTAAACTTAAAAAGCCACCTATCTATTGTGCTATTCAGCATCCTGTGTGTTTTTTTTCTCTAAAAGGGATGGCAAATGCAGGCACCCATGCCATCACCACTCCCACACCCATAACAACACTGCTCAGTGATCACAGTGGTCTTTCCCACTAAATCTGCATGCTGCCTCCAACTACTCCTTAATGTAATGTTCCACAAAGCCACCATCAATCAAAGCTAGCCCATGAATAAAACCTATTTGCCACATCTGGTCTCTCCCATATTAATCTGTTTACCTTGATATGTTCCTCCATTATTTCATGTATATTTATTTTTGTATACACCACTATTTTGTTCTGAAAATGATTAATGAGACTTAAAAGAATACGTGAACTATAAAAAGTTAATAAATTTAAAAAATTAATAGGAAAAAGAATAAAGAAAACACCAAAAATCGTGCCAAGAGAAAGACCAAAATAAATGTACAGCATAAAATCACTATGCCTGCTCTGGAGTGGGCCACAAATCTGGCTTTGGCTTTCTCGTAGCCATCACAAAAAGGAAAACCCAGTCCACAGTCCAGCAGATAGAACAGAAAAGTAAGTACTCAGAAGAGGAACTATTCTGTGTACTCAGACCAAAGAGTAATTTTTATAAAACAGAACATTATAGAATGAACAAGATATACAAGATACACAACTACCAGTTTTCAAAGAATTTGGATGTTTGTGATAGTGCCTATCAGGAGATACCTATGGTATCTTACCAAAGCCCAATGCAGCAAAATTGATTTTACAAAGAGCAGGCACAAGCTTTAAGAACTCACTCTGTCCTTTTACTTTGTTTCTTCCTTCAGTGCCTCCCTAAGTATAAACTCTTTGAAGACAAGAACCATATTTTCTAACACTTACATATAGTTCATGACACTTTGTACTGGGTTCTGCCAAAAAGAAGCATTCAATATCAGTGAGAATTTACATAGCACAATTCAAACCTACTCTGATAAAAATTCTCTTAATAGGAATTTCCACTCCTACCAAATAGAATAAAAATGATAACTGAAGCTTCAATAGACAGAATTTCTATACTGTTATTCAATCACAATTTAATTTGTAATGTCCCAACAGCATTTTTTTTTTTGCATATCCCTAGCACAAAGCTAACAAAAAAGCCAAATCAATATCACTGACTCTGATCAAATAAAATGAAACTCATAGCAAAAGCTTTGGCAACCCTATCAAAGGAAATACAATATTACTACCTTTCAAGAACATAATCAATAGCTCTTTATAAACCAGCTGACAAAGGCAGGTTCATTTTTTAAATGACTCTGCAAGTCTGCAAGTAGACAATGAATTATAATGCAGATTTTCTCTACTTCTTTCCAAGAATCTGTAGTTTCTGTAAATGCCAAACTGCCAGAGAACTGTATTTCCCAGCTCTTCCATACACACACACACATACACATACACACACACACCACTATCAAACAGGCTTATAGTTCCTGTATGACCATTACCTACCCCTTCCCCCTTACCTAGTCAAATTGGAAATGCAAAGAAACCTAATGAATTATTTAGGTAAAATGATTACGAACAACAGAAGTATTAAAAAACTTAAATTACTACTCTCAAGTATAGGCATTAGGATACATTAACCATTCTATATTTGTATTTTATTAATGGAAATCATTAATAAATAAGTAGTCTCATCCTATACTAGCTGAAATTTTTTTTTTTTTTAAAGATTTTATTTTTTTTATTTATTCATGAGAGACAGAGAGAGAGACAGAGGCAGAGGGAGAAGCAGGCTCCCCGCGGAGCAGGGAGCCCAATGCGGGACTCGATCCCAGGACCCTGGGATCATGACCTGAGCCGAAGGCAGACGCTTAACCGACTGAGCCACCCAGGCGTCCCTGAAATTTTTTTTAATACATTTGGTATTTCAGTTTGCAGTATGCTCCTCATTTGGAATTTTCTGTACACAAGAGCACACCCTATCATCCCCAAGAGAGGATAGCTGTACCAAGTGAAAGAACATGGACAGGCGTGGAGGGTGGGGAGTACCTTCAAATGGATGTCAAAAAACCCAATTCCTGCACCTTCGTTTCATCTGTTAAGTTGGGAAACGACCATCATCTCTATTTGATAGAATTATTGGAAGGATTAAATGAGGTTAAGATTTGTAAACTCCCTACTAAATGCATATAAAATAGATGCTCAACAAGTGTTAGTTTTCCTGCTGTTTTTTTATAGGTAAGGAAACAGAAGCTGAGCAGACTTGTCCAAAGCCAATGGCTAGTAATTGTGAAACACAGGCTGAAACTCTAGGGCCTAATGTTTTTTCCAGTACACCAAGCAGCATTCAAATAGCAGAACCCAACACCTCATGTTTGTCACAGATGGTCATACAAAGAAAAAAATTAACAGTTCGAACACCTATTAGATGCTGAACGCTATACTAATCTCTTTCCTAATACCTACCTTATAAAGTGAGTGTATTTATCCCATTTTAATGAGAGAAATTATTAACTTGTCCAAAGTCACAAAGTTAGTAAGTGATAAGGCAGGATTAAATCAAGAGTGTTTACACCATTACTTTTCCCTACTAAGCTGCCTCAAAACCGTGCCAAGTATTTACAAATCACGGTCTACCAAATCAAATTCTAAATGGCCTGGAAATTTTTACAGAGCCTTCTTTTTTTTTTCCCAAGATTTATTTATTTATTTGAGGGGGGGTTAGAGGGAGAGGGAGAGAATCTCAAGCAGACTCCCTGCTGAGCTGTAGCCTGCCTGCCCCATGGCCCCAACGCGGGGCTCAATCCCAAGATCCTGAGATCATGACCTAAGCTGAACCCAAGAGTCAGATGCTTAACTGACTGAGCCACCCAGGTGCCCCTAGATCCTTCTAATTTATTAGTGGAAACCATGCTAGCTCCACCATTCCTTCTCCTTAAATTTGTTCTTCACTGGCTAAAACAATTTATGATAACTTCAGTGGCAAATTTACATTTGTATAGCATGTTACAGTTTAGTATTACAGATGTGTACATTTTTATTAGATACAGCTACTGAGGTTTTTCACATATTAGCTCACATCTCATTTAATACTTTCAAGACTCTAATGAGGTAGGGATTATTACATTTCACAGAAAAGAAAAAAAAGTTTGAGGAGGATAAGTTACTTGCCTAAGGTTATACAACTAGTAAGTGTAGGGCTTTACCCTGGATCATTCTAAGAGAAAAGTACATCTACTCCTGCATCCACTGATCCAGCTAATCATTTGCTTTTCTCAACTTACTCATCAAAGCTGGGGGAAGGGAAGTGTGTTTGTGTGTGTGGAAGGATTCTTTCACCAAAAATGTAATAGAAAATAAGAACCAAAACTTGATAGAATAAATAAAAAAAGGAAAAATTTGAAAGGTTGCCTCAGATCTCATCCCTCCCCCAAGGTTATCAGGGAATTTCTAATAAATGCTTATAGGGCAGACATTTTTACACTATTCTAGAACACAGGGGGGAAAAAGGAGTATTTCCCAATTCATTCTTAGAGGCTGGCTTAATCCTGACATCAAAACCAGGCAATAATAATAAATATGACATTTATCATTTGTGACTATAAATGCTAAAGTCTTAATACATTTAAGTTAAAAACAAAGGAAATGTGTAGTATGATCCCATTTGTAAAAGAAAAACCATTGTGAATGTATGTATATAAGTATGGTCGGATATGTAAATGCATATTTATACATACGTACACATAAATCAAAGATACAGATAGAAATATAACCCCTAAACTTAATAATGGTTACCTGGGACAGGAATGATCTTGGGGGTAAAGGAAGGGAAGGGGACAAGAAGTAAAGGGAGATTTTCAGCTTGTATTGAATACCCACATATTATTTGAATTTTTATAATGAACATGTATCATGTTTGCTATTAAGATATACAAATGAAAAGCACAGCCTAAATACTCATTTACTGTTATCTCCACTATTTGTTATAATGAAAACTAATCCTTTTATTCACTCATTGGACATTCATTTATTTAACAAACATTCAGGGTGTAGCTCCTAAGTATGGGCACTGCGCTAATAAGCACTTGTGCCAGCCACCAGGTACTTTTTTTTTTTTTTTAAGTAAACTCTACCCCCAACATGGGGCTTGAATTCACGACCCCGAGATCAAGAGTCACATGCTCTACCAACAGAGCCAGTCAGGCGTCCCTAGAGCCTATTTTTTTTTTTTCAAAGATTTATTTATTTGAGAGAGAGACAGACAGACAGAGAGAGAGTGTGTGTGCACAGGGGGAGAGGCAGAGGGTTAGAGAGAGTCTTAAGCAGCTGAGCATGGAGCCCAACGCAGGGCTGTATCTCACGACCCTGAGGATCACGACCTGAACCAAAACCAAGAGTTGGACTCTTAACCAACTGCGCCACCCAGGCGCCCTGTCTACAGCCTATTTTTTAAAACACAGGATGGAACAACAGTTACTTCCTTCCATAAGACAGAGTGTTGAATTTTAAATTAAGTTCTAATTTTTATCATTTATTTTTTTTTTAGGTCATGTGTTGGAGTAAGAAATATTCTTTTTCTGGAATTTGTACTGCCTTTCTTCTAAAAAAGAGTAACAGATAAGTTTTACTGGGTTTTGGGGGGGGGGCTGTTAAAAAAATTCATTTGTATTCATCGTGCTGGGCACTATGGTGGACAATGGACATGCAAAGATGAATAAATAACATATGGCCTCTACCTACCTTCTAAGGAGCTGATAATTTTGCATACCTATGTCTGATACAGAGTTCCACATAAAAACTGAAATATGTACCTTAGTAATCCTGCACTTCAAAATGAAAACTGGCAAACTGCCCTGCTCAAAAATAAAAGTTAAGGGCGCCTGGGTGGCTCAGTTGGTTAAGCGACTGCCTTCGGCTCAGGTCATGATCCTGGAGTCCTGGGATCGAGTCCCGCATCGGGCTCCCTGCTTGGCAGGGAGTCTGCTTCTCCCTCTGACCCTCCTCCCTCTCATGCTCTCTGTCTCTCATTCTCTGTCTCGCAAATAAATAAAATCTTAAAAAAATAAAATAAAATAAAATAAAAGTTAATTTCAGTTTCATTCAGAATTTTAATGTTTATGAAAAATGTGAAATTATTCAATTATTTTAAGATAAAGGAAATAAATTAGTGGGAAAATAGAGAACATGGAAGCTGCAGGGTAATATAAAACACAATGTCTCAGTGAAGGGTGGGTTCTAGGATTAGCGAGCTATGCCACCAAGAAGGTGTGTTACTAGGTTTAATCGTTCTGACTGCTTCCCTAGAGGAAATATGAAAATCATATCTACCTTATTAGGACAGGAGAAAACAAAGAACTTATTTTAAAAAGAATAACAAAGTCTGGTGAATATGAGGCAGTATGGCCACCTGCTTTTTGTTGTTTGGTTTGCTTTTTATTTATTTTCCCCCACTTTGTCAATGATTAGCCAAGTAAATTTGCAAACACAATTTAACTTCTTTATTTCTTTTGGGGTGAAAAGAATGCAGGAAGCAGAGTTAGAAGACCTGAGTTTATATTTAAACCCTCCTACTAACTCTGTAAGGTTAAAAAACAATCAAATTATTTAACCTCTTTGCACCTTAGCTTCCCAGCAGTAAAAGAGGGATAAACCTAACTTATAGAATTATTTCAATGAGAAAATACACATGAAAACATAAAGTTAGAAGCTATTATAAATTAGACATTTTTCTGAAGATAAACAAATGACCAATAAGAACATGAAAACATACTCAACATCATTAGACATTGGGGAAATGCAAGTGAAAACCACAATGAGATACCACTTCACACCCACTAGGATGGGTCTCATCAAAAAGACAACATTAACAAGTACTGGAGAAAATGGAACCCTCATACTTTGCTAGTGGAAATGTAAAATGCTACAGCAGCTATGGAAAATAGTTTGGCAATTCCTCAAGAAGTTAAACAGAGTTATCACATGACCCAGCAATATCACACCTCAGTATACGCCCAAGAGAACTGAAAACATATGTCCACACAAAAACTTGTAAATAAGTGTTCATAGCAGCACTACTCATCATAGCCAGAAAGTGGAGAGAACCCAAATGTCCATCAACTGATGAAAGGATAATCAAAATGTGGCATATCAATACAAGAAAGATTATTCAGCCATAAAAAGGAATGAAGTAGTGATACATGCATAATATGGATGAACCCTAAAACTACTATGCTAAGTAAAAGACACAAAGGGCCACATATTTGTATGGTTCCATTTATATGAAATGTCCAGAACAGGCAAATCTCTAGACAGAAACTATATCAATGGTTGCCAAGTGCAGGGGAGGAGGAATGAGAGTGACAGGTAAATGGGTATCCGGGTTTCTTTTCAGCATGATGGAAATGTTCTTGAACTGGTGATGTTTGCACTACCCTGTAAATGTACTAAAACCACTGAATTGTACACGTTATAAGAGTGAATTCTACAGGGCGCCTGGGTGGCTCAGTTGGTTAAGCGACTGCCTTCAGCTCAGGTCATGATCCTGGAGTCCCAGGATCGAGTCCCACATCGGGCTCCCTGCTCGGCGGGGGGTCTGCTTCTCCCTCTGACCCTCTTCCCTCTCTTGCTATCTGTCTCTCATTCTCTCTCTCTCAAATAAATAAATAAAATCTTTAAAAAAAAAAAAGTGATTTCTACAGTATATGAATTATACCTCAATAAAAGAAAATTATTATAGAAATGTAAGTTTCTGCTCCTTTTCATTAGTCAAAATGCTACTTTTCTCAAGAGGTTGTTCCTATAGCCTATAACAGCTATAAAAGCTCTTTGAAGTTAGATGTTACCAGGATAAATGGTATTCTGGGTAAAGTAAAACTACTAATCATGTTAGAGAAACTTTCTATGGATCAGATTAATTTGGTATAATTTTATTTCTTCAAAAGAAAAGTCCCTATTAATAGCAAGTTTGTTTTTAAGGACTAGAAAGAGCTTCAAGGAGTCTCTACAGAGTACACCGAGAAAAAAAAAAAAAATAGGCCAGAATGTAACACTCTTTTCTGCTTTTTTAATTAGTGGACATTTACTTTTCAGATATGGCCTTGCCCACTGATCAACTAAAACCCAAGTAGGTGGAACTTTGCAACCTCTACCACATTCCATGTTCCAATCTGCGGTCATTCTGCTAAATCCACCACCAGCTCCTATCTCCACTACTCTTTCCTATTACTATTTTCAGGGCTTACAATGCTTAACAAACTCTAAAAGTAATCAATTCATTCCCTAATATTGGGGAATTTATAGAGTAAGGCCCAAATTTTAACATTAAATTTAGTCTAGATTACTTGATTAAATACATAGCAAAATGATTTCCTGGAGTTTGGTACAGAAAAACAATCTATAGAGTTGTGTAATGCTTTCTAAGTCATTTGGGAATTTTTTTCATGTATTGGGTCATGGGGTAAAGACAGTCACCAACTTTTGTCCACAGAAATTATTATGTATAAAAGCTTCCTGGTTCTAGAACAAAGAAGCATTTTATTGCTCAAAGCAAAAGATATTTTCCTTCCATTTAGTATTGTTATACTAAAATAGCATACCAATGAAACCAACTAGGTAACAGCATGACCAAGGTATGTGAACAAAAATAAATTGTTCTTTGTTATGTATTCTTCCTTGCGGGGGGAGGGGGGGGAGAAAAAAGTTTTTCACACCTAAGAAAATAAGCCAAAAATCAAGCCAAAGAAAACCATATGGATTAATATTTTCCAAAATGGGGGTATTTTGAGTGGCAATTTTAATTTGAGAGTTTGCCAACCTATACCAGGATGCGTGGCGGGTATATTTGGCACGGACAAAATGTGCAGAAAGAGGTGACCTGCCAACCAGCTGCTACAGAGTTACTCCCTCAACAGCACTTCCAACTTCTGGGCTGATATCTGTGTATGAAAGATGTCAACGCACCAAGAAAACCACTTGCTGTCAGAGCAGCAGCAAGTCCAAACCGTGCATCCCAGGGTGAAGTCCCACCCGCACCCTCATGAGCCGGCCAGACTGCGGCTCTTTTCTACTATCAGTCTACCTAACATATAAAAAATAAATACATAACCACAAATCCCTGCCAACCCTCTCTTCCTTCCCTTTGTGACTCCTCCAAAGGCTGGAGGGATGTTAACATCCTGCAGGCCCGGGGGGAAGCCAAGCCCCAAGCCGCGAGGGAGGCATCCAGGAGCCTCCCCGCAGCCCGGGGGCCTCGGACGGGCGTCCCCCACCCAACGCGCAAGGCTGGTCACCGGCCACACAAAGAAGCCCGCCGCCGGAGCTGGACGCTGCGCTCGCCCGGGGGCCGGGCGCCGCCGCAAGTGGTGCCCGCACGCCCGGAGGACAAGACCCGCCGGAAAATAAGGATTAACGCCCAAACCTGTTGCATTATGCGGGTCCCTTTCACCCAGAAACGAACAAGGGCGCTCAGGGGTAAAAACCAGAGCAGCCCGGGCTCTGCGGGCCGCGGCCGCACCCGGCAGGCAGCGCGGAGGCAGAGGCCGCCCGCGAGGCTCCCACCTCAGGCGCTTTGTCTGCGGTGGCGGCTGCAGCGGGGCGCGGGCGCCCCTCCCTCAGCCGTGCGGCTCCACAGCCCCGCGGCCCGCGCCCAGGAAGAGAGCCGGGCCCGCCGC
Organism: Mirounga leonina; assembly: GCF_011800145.1. NCBI lineage: Eukaryota > Metazoa > Chordata > Mammalia > Carnivora > Phocidae > Mirounga > Mirounga leonina. The sequence goes on along the minus strand of NW_023270377.1, from coordinate 52,622,503 downwards.
CGCCGCCGCCGCCTCCGCGTCCACCCGCCCGCGCTCGCCACCCGCCCGCGGGGCCTGCGCGCTCCTCCCGCCCGGGCCGCCTGGGCCGCGCGGCGGCCACACTCACCTGGCTGGTGCGGGCGCGGGCGCGGGCGGCCGGCACCTCCGGGGTTGGTGGGGAGGACGCGGGGAAGCGAGCGAAGCGCGGACGGAGGCGGAGGGCGAGGCGGGAGGAAGGCGGGCTGGGGGCGGAGCGGGCCTGGACGGCGGCGGCGGCGGCGGCGGCGGCGGCGACTGCAGCCGCTCGCGGCAAATCGCGTCCCGGCCCCTCCGTGCGTCAGGCAAGGGGCGGCGGCGCGGGCGGCCCGGCGACCTCCCCGCACCCGCGGCCCGACCCGCGTCCGCGCGACCCCGCGCGCGCGCGAGTAGTGGCGGCGCAGCGACCCCGCCCGGCGCGGGAAGGGGGCGGGACGGGGAGTTCCCCAGGGGCTGCGGTGGGGGCGGGGCGAGGAAGGGGCCTTCAACTCCCCCTGGCAGATCCTGCGAACCTCCGCACGCGCTGCCCAGTGGGCAGCGGTGTGGGTAAAGGAAGGAGCACCGGACCTGAAGTCAGGAAGCCCGGGCTTAAGGAAAGACCCCGCTACTTGACGTCTTGCAAGTCGTTTGTTTTCTCTGTCCTCATCCTGAAATACGTAGGTTTGACTACATGGTCTTCAGGATTTTCAAAATTCTGACCCCCACAGTCTGAAGAATGAAGGCAGCTACTGGGGAATGGGTCGTAGTGAGGAAGGGCTGGATTCAGGGCATTTGGTTTTCTCCGGGGATCTTTCCATTGGACAGACCAAAATTTATTCACAAATGGCCCTCTGATAGTGGCTACTTCCCCATCTTCACCAACCCTAGTTATTTTTCTACAAATGTACCGACTTCAGAGTCCTCCTTCTTCTAATTTTACTGCGCAAATCATTTTTATGTCATTTCCTGAATTCAGTTCAAAAGAGTCATCAGCTAATACACACAAGCTCGGGACAACCATATGGTCCCAATCCCAGGCCTTGCATATTACCCACTGTGCCGCTCACTTCAGTATCACCTAGTTCCATTGATAAAATCTTGCCATTCTAACAACTAGGCAATCAAATTTCTCCCCACTAAAGTTCTCTGATTTGAAATCCCATGGATGAATTCTTCCTCTTAATCCTGTGACTAATAATCTGTCTCCACTATTTCAACTTTTTGCCACTCTCTAGGTCAAGCCTTTCTAATTTCACTTCTGCTTCTGTTCCACTGACTGTCAGAGAATGCTCCAAAACCAAAGAGCCTCCCTCTTTAAAATTCTTCAGAGGCTGTCCACCTAGGACAATCAGGTTCAAGCTAATTACCCGGTATACAAGGCCATTTATAACGCAATCCCTAGACCTCTTCAGCTCCAGGTCTGACTCCCACCACATTTCACGCACAGATGCAAAAGGCTGTCTCAATATCTCTGGACATTTTCCCCCATCTGAAATCCATTCTTCATTTAACCAGGTGAACGCCTATTCTCCTTCAAGACGATAAATGCATCACTTTCTCTTTGGAATCTTCCCTGACATCCCCTCTTTCCTCCACACCCACATGCTCACCCTATGCACTTACACTGAATTAAATACTCTTTCTTTTATGCCTTCATGGAATCTTTTATCTCTTCTCTATGATTATCCTTAGTACTTTTTTCTTTTTTCTCATTGCTTTGCTTGGTGGTCTTTTGTTACTAGACTGAGTTCCTTAAAAGGATAGATATTTTTGTCTAGTTCATTTTTGGTTCCCAGACATAGCAAAGTGCTCAGCAGTAAGAAGTTTCCCTTTAAATATTTGTTGAGGGTTGACGTCATTCCTTCCAGCAAATAGATGTTGAGCATCTACTCATCAGGAGGGAAAGAACAGTACAATCCACAGTCCCTGCCTTGCTTAACCTTCCACAGTATTCTGTTCTTCCTTTACTAGGTGGCATTCTCTGCTTATCATTTAAAACCCTCTCCTACTACCACTCACATTCTTTGCTTGTTTTAATAAAGCAAGAGCATGCCAAACAATCCATTACAATAATTCCCAAACATCTCTGCCTTTCCTCTTTCCATATCCTCTAGTTCCACACTGTATTACCCAGTTAGTAGATAAGGGATAACTGCTGTAACAGAAAACAAACAAACAAAAACAAAAATTAGGTCGTAAATCCAGAGAATGAAGTTGGAATGCCATATTTTCCAATAACTACTGAATTAATGAACATAGCTCAATCACTTAAGTTCACTAGGCCTCGCTTATTATGTTCCTTTGGCTCTATGATTAGCCTTCATTTTTAACATTTTGTTATTAAGGTAAGTAAGTCCTTCTTTATACAGTATATGTATAAATTGAGGGACTACCAGATCCTTGGAAAGTAGCTGTCCAGCATATGCTTGAACTCCAAGTGATAGGGAACCACTCACTACCTCACAACAGTATTCATCTTTGAACAGTCCTTCTAGTCCTTACATTGAACTGAAATGTGTCTCCTTACAAATTTGTAGGTAGTTATGGTATTGGTAGGAAATACCACTGGATTTAAGTTCCAAAGGGGTGTAGTCAGATCCCAGTTATAATACTTCCTAGCTGTATAAACTTGGACTAGCACAAAACCACTCCAAGGATGTTTGTTCAACTCTAAAAGGGAAAAACAGTAATACCTTAAACCATTATTATAAATATGAATGCAATGCGTATTAAAGTGCCCAGTGAATCGGAATCTAGTACCATGTATTGAGTACAGAACGGTCCCATTCCCCCTCCATTATAGCCTTGTAAATGTCTGAAGCCAGCAACCACAGCCCATGCCTTCCCATACCACGCTTCCCTCTCATGCTCCTTTCGTCTTCATACACTCTCATCTAAACATACCCTACTGCCTCTTAAAATGTGGCATCTGGAACTGAGTCCAATGATCCAGGTATGAAGAGAGGAATAGTAAAGTACACTTTTCTACAATTTTGTAATTCAAAATTCAGTTTGATATCACAATAACATTTTTCTACTACCGCACACTGTTCATAAATATCATGTTTTTGCCAACCAAATACAAACAGAAATACCCCCAAATCTTTTAGAAGTCTTTAATACATCTATAGCTATAGAACCATATCTCCTTCAGCCTGTATTTGTGCAATTTGTTTTTGAAGACTGAGTGCAGATCTTTGCATTTATTCCTCTTAAATATCACTTTGGAAGTTATGTACCAGGAGCCCCTGCCAAAATAGAAATCAGTGAAAGGGGAATAACATTTAAAAAAACTTTCAGTGGTGGGGGCAAAAGAATCCCAAAGGCACTTTAAGCAACAAATTCCTAAATTCCTATTTTCTCCCCTATAATTTCCCTTAGGCTTTTTATTAAAAGCCACATTTAAATGTTATCTAAAATTAAATAACTTTTCATACTCATCTTGTTTCATTTTTTTTAATAAATGAATGTTGAAAACACCTTTTATGTGCATGTATTTCCCACACATTATTCACTGGAACTTCTGAAGAATTCACTGAGGTAAGGCAGACCAAGGCACCATTTTACCGAAGCTCAGTAGGCTTAGGGAATTTGCTGAACAGTCACTCTGCACCAAAATTGGCTTCTTGGAGAAACTGCCCCACCCACAGCCCATGCTGAAGGGGAGGCCCCAGGCAGTAACTATTGCACTGTGTAATCCCTGAATCACTGCTGATTACCCCTGACACATGAACAGCCAGGTCGCACCCATTCAAAAATGACCTGGAGGGGTGAGGAAAAAGCACTCAATCCCAAAAAGCTGGTCCAATCAGGCCAGCTGAATCCAAAAGGAGACACACAGGGTGCCCATGGGTGGGTAGGGCTCTGAGAGAATAATGTCAGCCAATGACTAAACAGAAAACATCTATTCATTACACATTCAACTCATGTAGTCAACAAATACTTATTAAGCATCTCTGGTTTAGGTGCCAGGGATAGAGTATGGACAAATGACACAAAAATTCTGCCCCTTCGATCTTGCATTCTGGTGGATGGGACAGGCAATAAACATGATAAGTAGGTAAATCAAAGAGTATATTAGAAAGGGGTAAGTGTTGGATAAAAATTAGGCAGGAAAGGGGACTAGAAAGTGTAAGGGGCATGGTACAGTTTTTAATCATAGGACTAGAAAAGGCTTCACTGGGAAGGTAGTATTTGAGCTAAGGCTTGAAGGAGATGAAGCACTGACCCTGTGATAAAGACACACATAGTTGAAGCTAGGGAACCAACTGGTAGTGGGCTGATCACGAAGCAGCTGACAATGAAACAATAGCAAAATCAGGCAATGCAGAGAGCAGGGCATTCAAAATTCATGTGGAAGATTTTTAACAACAAAGTGATCAGGGCACTGCCGCATATGGACTAGACCAAAGCCTTTACTGATGGGGTCTCACTATCTATCTACCTATCATCTATCTATCTATCTATCTATCTATCTATCTATCTATCTATCTATCTATCCATCTATCTATCATCTATCTTTCTATCTGTATTTTTAAGTAAACTCTACACCACATGTGGGGCTCAAATTCATACCCCAGGATCAAGAATCACATGCTCTATGGACTGAGCCAGCCAGGCACCCCCCACAATCTATATATTTTTGTTTTGTTTTGGGGCTTTTTTGTATTGTTTTATTTTGTTTTAGGTTTTTGGTTTTGGATTTGTTTAGTTTTCACACAATCTATAATTTTTTTCATTAGTTTCAGAGGTAGAATTTAGCGATTCATCAGCTGCATATAACACCCAGTGCTCCTTACATCAAGTGCCCTCCTTAATGCCCATCACTCAATTATCCCTTCCCCCTACCCACCTCTCCTCCAGCAACCCTCAGTTTTTTTAAACACTCCCCAGGTGATTGGGATGTTCAGTAGGATGGGAACCCCTGCTCTAAAGAAAAGATCCACCAACTGATGCCTTGGGTTCTGAAAACCCTTCAGATTCTATGTTCCAGAAAGCCCAACCCAGGGTGCATCCCTCTTCTTCTAGGACACTTGGTTGTTCACCTTTTCTGTTATTCCTGGGAAGCCTGATACCCGCAGCTGAGATTTCAGTTTTTCTAATTTGTATATGTATTCTTTACCAAAGGAACAAGAACCAAATCCCAACCCTATTCCCTGAGGGCACATGTTTGAGTCCGTATCTTGCAATGCAAAATTGCCTAACATGCCGCAGTCACAGAGCTAAGACATGGTGGTGCTGAAACCTTAGCTCTGAGTTACTCTTCTCCATGCTGCAACTCCCACCTTTAGGGGCAGAACAAAAATGGAAATTTAGGGGTATTTCTTTAACATTTCAATAATAACATTTGAAAAATTGCCAAAATGTTATATTTTAAAATCTAAAGGTGTATAACATTTGTTCTAGGAATGTACATGTAATACATTATAGAATTTTTAAGAAAAATATTTAATAATTTTATTTAAAAAATAGTTTGAGGACTCAGTTTACCAGTTTTTAACGTTTGACATTGTAATTCAAAGCTCAAATTTTCCCTCTTTCACTAAGGAAGTTAAAAAGACCTGTTTTTGGTTTTGTTTTTAATATATTTTCATGGCCCTGAAGTTATATAAATAACATTTTTAAGGTTTGTTGTTGTTGTTGTTGTTGTTGGTCTTGAGCACCTGTTAGTTCATCATCTAGGCCAATGTATTTGGGGTCCTTTATACAACAAAACTTTTTCCAAGGCCAACATAGTTTGCATTCACTTGTGTCACATAGGTTTCATTTCCCCCAGGCACATTTTCACAAAATGTTTTTGGTAAACAGGCCAACAGAAAGAGTAAAACGTAGCATTTGATTTTTTGTAAAATCAGCAAAAGCCTTTCCTAACAAAACTGACTATTTTTCTAGTTGTCGGGTCATAAAGTTTTAAAGCTGGAAGAGACCCCCATCTATTCCAACATCTTCATTTTCCTGTGACCCGGAGAAGTTAAGCAACATACCTCACTTTACAGTTAGTTAACAAAACATCAAAGACTAGAATTTAGGCCTCCTGACCTAGAGTAGTTAATATAAACTGAAAGCATTTGAATATTTGCAGGATCATCTGTCTGTGTGTAAGTACATGTGGTGCATAATTTAGGCATAACACAAGTTTATCTCTTAAACATCAGTAGTGCTTGAAAACTATTAGAAATAATAAAAAATGAAATAAAATTTCAGACTAAGGAAAGGTTCTAATTTCAGCAATTTATTATCACTCTTTTTTTTTTTTAAAGATTTTATTTATTTATTTGAGACAGAGGATAAGAGACAGAGAGCATGAGAGGGAGGAGGGTCAGAGGCAGAAGCAGACTCCCTGCTGAGCAGGGAGCCCGATGCGGGACTCGATCCCGGGATTCCAGGACCACGACCTGAGCCGAAGGCAGTCGCCCAACCAACTGAGCCACCCAGGCGCCCAATTTATTATCACTCTTAATTAACAAGCTTTGTAATAGAGATTAGCAAAGGAGGCCAAGTTAAAAGCAAATTGCTTAAGTAAATTGTTTTAAATGCGTCTGGCAACATATAATACATTACATAATAAAATACAGTAAACCAACTATGCCAATTTTTGTAGTTCTCTCCAATAAATTTTCTTCTAATAAGTACCATTAAGTGTCACTATATTATATTCTCAAATATGTGTTCCTGAGTCAGAACTCTTTGGTTGCAAGTAGCAAAGCCAATTTCAACTGGACTGGGATGAAGGGATTTTCTGTGGATTTTCTGGAATAAGAGTGAGGTAGCTCAAGCGCACTAAAGGAAGAATTGCATTGCTGGGTGTTCGAGTAGGCAGTTAGTTAGGTTCTAACAGGATTCATGGAGGCCAACAATGAGGAAACAATGGCCAGCTATCAGGAAGGTCAGAGGCCTGTCCTGGCAGCACTTTACAAGAAGCCAGATCAAACCAGACAGGCCCAAGATGGCGGGTACCATGACAGGAAACCCCTGCCCAAATAAAGAAGAAAAAGTACAGAACCCTTGCTTCCAAGAAATCCCAGCCCCAAGTAATGAATATTCTACCTGCTAATTAACAACCTTCAGTAAAATATAGAATCCCAACCCCCAAGGCGTGCAGCTCTCTCTCTCTCTCTCTCTCTCTCTCTCTCTCTCTAGAGCTTGCGGGCTCTCACATCTCCAAAGTGTACTTTTGCTTTAATAAACTTTCCCATTTGTGTCACTCGTCTGCTGTATTATGTGTCTGTCCTTAAATTCTTTCTCATGACAAGACCAAGAACCTTCCACGATATTTTTGGGGCGGGCTGGGTTGAGGCCTCAGAACCCGGGGGGTCTCCCCAGTTCACCTGGCAACATGGGGACCTTAGAGACCAGAGCAGAGAGCCACGCAAAGTCAGTATCTTTCTCAGCCCCTTCTGTGAAACCTGTTTCTCTGTGACTTGCCCTCGATCTGTCCAGCAGCAAACCAGTCTGTTTTCGACCACGTGGAGAAGAGCCCCAGGTGGCACTGGGTGTATAGCCTCCAGCTTACAGAGAGTTCTTGTAGAAAACTCTCAGGAACGGCTGATATTTTGGGTCACATGAATGTTCAAACCCTGAACAGTAGAACTGGTTTGGCCAATGAGGTAAAGGGCTGGGCATCATTTTTTTTTTTTTAAGATTTTTTTTTTTTTTAAAGATTTTATTTATTTATTTGACAGAGACAGCCAGAGCAGGAAAACAAGCAGGGGGAGCGGGAGAGGGAGAAGCAGGCTTCCCGCTGAGCAGGGAGCCCGATGTGGGACTCGATCCCAGGACTCTGGGATCATGAACTGAGCTGAAGGCAGACGCTTAACGACTGAGCCACCCAGGCGCCCAGGGCTGGGCATCATTAATGGGCAGCTTCCTTTAGGTGAGGAAGTCTCCTAAGATAGGGGCATTACCAGGACAAGGGAGAAAGGAATACCAGGCCAACCAAATAATAGGTATTCGCTGCAAAATGTGTGCTTCTCTAAAGCTCACACTAGAAAGATGATTTTTATGAAAATTTTTTACCTACTCAAATATTAAAATTGTAGTGTAAATTACTTCAAGTCTCATTTAATATTAAAAACCTACACTCAAGTACCCTTTTTCTGGTTTGTTGATGCTTCTTTAAAACCCTAGCCTAGAAAAATCCTTGTTTATCCATGATTATGGTAGGAAAATACAGTTTTGCTTGATGGGAGCATTTTTACTTACTACTCGCATTATAAGTCAAAAAAATTTAGATCTAAAAATATTTTATTCAAAGCTGAAGAGGTAAAAGCACTTGATTGTCAAATTCAATCAGCATAGTGAAATAGTCAGGTCTCATTCAAAGAGTATTAGTTAAGTTACAGAGAGAGTTCTTCAGTTTCTGTTACTTGGTGTTTCAATATGGGGCTAGGTCCTAGTTATTAGTAAGACAGAAAAGAATGTTAAAAACAAGCTTGGTCCAAGTCATAAGGTTTACTTTGTTTTTCTAATGTGTTCTAGTCATCAGCCTGAATACAAAGGTCAAGAACATTTACCTCAGCCATTAAGCAATGTATTCTGCTCCAGGCTCTAAAATCGGAGGCCAGGGACCAAAGTCTTCCCTCCTAGCTTCAATTCTCTTGTGGTCAGAAGTGGCTCTCTTGTTGATCTACACGTAAAAAAAAATCCCATGTTCTTGAACAAAACAGGGACAAACCACATTTAAAAATAATCTCCGCCCATTGTCAGGCGCCCCCCACTCTCTCACTGTCTCCAGCTGCTGTGGGGAGGTGTGTGGAACTGCTCTGTGACTCCAGCAGCTGAATGGAAGGAAGCTCAGGAGACGTCCCACTGCACCAAGTCGGAGGAGGCCCTACCAACACAAAAGTAAAGAATTGATTTGGCTGTGGGATAAAGTGGAAAATGGAAAGAACTGCCTTTTGTATCGGTCCAATTTTTCCTCTCCTTCTGAATAAAACATTCTTATGTAACAAAGGGCCTTTAAACCATTTCTTTCTTTGTTAAGTTGGCAATTTGACAAATACAGATTGTGTCATCCTGGGTTAGAGCCACTTCTTAGGGTGTGGAGTGACTTGATTCCGGCACTGTGGATCAGTGTGCTCAAAGCATGTGACACAAGCTAGGTCCACGGCTCACTGATATTATCTGAAATTTAGGCGAAAAAAGGAAAGTTTGTCTCCCTTTGGAAACTTGAAGAAAGGGAACCACAGAGCGGGCTCTCGTTGATCCTTTTATCCCCAAACTTAACTTCTGTATACAAATTATACAAACAAACCAAGAAATATATTTTATCATCATTCCTAAAGTGGGGAAAATAATAGTCTGGAGTTCTCCATTTAAAGGATGGCAGATTTGGGGCAAGAGCCGTTGCTGCTGCTCAATTTACCCTCCCGAAAGATGATCCTAGATGTCACATCTATACAGAAATTGTGCCTAGATCCTTCTGAGGGAGAGTGTTCTGCTCTGGAACAGCATTTGGAGATTGTGTTCCTGGTTGTATCCAGCTGCATTTAATATCATATGACCCCCTTTCAAGCATTTAACTCAGAAAAAAACGTGAGAGTGAACACAAACATGGGAAACGATGTTCAAGGATTAATTTGTTCATGAAATAAGAACGTAGTGCCAGCACTGCTTTAGGGACCTGGAGACAATGACGAGGACACTGTGAGTTTGCTCTTGGTCTGATTGGGAGACGGGAAACCAACCAAACACTCAGAGCAACATGGTACATACCAGAGTTGTCATTAAGTTCTACGCAAAATGCTACCAAGAGCCAGAGGACTCACTGCCAAGGTTTCTTGTGAAGGCTTCATGGGGGCTTTGATGCTTAAACTGAGGCTAGTAGAATCAGCACTGTCTAGGCCAAGGGAAGGGAGAAGAAGCAGGAGAGTGTATACAGTGGCTGTGAGGCTCTGAAAAAAAACACGCTACTTGGAGGAGAATTTCGAGTATTCTTGCGGTGGCTGCATGAGCAGAGAGAGGATCACCTAAGGCATGGAAATGTGGGCCGGGGTGGAAAATTCAATAGCCTGCGAGACCAGGTAGGTAATGTAAATGACTGAAGAAGGCCAGCAGGTCTGGGTGCAAATGCATTTGCTGTGAGTGCCTGAGAAGAAGGCTCTAGTACTAGAGGACACAAAACCTCTAAAAAATATTGCACAGAATTATACTTACCTCCCCAAATGTGAGAGATTGCCTCTTTCCATAGCCTTGCCAAGATGAGTATCTAGAGTAATACTTTTCATTCATTAAACAAATATTTACTAGGGGCGCCTGGGTGGCTCAGTTGGTTGAGCGACTGCCTTCGGCTCAGGTCATGATCCTGGAGTCCCGGGGTCGAGTCCCGCATCGGGCTCCCTGCTCGGCAGGGAGTCTGCTTCTCCCTCTGACCCTCCTCCCTCTCATGCTCTCTGTCTCTCATTCTCTCTCTCAAATAAATAAATAAAATCTTAAAAAAAAAAATCTTTAAAAAACAAACAAACAAACAAAAACAAATATTTACTAAATGCCTTCTATTGTGCGCTATTTGTATTAAGAATTGAGGATACAGGAGGGCGCCTGGGTGGCTCAGATGGTTAAGCGTCTGCCTTCGGCTCAGGTCATGATCTCAGGGTCCTGGGATCGAGTCCCGCATCAGGCTCTCTGCTCCGCGACAAGCCTGCTTCTCCCTCTCCCTCTGCTCCTGCTCTCTCTCTCAAATAAATAAATAAATAAATAAATAAAATCTAAAGAATTGAGGATACAGGAGTGAATAAAACAAAAATTCCTATTCTCATGGGACTTACATTCTACTGAGGGGGACACAGACAAAATAGATAAAGAAGTAAAAGGTGTAGCTGTCAGATAAATGCTGTGGAGAAAAAGAAAAGAGGGACAACCTATAAAGAATGGGAGGTAGGTCGAATTTTAGATATTATAATCAGGAAAACCTCACCGAGAAGGTAGCCATTAAACAAAGACTAGAGGATGTGAAAGAGGGAGCTATGCAGACATCTATAGGAAGAGCATTTCAAGCAGAGGAAACCACAGAACAAAGGGCCTGAGGTGAGATCACACCTGCCTGGGAAGGGTGGTTAAGGGGGATGGGGTAAGAGGGAAAGAGATTGTATAGGATCTTTTAGGGAATTGGAAAGACTAAGGCTTTTGTTCTGAGCAAACTGAAAAAGCTCTCAGTGTTTTTGAGCAGAGGAGTGAGAGGTGGGCTTTGCATTTTTAAAGACTCACTCTGGCTGCCGTGTGCAGAGCTGAATGCCTTGGGGGAAGGGTAGAAGCAGGGCACGGCTGGAAGTTGAGAGCTCTGGCTCCAGACAGATAGAGGGTGGCTTGGCCCAGGGAGGGGGCAGCAGGAGTGGTAGGAAGTGGTTGGATTCTGGTTATATGTTAAAGGTAGAGCACCAGGACTTCCTGACAGATTGGATGTGGGTGTCAGAGAAAAAGAGGGATCCAGGGCTAAATATGGTGTTTTTGGTCTAAGCAATTAGAACAATAAATACTCCACATACTTTGGGGAAAACTGCAAGGATAAGCAGTTTGGGCTGGGGGGATGGGAAGGGAGGCTTAATAATTTGGTTTTGGAAATGTTACTTTAAAATATTTAATCAGACAATAAGAATAGATTTAGAATAAGCAGCTGGATATGAGTCTGGAGTTAAAGGAAGAGGTCTGAACTAGAAATATACATTTGGAATTTGTTGGTGTGACCTGTCCAGCCAATGAGGGTGGAGAAAAACCAGGATAGTGTGTTATCCTGGAAATCAAGTAAAAGTGTCTCAAAAAGGAGGGAGTGATTGGAACACCTGGGTGATGCAGTCAGTTGAGTGTCCAGCTTTCAGTTTCAGCTCAGGTCCTGATCTCAGAGACATGAGATAGAGCCTGGCATCAGGCTCCACACTGAGTATGGTAGTCTGCTTGAGTTTCTCTCTCCCTCTCCCTCTGCCCCTTCCCCGCCCCCATCTCTCTCATAAATAAATAAATATTAAAAGAAAGAGAGAGAGTGATCAATATTGTCAAATGCTACTAATAGGGCAAGTTTATTAGTCAGGGTTCCCTGAGAAATAGAACCAATAGGATGGATTGATATATAGATAGATAGATACTGTATTACATCTAATGTTGGGGGAAATGTCAGTCCTTTGTTCTATTCAGGCCTTTAACTAAACGGATGAGGCCCACCCACATTATGGAGGGCAATATGTTTTATTCAAAGTCCACCAATTTATTTATTTATGTATCTATCTACCTATTTATTTATTTATTTATTTATTTAAGTAGGCTCCATGCCCAACGTGGGGGTCGAACTCATAAAACTAAGATCAAGAGTCGCATGCTCAATGACTGAGCCAGCCAGGCACCCCCAAAGTCTACCAATTTAAATGTAAATCTCATCCAAAAACACTTTCACCAAACATACAGAAAAATGTTTGACCAAATAGCTGGACACTGTAGCCCAGCAAAGCTGACACATAAAATTAACTGTCACAGCAAGTGAGATAAATCTGAGAAGTAGCTATTGCATTTAGCAACATGGAGGTTATTGGCAACCTTAGGAAGCAGATTTGATGGAATGGTGGGAGAAGAAAACTTGACTGAAAGGAGTTCACAAGAAAATGAGAGGAGGTCCTCTTCTGGTACAAACCAAGAATGACATGTATTTCTGGGTGCATAGGACCTGGGAGAAGGAAAACACAGCAGGCTATGAGCCCCTGGGGCAGACTGACTTGATGCTGGTTGGCAGCACCCAGAGAGAGAGCCTACGGGCAAGAAGGACAACTAATGGAAAGCAGTTCTCTCATGAAGCTAGAGATCTAGCAGGGTAACAGTTGTCCCAGGTTACTAGTAGGATATTTGGCTCCACAGAGAAGAGAAGCTTTGGAAAAACACATCCTCAATTTATTAATATCAACTAAATGAGAGTTATTAATCACTGGGTATAAAAAATACATAAGTAAGCAAATTTTGAGCGTATCAGAAACAACAAACATCAGATCTACCCCCAGGGGTTTCAGATACTGGACTTAGCAGACAAAGAATATGAAAAAAAAAACAAAACATAATGAAATGTTTACAGAAATAATAGATGAGCAAGTAATAAGAGGCCCTCCTATAAGACCAAACATATTTGAAAACAAACCAGTAAGGCTTTCAGAAATAAAAAATAGAATTGTTAAACAATCTTGATTGGTTAAAACACCTATTAGCCACAGCCGAACAAAAATATTGATAAACTAGATGCCAGATCTGAAGAAATGATATAGAACACAGTACAGAAGATAAGCAGATGGAAAATATGAAAGATTAAGAGCTATGGAAATAGTCATATGAGGTTACTAGGGAAAGAGAGAGAGAAAGCCCATTTGCTCCCTATGCCTAGCACCAAGCAGGCAAGCAGAAGATAAAACCCACGTAGTTCATACACACCAGCACTGAGCCACCAAATTTAATTTAATTTATTTATTTATTATTATTTTTAAAGATTTTATTTATTTATTTGACGGAGAAAGACACAGTGAGAGAGGGAACACAAGCAGGGGGAGTGGGAGAGGGAGAAGCAGGCTTCCCGCGGAGCAGGGAGCCCGATGCGGGGCTCGATCCCAGGACCCTGGGATCATGACCTGAGCTGAAGGCAGACGCTTAACGACTGAGCCACCCAAGTGCCCTGAGCCACCAAATTTTAGATTGATCTGATTTATATTTCGTTTTTGGGGGGAAGTTGGTAGGGGGTTGAGAAAACGGCGGAGCCAACAGAAGTTCCTTATCCCAGTTACCAGTGATAAACGTGATGCGTAAACAGTGGAACCACTTACAATGTGCATGTTTTAAGAAAGGACTACAATCTTCCTGTACGACTAATCTTTCCATGTAACATCAGAATTGTCTTGTGGGTAGTTTCTTCTGTGCCTACAAACATACTTAAGTTTCTATCTATTTATAAAAACCAAAATTCAAAGAATTCTTTCAAGCTATTATCTTCGCTTTCCCCTTCCATTCAGTGACAAATTTCTTGGGGAAAAAAATCAACTAGACTTGAAATGATTATTTGTTCACTATTCATTCATTACTTCTGCCTCCCCACTTAACCAACTGAAACAGTTCTTTCAAAGTTAACAATGACTACTTATCATATTCAATGAATTTTCTTCCTCTCCTTTTTGTAGTACTTGGTACTGTTAAGCACTCATTTCCTTTTTTTAATCAACAAACATTTACTCAGTTTTTACTAATCTCTAACCTAGGCCCTTGGAGACAAAAAGATCAAATGGTTCTCTGATGTCAAGTGGTTTACTGTCTACTTATCAAAGAAGACAAGTGCACAATGAAGTGAAATAAAACACTAAAGGAAAAATTGCAACCTCAAATGAGGGAGTGTTCATTTCCACCCGAGGAGAGTCAGGACAGGCTTCACAACTGAATCTTCTTGAAAGAAGGTGTGTTGCCAGGTGGATGGACGAAGACTATGGCATCATTCGAGGCAGAGGAAGCACGTGAGCAAAGGCATAGAGGCATAAAGCATCCAGGTTTGTTGCTGGGACCACAAAAAGCTCAGTGTACTTAGGACAAAAGAACCAAAATTGGCATTAAGCTAGAATGATAGGGGATGAAAAATCAGGGAAGGCTTCGAACCCATTCAAAGGAGCATGGACTTTATCTTATGGGCATTAAGGGGGATGCTAAGGGGATTCTTATTTTTCTTTTTACTGTATTTGCAATTTAGAAATAACCCTCTTACAGGAGATATAGGCTGGATTGGAAGGTTATAAAGCTGGAGGAAGGAGACCATTTAGGAAACTTTTCAGTTCTGAGTGAGAGAGGGTAAGGGTCTGAACTAAGATGGGTCAGGCAAGTGTGAGAGATGGTGAACTGAGTGAATGACAGTCCCATCAGGAGAGAGAGGAGCAGGTTTTAAGAAGATCCTCTCAGAGATAAGGAGTGTGGGCTGGTTGGCATCCCAAAAGGTGTCTACTCCAATTGATGACCATGTATTACTTTTTGGCCCTCTTGTTTTTGTTGTTTTTGTAATACTGATTATTTTCCTCATTATAAAATACATAACTTTCATTGCAGATGATTTGAAACATCTTGCAAAGTAAGAAAAGCCACCAGATCTGATATAATATCTACATCTGATAATCTAGATACTATAAAACATTCTAAAAGTATGAGCTATGCATATTGTACATTCTTCAAAAGCTGTTTAATATTCTGTATAGAATGTTATACCCTGCTTTTAAAATTTAATTATATACTAAAAGCACTATTCTGCATGAGATAATCTTTGAATATATCACTTTAATGACTGCACGGTGTTTTATCCTATGTATGAACTATATTTACCTATTGATGAACATTAAGATTAACTTCTGTTTTGTTATCAGATATAATGTTGTGATGAACATACTTGCATATAACATTAGATTACTCTGATTATTTCCTTGGTAGAAACTCCTGGGGGCACCTGGGTGGCTCAGTCAGTGAAGTGTCTGCCTCCAGCTCAGGTCATGATCCCAGGGTCCTGGGATGGAGCCCCGCATCGGGCTCCCTGCTCAGTGGGGAGTCTGCTTCTCCCTCTCCCTCTGCCTGCCACTCCCCCTGCCTGCCACTCTCTCTCTGCCTCTCTCTCTGCTAAGTAAATAAATAAAATTTAAAAAAATTTCTTGGAAGTGAAATTACAGTGTTAAATTTATGAACAATAATAAAGTATCTTGATACATATTGACAAACTGTTTTTCAAATATACTGTCCCAATTGATGTTCCCATTAGCACTGAGAATTGCATTAAAATTTTTTTTATTTTCTAGGTGTACAGACAAAGGCTCCTCCTTTCAATTTGCATTTCCAGAATTACAAGTTAATATATTTATTGTACATTTGTATTTTTTTGTTTTGTGAATTGTTCCTTTACGTTCTTTATTTTTCTATTAGAATTTTTTTCTTGAGTTGTATTAGTTCTTTTTTTTTTTAAAGATTTCATTTATTTATTTATTGAGGGGGGTGAAAAGAACAGAGGGGGAAGGACAAGCAGACTCTACACTGAGCACAGAGCCCCATGTGGGGCTTGATCTCCCAACCCTGAGATCATGACTTGAGGCAAAATCAAGAGTTGGCTGCTTAAGCGACTGAACCACCCAGGTGCCCCTAATTCTTTATATATTAAGTATATTGATCTTTTTTGTCTGACATGCTTTTTTACAAATATTGATATATATAGTTTTAGAATTATTTTATAGCTATATGTATTTATTTTTTCCTTTGGAACCTTTGCTCTCTTCTCAAACACTTCTCTTTTGGTGTCTGTGATACTGTTTTATCCTGGTTTCCTATTTCTTGGTCTAGTTCTCTGTGGTGTCTAGCTGGCCTTTCTCTCTTCTTCAAACAGAGACATTTGTCATGGTCTTTGGCCTTTTTCACTCATTGTCCTTATGCTCAGAAAGCTCATCTATTCCAAATGTTTCAGTCTTTACAAATATCAACTCTCTTAATCTAAACAGTTTTTCTGAATATGTACATAGCATCAAATTCAAAAGTACAAAATAGTATACAGTGAAAAATAAGTCTCTTTTTCTCCTTGATCCCCAGCCTTTTTATTTCTCTCCTAGGAGGCAACCACTACTGCAGAGTCTTGTGGAGCCATCTAAGAATATTCTATGCACGTACAAATATTCATACAAATATTAGCAAGCAAGCTATATACAGGGTTCTACATATTACTATTTTGACTTCACAATAGATTTTGGAGCTCTTTTCCTACCAGTACACATGAGACAGCATTGTATTTCATCATGTGAATATATCATAACATTTTAAACCAGTTTTCTAATGCTAAATAAATATTTAGTCTGCTTCAAATCTATTGCAATCAATTATAAACATTATTTTGTACTTATAGGATAAGTACTTAGGGCTAGAATTGCTAGATAAAAAAGTATGTACATTTGTTATTTTAATTAATTGTTGTAAAATTTCCTTTCATTAAGGTTGTACCAATTCACAGCCCCTCTATCGATACTTGGTAATTGTGTTATAAAATTTGGGGGGTTTGCCATTCTGATAGGTGAGAGCATCTCATTGTGGTGTATAATTAGGTAAGGTTTGCTGTCTTTTTTTATACATCCTAGAGAGATTTGCATTTCCTTTTTAGTAAACTATTTTTGATATCCCTTTCCCCTTTCTATTTTGCCTTGAATGGTTGGTGTTTTTTCTTAGTAATTTATAGAAATTTGCTTCTGATACGTTGTATACATTATGCCTCAATTTTTACATAGGATGATTTTGTTGTGTTTTATTTTCTGCAGATCTTCTGTAGTTATTATGTAAACAAATATACCATTTCTTATGGTTTCTGAGTTTGTGCTATACTTAGAAAGGTCTTCCCGTACTGTTTGTTATTACTTAAGACAAAAATTTCCAATGTTTCATTCTTAAACTTATATGGAGTTATTTTTATATCTAGATCTTTGATCTATCTGGAATTCATTTACATGCAAAGTACAAGGTAGGAATCAAAAAAAAATTTTTTTTACTAAGTGCTATCCACTCTCTGCAACACCATTTGTTGAATAATTATACTTTCCTTCCCAATTTGAAGTGCTATTTTTATCACCTTCTTATGTTTTGCAGTCCATTTCTGGATATTTTATTATGTCATATTGATGAACATGCTCCAACCTAGTTTAATTACTCTAGTTTTATATTATATAGTAGGCAGTCCCTTTTCATTTCTCTGTTCTGAATTTTTCATGGCTTCCTTGTTTATGTATTTTTACATACGAACTTTAGAATCAGCTTGTCTAGTTCTAAATCTTAAGAATTCTTACTGTTATGTTGATTGCAGTCAGGTTCAATTTACAGATTAATTTGGGAAGAATCAACATCTTTATGATGCGGAGTCTTCCAATCCAAGAACATATATGTTTTTGATTTGTTTGGGTCTCCTTTTGGGTCCTTCAGTAGTGCTTTTCTTACATAAATGATGAACATTTATTTTAAAGTTTATTCTCATATTTCATCTTTTTGTTCTAACATCTATGATGTCTGTGCAAATCACTTTCAAATTGGTATCTCTACCTTAAAGTCTTTTAGAAGCACCACACATATGTGTCCAGCTATATTTTAGATATTTCCGCTTGAAAGTTCTGCTGTTATTTTATTTTATTATTATTTTTTTAATAGACTCTATGCCCCATGTGGAGCCCAGTGCAGGGCTTGAACTCGTGACTCTGATATCAAGACCTGACCTGAAATTAAAAGAGTCAGATGCTTACCCAACTGAGCCACCCAGGCACCCCTGCTGTTATTTTAAACTCAACAAGTTTCAAATTTGAATTACCATTCTCCACTAGCCAAAGTGTAATCTGCCTTCTTCAGTTTTGTATCTTACCAGTGCCTGGTAGAGGGCCATGTGCCTGGCACATAGTAAGCTTATATATGTCTTCTGAGTTGAAACCCTTGGGTGTGTGCCTTCTCTCTCTTTTCCTCTACTTCTCTCTCTCTGCAGGATCTGAGGATCAGATACATCACTTGTGGAACCTAGTGCAAAGAAAGAAAAGGAGGAGAAGGAGAAGAAGAAAGAAGAAGAGGAAGAGGAAGAAGAAGAAGAAGAAGAAGAAGAAGAAGAAGAAGAAGAAGAAGAAGAAGAAGAAGAGGAGGAGGAGGAAGAGGAGGAGGAGGAGGAGGGAGAGGAGGAGGAGGAGGCCCTGGTTTGAAAAGCAGGAAAAAGTGTTATTATTAAAAACAGTATCTGCTGTAGGCCAACATCTTCCCGTCTGGCAGCCTTAAGAAAAATATGCATTTCGTTTTTCTATTAAAAACAGTAGAAAAAGTGTTATTAAAGGTGTTATTAAAGGTACTAAAATATAAAGCTGCTTCTTTGTGGGTTGTACTTCGGGACTTGGTAAATATCCTCTTCCTTGACAACTTCTTATCTGATGATTTTAGTGTCTCATTAATGATCATTTCCTGATCACTATTACATTTGAGGTAACAAAATGGTATTCTTTCACCTTTAGACAACAAAAACTAAATGAAACTTTTCGGAAGCTCCAATAACAAAAATGCATTGTCCTTTCTGAAGAGAATGGGAAATTGGCACTCGGGTTTAAACCCAGAACTGAGATTTCAGTAGAAAAGCAAAGAAAAGGCTGTCAAGTAAGAAACATACCAAGAAGGGGTCTCTTTCTTCTAAGAGCTGTCTGTGCATGCCAGCAAGAATAGTAGCCATTTCCTGCTAAACTAAAGCTATACTCTTGAACAGTTGGAAGTCCTTGGGCAAATAAAAAAGAGTAAAGATTTAGGACAGGAGTGGAGTGCCTGGGTGACTCAGTCATTAAGCGTCTCCCTTTGGCTCAGGTCATGATCCCAGGGTCCTGTGATCCAGCCCCTCACTGGGCTCCCTGCTCTTTGGGAGGCCTGCTTCTCTGTCTCCCACTCCCCCTGCTTGTGTTCCCTCTCTCACTATGTCCCTTTCTCTCTCTGTCAAATAAATAAATAAAATCTTAAAAAAAAAAAAAAAGGATTTAGGACAGGAGTCAGCAAACTATGATCCTTGGGCCAAGTCTGGCCCACAGCCAGCTTTTATAAATAAAGTTATATTGAAATAAAGTCATGTTCATTTGTTTACATTGTTTATGCTGCTTTCTCACTGTAACACCACATTTGAGTAGGTTCTCACAGCGATTGAATAACCCACAAAGCCTAAACTATTTACTATCTGGTCCTTTACAGAAAAAGTTTACAGACCCCTGGTAAAGACTCTTTGCAAGTGTGTGTTTGGTAAGATGTGGTATTTTTCCAGGCTTATAGGTAGAGGCCCCAAGCAAGTGAAGGATGACATACTCAATTGAGAGGATGAAGGCCTGTCAATGAGAAGCAATAAAATCAGTGGCTTAGTACTGGCTCTGGAGCCAGTCTGCCTGGGTTCAAATCATGATTCTATCACTTACTAGCTGTGTGACCTTGGGCAAGATTCTGTGTCTTTGTTTGTTGCATAATGAGGATAATAATCATACCTACCTCATAGCATTATTGTGAAGTTTAAGTTAACACATATAAACCTCCTGGACTACTGTCTGGGACACAGTAAGTTTGATTAACAGCTATTATTATGTTAAGCAATGCTGACATAATTTTGTATTTCCTAAAGCGTTTAAGACAATAAAATGGAGAACTATTTATGGAATTAGTGCTCTGATAATCAAGATAAAGTGGAATATATCTGACGATGGCCCAGGTGTAAGGAGAAATTGTGATGTACTTAGAAGACCATGGGCAGAGATCTGTCTGGTTCTGGATAGGTAAGAGGACAACTATCAAATGTCACCAATCTCTGAAGCAGAAGGAAAACTACAAATTCCATAACTGAGTGTTTATTTGTATTGCTAAGGTAATGTGTGACTGTTATACTTAGTAATTCTTTTGATCTTTTTCAAAGAATTATCATTTGCTAATTTAAATAGTATCTGATATTTGGTTGAAATCGCTGGATAAGTCCAGGTTTCTGTGTATAAAGCTAAATCTATGAAATTTAAATATAACTATAAAAATTAAAATCCATTAATAGTTTGTGGGTATTACTGGCTTCAAAACATTAGAAAAATATTTTCCCATGACTTAATATGATAGATGGGCTAATCCTCTGTTGTTTTTCAGCCTTATTCATTAACCTAAAATGTGCTACAGTCTGCACATTACAGGATTCTGTTAACTGGTTTATTTATGTGTGTGCGTGTGTAATTGCATCTGACCTTTTATGAATATAAAATTTTTTTTAAGATTTTATTTATTTATTTGATAGAGAGGGAGAGACAGTGAGAGAGGGAACACAAGCAGGGAGAGTGGAAGAGGGAGAAGCAGGCTTCCCTCTGAGTAGGGAGCCCAATGTGGGGCTCGATCCCAGGACCCTGGCATCATGAGATCATGACCTGAGCTGAAGGCAGATGCTTAACGACTGAGCCACCCAGGCGCCCCTAAAATGTTTTTTAAAGAGCTAAAAGCACTTTACATACATACTGCATCAGTTAATTTCAAAACTACATTCTAATATGGGGAGAGAATTTGTGGCTTTTATTTCCATTAAAAAATTTTAAAAATGAAAACTAACACCTTGTTCTTTCTAGTTTCCAAATCATGGTCGCAGCTATTAATGCATGTAATCAGTTCTGAGATAGAGTAGGTTCCAATCCTATCTAATTGATAAGGAAGGCAAGGTTCTGAAGGATTAAGGGATTTACTGGAGGTTGTGAAACTGTTTAGTGAGTCCCGGAATCCAAAGCTGGGTCCGAGGTCCACTGTCCACTGTCTACTTTTTAAGTCAAATTTGGGTAGAATTCTCTCTTTGAATCTCATCATCCTAGAGGATCGTTCCTTCCAAGGTCTGTCACTCCAGCCCACATGTGAATCGGTTTTAGAGTCAGGAATAAGTTCAGATCTGCTTACTCTCAAACCACTGTCCTTGCCACAGCCTTATAAATATGTTATCAAGCAAAAGATGGTTTTTTCTATTTTCAAATCCGAACAGCTATGACTATACACACAAACCATATACACAGTTAACTGTATTACTCTCTAGGAATTTTTAATCCTATAGAAAATTCATGTATACTCAGAAAAAACTCTTATGTCAGGGAGATTTTTACACAGAAAGTTTGTGAAAAACACAACTGTGAACTGAGAGACAAAGGGCCTCTTCCTGAGTATAATAAAGAATTGACCTGCCACCTACTTCATATTTTCCTGTGCATCCTTTTCCTAAGTAATATGAATTTGGAGTCCACTCTTTGCCTAGAAACTCTTTGGTGAAGTCTGGAGGATGAAAATGCTGGACATTTTATTTTATTTTATTTATTTTTTTAAAAGATTTTATTTATTTATTTGACAGAGAGAGACACAGAGAGAGAGGGAACACAAGCAGGGGGAGTGGGAGAGGGAGAAGCAGGCTCCCCGCAGAGCAGGGAGCCCGATGCGGGGCTCGATCCCAGGACGCTGGGATCATGACCTGAGCCGAAGGCAGACACTTAATGACTAAGCCACCCAGGTGCCCCAGTGCTGGACATTTTAAATGCAGCTAAAATACGTCCATGGTGGCTGGATATTTAAGTTGGTGTGTGTGACTCGAAAGGAGATATTTTCCCATTTGACATTGCCTCATCCCCCTGACCACTAGCTACAAATGCTCGTTCCACAGGAAATTAAGGTCCTGAGGTATGCTGTAGTAAGCCATTTATTATGGAACATTTTCAATAAAATGGCTCATAGAAGAGTAGAATAAAATCCTCGACAGCAAGGATTTCCTTGTGCTTGTTGCACTTTGATGTACCTACTTTATTTATTTACCTGTTTTATGTAAAACAACTGGAGCCCCCAAAACAATGGAATTCAACATGGGATGTGATCCATCCGGTAACAGCCTCAGCTGAAGAGCTGGTCTACCCACTGACCACGTTGGAAGACGCAAGGGGAAATTCCAACTATTCAGCAAACTTACAGTTTCCAGTTGGGTTAGAGCCCAGTTCTCCCCTCCTATGCAATCATTGCAGTGAAGTTCAGAAGAATAATCTGAACTAAACAACTAAGAAAGTTCTATATTTTTCTACGCCTAAAAGGAGAGAGAGAGAGAAAGAGAAACTATTTCAGGGTTCAGTTTCTTTCAAAATGCTTCAAAGGCTTCACATCCCTCTCAAAATTACCTTCAAGGCCTCTCTAACTTTGGGCTCCCTAGATACAGATATTAAGGTGGAGAGTTGCATCTGGAAAGTTTATTAGGGGAGTGATCTCAGGAAATATACCTGTAAAGAAGCAAGGCAGAGGAAAAAAACTGAACGGCAGTTGGTTACAAATGAGGTCTCAGCCAGTTGGAAGGGGAGGTCTACACTGGGTGGACCAAGCTGACAGAAGGGGCCTCGGCCTAGCCATTGTATTCCCACATTAGCCAGTCATTAGTCATGGGCTGCTCCCTAAGAGGGATGCAGATCTGGGGGAGGCAGTTCTCTGCAGCCAAGGGCAAGGAACATGGAAAGACATACCACCAGCCCACTGGCAGCAGCTAGGGATGGGTGCATCAACCTTGAAAAGAAAGACTGGGTAGAGGGCCATTGCATCTACTATGAGGCCCTACATGATGTGACCTCTTTGTATCACTGACCTCATGCCCTTTCTAGCTGCACTGGTCTCCTTACTAGATCCTGAAACTACCAGGCATGCTTCCCTCTCAGGACCCATGTTCTTCTTCCTGTTTCCTCAACCTGGAAGACTTTTAAGGGGATCAATTGTTTTGGTTTGCTGGGCTGGGACCACCCTGCTTTTAATATGGGAAGGCCTACAATCTGGAAACCCTATTAGTCCCATACAGGTTGGAATGGTTGGTCACCCAACTTCTTCCAGATATCCACATACTTTACTCCTTCACTTCCTTCAAGATAAGATTGCATCTTATCTGACCATCCTATTTAAAATTGTACCCTCTTACCCTCACACACATGCTCTCAATTACCTTTCCCTGCATTTGCTTTTTTCCTATGGCACTTAATATCTTCTAATATGCTATGAAGAAATTCAATGAAGCGCGGGTAAACGGCGGGAGTAACTATGACCCTCTTAAGGTAGCCAAATGCCTCGTCATCTAATTAGTGACGCGCATGAATGGATGAACGAGATTCCCACTGTCCCTACCTACTATCCAGAGAAACCACAGCCAAGGGAATGGGCTTGGTGGAATCAGCGGGGAAAGAAGACCCTGTAGAGCTTGACTCTAGTCTGGCACGGTGAAGAGACATGAGAGGTGTAGAGTAAGTGGGAGGCCCCTGTATTTGTTTTATTTAGTTTACAAATAAGAATTCCACCATGACCGTTTCTGGCACATAGGAGGCACTTGATGAAATAAATATTTCTAATATTTTATAGAAAGCATATAGAAACCTCCTGGTTCATATGCAATGTATGCTGTCCTTTAATGATTAGTTAAAAATATCAGATTGTAATCATTTATCATTGTTAATTATTTGGCAATTACGCTGGTAAAAGGTCAAATTGATCACAGAATCATTTCTTCGGTAAGCGAATGGAGAAAGGATTTTATTTTATTTATTTATTTTTAAAGATTTTAATTTATTTGTCAGAGAGAGAGAGAGCACAAGCAGGGGGAGCAGCAGAGGGAGAGGGAGAAGCAGGCTCCTCACTGAGCAAGGAGCCTGATGTGGGGCTCGATCCCAGGACCCTGGGATCATGACCTGAGTCGAAGGCAGACACTTAACGACTGAGCCACCCAGGCGTCCCTGGAGAAAGGATTTTAAATGAAATCATTCTACTTCGTGGTTGATGGTAATGACATGCTATTTTTAAATTTTGTGAAATAACAGATTACTCATTTAGAATTTGCAACTTGAAAAAATAGGCTGGAAAAAAATGGGGCAATCTAACTGACTGACAGCTTTGGCCACCGGGAAACGAATACCTGGTAGGAGCCATTTCCTACAGACATTTGTATAAGCAAATGTTTACACTGGACACGGGACAGCTTGAGACTAAAATCCCAGCAGCTATGAAGTAAAAGCATTAGCTTTTGCTTTCTCATCAGTGATTCATATTTTCTTCGAAAACAAGGGCAGAAGAAGAAAAATGGGTATCGTTTGGAGAGATAAATATTTATTTGCACTTAAAAGAAAATTTTTTAGAAAATATAATATTCAAACACACATTTTCATTTCCATAAAATGTAATAGATGTTTTGACTCCAATTTTTGAGAACTTTGCCCAATTATAGTTCCCTCTGCTCCACAAACACTGAAATATGATAAGAAATATGAAGTGGTCTCTCATAATATTTTAAGTGAAATTTTTTGCTTTCAGTTCTAGTAGAGAATTAGCATCCCTCCAAACTCTTCTATCAGCCAACTTTGAATTTGGGCAAATAACTATTATTCTCAAGCCCATGAAGTATTTTTAAAACCAAAATGTAGAAAATTATCCTTTAATTTTATTTCTGAAATGTTTTATCCTAAGAAAATACAATAAATGAAACCCAACTGAACATACTGCCTCATGATAGGAATTATGCACTTAGCTTTCCATTATTTATTCAAGGAGTCAGACAATATTGTTGAGTTAAAATAGATCCTATATCTTTGTTCTGTTTACAAAACAATAGAAAGAGTTAATTAACCTAGGTTCTTTACCTGAAAAAGCCTATGGTTTTAACATATAGCCAGAAGGCTCACTTTGCTAATCAAACTTTTGTCTCCTAATATCAAAAAGGCAATAAATTCAAATCACATTTATTGTATCTTTATTGCAATTCTAATAAATTGCAATTCTTCGTTGCAGTTCTACTAAAAATGTTCCATTAAAAAGTTTGCATTCTGGGATGCCTGGGTGGCTCAGTCGTTTGGGCGTCTGCCTTCGGCTCAGGTCATGATCCCTGGGTCCTGGGATCAAGTCCAGCATCAGGCTCCCTGCTCAGTGGGGAGTTTGCTTCTCCCTCTGCCTGCCTCTCCCCCTGCTTGCACTCTCTCTCTGTCAAATAAATAAATAAATAAATAAATAAAATCTTAAAAAAATAAGTTTACATTCTCTAAAGCTATAAGTTAAACTCCAACGTGGACTCAAGGAATATATAAAGCTTTTTTTAAATTAAATGAAATTGGTTAGGTACTGTTATGCACTCAATTGTGTCTCTGCCCACCCCCAATCTCCAAATTCATGTTTTGAAGTAACACCCAGTACCTCAGAATGTGACTGTATTTGGAGACAGGGCCGTTAGAGAGGTTATTAAGTTAAAATGAGGCCTTTAGAATAAGCCCTAATCCAACCTGACTAGTGTCCTTATATGAAAAGGAGATGTGGACAAGCAGAGAGACAGCAGGGATGTACCAGAACAGAAGAAACACCGTGTGAGGACACAGTGAAGGTGGCCATTTGCAAGCCGACATCCTGATCTCAGACTTCCAGCCTCCAGAGCTGTGAGAAAATAAATGTCTGTTGTTTAAGTCAACAGTCTATGGTATTTTGTTATGGCAGCCCTAACAGATTAATACAATGTGCTTTTTAAAGTGTAGTAGTTGTTAACCCTAATTGTAACTGTTAAGCCACTTTCCACTTATTTATTTATTTATTTATTTATTTATTTATTTATTTATTTATTTATTTATTTATTTATATTTATTTATTTTGGAGCCCAAAGTGGGGCTTGAACTCACGACCATGAGATCAAGACCTGAGCTGAGATCAAGAGTTAGACGGTTAACCGACTGAGCCACCAGATGTCCCTACTATCCTTTTAGCCTTTGGTTAAATACAATTCAATGTTTTTTGTTTGTTTCTTTGTTTGTTTTGTGGACCCTGGCATGGGGGCTGGAAAAATTTTGTTGCCTCTTACCCTCACCACACATCTTTTGTTCCTTCCTTTTATCCATTCTTCCCTCCTTTATGTCTTGCCCTTTGCTCGCCTTCAGCTCTTCACCTTCTAGTGCTTCTGAAATGACCCACATGCTGCATCCAGATGTCTTAAAATAGATGGGAAGGGAAAAATGTCGTTTTATTTTAAGTGGAACAAATAGAGAAGCTGAAAAGTTAAGGGGAAATAGGTGGTACCAGAGCTCTTAAAAATAATTGGGATGGCATCCTTCCTTGTCAAATTCTACGATATTTTGATAGACTTCTAGTTAAATTATCATTTTTCCTAACCATTTAATGATTTTACATTTCACCACCTTTGTACACCTTTCTCTTATTTTCTTCTCTTTGAAGAAAAAAGTTCTCCCAGTTTCTTTTTTTCTACAACCTTCCTTTTCTACTTTGAATCTTTCTATTCACATTCTTGACCCATTTTTCTCCATTAGCCATCATGACTTGACAAATAGCAGGTACATAAGAAATGCTTCCTTGATGAATATATAAATATCAAAATGCATCCTGCCATTCCCCACCTCTCATCATCCCACCAGCTGTGGCCCTGCTCTGAGCTTCATCATCTTCTGGCAGAGGCTCTTTGTTGGTCTCTCTGCTCCTTTTGCTTCTGAAGGTCTATTCTCAACACAGTAGCCAGTGACTTTTATTTATTTATTTATTTTCAAGTGGGCTCCACTCTGGGCTTGAACTCACCACCCCGAGAGCAAGACCTGAGCTGGGATCAAGAGTCAGACGTTCAACCGAGTGAGCCACCCAGGTGCCCCTCAGCCAGTGACTTTTAAAATATAAGGCAGATATATCACTGCCCTACTAAAGCTTGGCCATGGTTCACCATTTTATTCAGAATAATACACCAAGATCTTATGACGATCTACAAGGCCCCATGTGATCTGCCCTCACTCTGCTATCTCACCCATCCCTTCCATACTGGCACCTGCTGTTCCTCAAATACCTATAGAAAATTCTTACTTAAGGGCCTCTCCCTGTTTCCCACCAACTCCAGAGTTGCACCTTTTCCCCTTATATTTCTTCCATCTCCATTTTCTTCTTCTCCTGTTCATTTCTCAACCCCTGAGCTCCCAGTTGATAAATCCCACAGACATGTCGGCTTTCATCTTCCTTTACTCCCACCTCTTGGACCATTCTTGAGTCTTCTTGGTTGATTCCCTCTCCTTTCCCTGACCTCAATATTCTGTGTCTTGAGCCTTCTCTTTTCTTCTGTGCATGTTCTCCAGAGAGAGAATCTCATCCATTTCATGACTGTAAATACAACATCTGTGTTATGTGCTGCAGATTTCCAGATTAAAATCTCTAGCCCGAACCTCTCCTCTGCACTCAACACTTGGATATCCAGTTATGAACCTGTCATTCTCTGAATGTCGCCCTTACCATATGCAGAACATGTTTTCTCCCAATCCTGCTTATCTCCTAGCTCTGTAGCTCAGAACAGGGCACCACCATCTACCTAGATGTTTATGCCAACGATTTGGAAATCATCCTCCATTCCGTCCTCTCCCTGTCTATACTCATCCCAGGTAGTCTAATAGCAAGCCTTCCAATATTACCTCCTTAATAAATCCTAAACCAATCCACTCTCCACCTTTGCTTTCTTCTCTTGCTTCTAGGCCACATCTTCAGATGAGAGGTCTCTGCTTCTCTTTTTCCTCCCATGTCATGTTCCAGGCCTCATCAGTTTCTTTTGGACCACTGCCATAGCCTCTTGCTTTCTGGCACAATCTAATCCCTTCCCCACATTGCTGCCAGCTGGGTCTTTTTAACACGTGAGATGCAGAATCTTTAGTATTGCATACAAGGCCTTTTGTAATCTGGTGTTTCTCTGTGTCTCCAAATTTATCTCCCTGTTGCCTGTCACATACACTACACCCTTCCCTGCTTCTATGCTTTTGCTGTGCTGGTCATGACAACCCTCATTATTCATCTGCCTTACTTCTCTTTGCCCTTCAGGTGCTCCATTCAGATTTTATCCCTTCTAGAAAACCTCCCTTGATTTCTCACATTTCAAGAAATATGGCCCTTGAGTTCCCTATCTAACTTCTGCCATGGCACTTATCACAGAATATTCTCTCTCTCCTGCCAGACTGAGAGAACTGACAGCAGGGACTCAAACTGTGTATAACTAGCACAGAGTCAGTGCTCACCTAATATTTGTTGAATAAATTAACAGATGCATAACACATCTTGAATAAAGTTAGAGAAGTACAGATATCTGGGCACAAAATAAAAAGGCAGCAAAACTGGGCACCTGGGTGGCTCAGTTGGTTAAGCGACTGCCTTCGGCTCAGGTCATGATCCTGGAGTCCCTGGATCAAGTCCTGCATCGGGCTCCCTGCTCGGCAGGGAGTCTGCTTCGTCCTCTGACCCTATCCCCTCTCATGTGTTCTCTCTCTCTCAAATAAATAAATAAAATCTAAAAAAAAAAAAAAAAAAAGGCAGCAAAACTGTTAACTCTGGAGAGAATTGTGAGATGGAAGGTCAACTAAGGAAGAATTTTCATTTTCCTCTTTATGCACTTAATTAAAAAAATAATAACTGGCCTGTTGTATAGGAGTTATGAGACCAAGAGAGGCTGACATGAGAGTTGTCAGAACTGGGGCTTTGCCCTTCTTTTTTTTTTTTTTAAAGATTTTATTTATTTATTTTTGTGTGCGCGCGAGAGAACACAGGGGAACTGCGGAGGAGGGGAGAAGGCCAGAGGGAGAAGCAGATACCCTGCTGAGCAGGGAGCCTGATGTGGGGCTCCATCCCAGTCCTGGAGATCATGACCCAAGCCGAAGGCAGACGCTCAACTGACTGAGCCTCCCAGGCGCCCCGCCTTGCCCTTCGCTAGACTCACAACCTAGTGAATAACCCCAGACAAACCTCTTAACTGATCTGGGCCTCAAGGTCTCCATGTAAAATAAGGATTGGCTAAACTGGCTGTTCTTTTAAAATCTTTCCCAACTCTAAAATTCTACTATTTTACAAATGGAACAAATTAACAACTTCATAGTGGAACTTGGAGTCCCCCTCTTCTGTTTTCAGACAATTTTTACATGCTCTTCGGATGTTAAAGAAAGCTATTCCACAATTGTCTAGGACCCATTTAATATCTCAGGGTGGCACCACAGCTGATTCCCGAGTTTTCCGTCTGCAGGATATCAAAGAAAGTGTTCATTTGCTCTCTTGGCGTGCCTGACTTTTGGGGGGAAAAAAGTCTGAACAATAACATGTTTCTTCCGAGTTGTATTCTCCAAACCATATTCCAGGAGATGGAAATAGGTCATCTCAGCGGAGGTCAAGTAAATTTGGGAACTTACTGCTTTCAAAAGTCCTTTTTGGAGGTGTGCAACCTATTTTGGTTTATTGAAGGCTCAGAGAAGTCTAGCGGTATAGAAACGTGCTTAATCCAGCATTTCCGGAACCAACATGAACGTGGAATACTTTTATCGTGACGCATGTATTCATATTCTGTGGCAATTTGTTATGATGGCACCAACTTGGGAAACTCTGAGAGCAACCTTTCTACTGTTCCCTGTAGTTTTTGGTCTTTCATAAATTTCCTTGTATAAGCAGCTTGATTTAAGCTAGGACTATTTCATGGCTTGATAAGTGCCCTGGATGATTCCTTTCCAAACAGATCATTATCTCCACCTAATCCTTTTTTCTGTTTTAGACTGCCCCAATGTAAGAATTGATTTCTATGGCATTTCTTAAAGCTATATACACACCACCTTACAAGACTTTCATTTTACTTTCTTGCTACTGATTACCGTGGCTATAACTTTTACTTTATAACATTTTAAGACACATTTGTATAGCTACATAGTTATAGAAATTTTCCAGCTGATCTGGTTGGCACTTAAGCTTTTCTAAAAAATACCTTATCTTAGAAATTGCTTGAATTTCTTGTTCTATCACACCTGAACCATACTTTATTGGTAGTTAGACCACTTAAAGTACAGAAGATTATATTCTTTCCTAACGCTTTGCACATAATAGACACTATTCGGAGAGGTCAGTTGATCTCTGAGTGTGGTATATCATCCTGTTGTCAACAGTACACATTGAAAATCTGTAAAATGTCTCTCTTGTGTTTTATTCTTTGGACAGCAGCTTCTCACCCCTCTTCTAAGCAGATCTACTAATGCTTCATCAACTTAAGATCAGAGTTGAGGCCTCGAGCTGAAAAATTACAAAGCTTCAATTACTTGTCCTACTTTATAGGGGTTTATTTTTAAAGCAGGCAGAGAACAGTGTTTGGATGGTCTGTCCTGCTGGACCTCACATGCTCAGCATGCTTGCAGACAGCTGCAACCAAAGTTAGCAAGAGGCTAACGGGCTTTGACCTGACTGCGGAACGCCATCAGTGATCTGCAGGGAAAGCTGGGGCTGAAGCTAAAGGAGTTGACAGTTGTCTCCTTAGAAGCATTTCAGAACAATTTCAGTGAGCTTGATTGTAACCTCTTTTTAAAATCTTCTGGTTTCAAATTTTGGAGACCAAGTAGTTGAATGAAGCTAATCTGAATAATGTCATAATAGCTCCATTTAGAACTCAAACAAAACAATACATTTAAAGGAGCTGTGAAATGAATGCTGTTTAGAAAAAAACAAAGTATCATTATTACTGGCATTGTTTTTAAATAACAGACCCAGATCTAAAAAGGAAATTGTGGTTACAAGACATATGGATAAAATTGACTGACCCAAGTTAAAAAAAAAAAAAAAAGTCGTAAGTATTTTAACATATCATTTGTAGTTAGGCCATTTTATAGGTATGATAATTTAAAAAAAGCATTGGCCTAAGAATAGATCGATTAATGGAAGAGAATAAATAAACCAGAAATTAATGGTACAAGAATTTAATATCAGATAACAGCAGTAATACAAATCAAAAGGGGATGAGAACATTATTGCATAGTGTCATGGTAACTGGATAGCCACAAAAATAATTATCCCCATCTTGTACTATATACTAGTGTTTCTAGGACGGATTTGTATATTAGAACTAGGGTGCTTTTAGAGCTAAATAAATAAATAAATTCCAACTCAAACATTCAATAATGGGGAATTGCTTATGTAAATTATGGCACATTTATGAGATGAGATTGTAAACAGCTGTTAAAATTATGATTCCTGTCTTAATCTGTTTAGGCTGCTATAGCAGAATATGATACATTGAGTGGCTTATAAACAACAGAAATCTATTTCTCACAATTCTGGATGCTGCCCAGGTGAAAGCACTGTTACTGCCTCTGTGTCTGGGGAGCACCCACTTCCTGATTCATAAATGGCCGACTTCTCACAGTGTCCTCACGTAGGGGAAGGGGTGTGGGAGCTCTCTGGGGTCTCTTTTATAAAGGCACTAGTTCCATTCATGAGGGTCCCTATGACATAATCCCCTCCCAAAGGCCTCCTCTCTTAATACCATCACATTAGGGGTTAAGATTTCAACATATGAATCTTGGGGAACACAAACAATCAGCCTATAGCAAATACAAAGAGTATTTGGCAGTAAAAAAATACATGGACATAGTGTTAAGTGAAAAGGGTGGACTATAGCACAATTCATGCACTTACATCACTTAAGAAAATCCTTGCAGAAAATCCTAAATAACAATGGTTTAAAGTAGATAGAAGCTTATTTCTCTGCTAAAGTAACATCCATTTGGCTGTCCAGTGCTTGTATGGTACTAGCCCACAGATATTAATCTTGTTGTTCCACTATGCATGGACTCAACCTCAAAGCTGAATATGAAAACATCTGTGTTTCAGGCAGAAGGAGGAAGGGAGATGAAGGAAAAAAGTCAAAAAGTACTTGTGCTGTCTTTAAAGGACGATTCTCAGATTCTGCCACAGGACCATTCTGCTTAGTTCCCTCTGGCCTGAGCTTAGTCAAGTGCCTGCTCCTAGTTGTAAGGAAAGCTGGGAAATGTAGTCTCCAGTCTGAATGGTCATCTGTGCTGCCAACAGTCAGAGGCTCTGTCATCATAGGAAGGGAGAAGGGATTTTGGAGGACGACCAAAAATCTCTGTTTTAACACCATTTTATAACGATGTAAAAAAGCAAAAAGGGAAAAGAATGGAAGGAAATAAACCTCTGGAAGAGAGTATGTCATGGAAGAAAAGATACTCAATTTCTATATTTTCTTGTTTGTTGATTTTAAAGTCCCTTCCTGGGTTGTACCACCAAGAAGAGTTCCTTTTTTCCTGGCCTCTCCTCTTCACATTGTCCTCACTTTCTCTAGCTCCTGTCTTCTGGGTTTCCCTCTGCAAATACCTAAATCCTATATGTCTTCTCCTCTTTTTGTTATGCAGAGCAGTTAAACTCTGCCTCAGTTTATATAGGTGCTGAAAAACAAAAAACTCCTTAAAGGGTAAGGAGATCCACTCTTCTTCAAGGCAATAATATCTTGTTATTTCGGCTTATAGGCCATATTTTCCACAAAAGGAAGCCATAGCAAGTCACAGGGATAGTATTATACCGGTTAATCACTGTGCCCAGCTTGCCCAAAAACTGTTAGAGGAAAATCGGCTCTACTCATAACCTGGAACTGAGGCAGCAGCCCGAAGGTCTTTGGCCCCATTTTCTCCAAGGCGTTGCTGGTTGGGCCAGAGATAAGCATCTGATTCAAGAATAGCCTGGAGAAAGGAGCATAGCCAAAAGATGTAATAATGAAGGTGAGCTGGGCCATTTAGAGAATATATTCTGAAGGCAAGGAGAGAGATGTGAGGTGTTATGAGGCCCAATAAAAATGCACCAATAGAGGGGGGCAGCCATCGTGTTTCCTTGTGGAGATTCCAGAATTTCTCAGGAAATTTGTGTGTGTTTTCTCAAAGTTGGTTCCCTAGAAAAATAAGTTGAGAAATTGAGAAACCAGGGACAAGTATTATAATTCTCCTGTGAGAATTAAAGCTCAACAATCAACATGGACACACTACTGGATCCACGGGAGGTAATGACATCAAGTTGAAAGAAAGAACAAGAAACATTGATATGTGGAGTCCAAGGTTAACGTTGCTATTTCCAGGAACAGGACAGGAGCATGTAGAAGCAAAGTGGTCACAATCCAACCAGTGAGTCCTGCTTGTAGCTGTGGCTGCATTTTAAGGATATTTTTGTGGCCCCATCTCTTGTTAATGATAAATTATTGTTGCAAATAAAAAAATTAAGTTTATATACATAGTATGATCTATACAAATCCTATGAGTAGTATTCCAAGAAATATGTTTTGGAAGCAAAACGAGTCCTTAAATTAGCGATTCTCATGCACCATTCTATGAAGTGTTATAAACATTGCTAGGATATCTGAATGTTAAATTACTTGCATATTGCCTAATAATGTTCGCTGGTGTTTCAGTGTGTGAATATTCACTGTAGGCTACAGATCTTTGTAAATATTATAACAGAAAAATACAGAGAGAAAAAGAAGTGTATGCTGTGGAGTACTATCGTATGAAATCAGAAAAAAAAGATTCAAGATCTGAATTATCCAAAGCAATATCGATTTCAATAGCAAAACCACAATCAGGTCTAGCAGATAAAATATTTTCAAAAGTCCAACTTTTGGACATACTTTTAGCAATGTGACCAACATCAATGCAAAAGGAAAGAAAATTTTCTATGTTGAACAGGCAACTAATTACAGGTAAACTTTGAAGTTTTACTCTAAGAATAATTTTAAATACTAAATATTTGTGGCATTCTTTTAAAGTTACTTTTATTTGACATTTATTTTGTGTCATTCTTGCTTTCTTCTAGTGTTTTTTTATGATCAGATAGAGATTATTTTTACATGTTTTATATATTTACATGTTAATATATACATCTTAGATGTCATACATATTTACATGTTAATATATCAAGGCCATAATAATAATAACCTTAGGGGCACCTGGCTGGCTCAGTCTGTAGAGCATGCGACTCTTGACCTCAGGGTCGTGAATTCAACCCCCATGTTGTGCATGGAGCCTACTTAAATAAATAAAATAAAATAAAAAATAACCTTAATTTAATATCATATCATTTTTATAGAAAAGCTTCTGAAAATTTTTGTATATCACAGAAAAATGATTCATTGCTTATTAGTGAACAACACATAAATAAAGCACTGTCAACATTTGATTTCAGAATTCCTGGGAATTTCAAGGAATTCTGATTTCTTGTTTCTGAATCCTAAAGATGAATAATTGTTGGGGAATTATTAGGTCATGGCGAGAGCCACAGAAACAAGGACAAAAGGCAATAAGCCACCATGGAGGTGGGAGGTGGAGCACATCCTGTGGCCCCTGCAGTGCGTCTTGCCCCACACCCCGGAGTTGTTGTGGGCATTCTGGTCAACCAGGAGGCGTTCCTGTGTCCTTGAACCCCACACCACGTGTAATGAACTTCCTGTTCCTTTCGTAAGAATCCTCTTATCTTTATCATGACATGTCACCTCATTGTAAATTACTGGAGGTAATCACCCGTGTCAAAAGGGTGTCAAAAGACCCTAACTTGCACAGAAATTTAGAATTAAAGGATCAATCAGGGCGTGATTGAAGAGCATTAGCATTGATTTTCAAGGAGGTACAATCGATGAACAAGAAATGATCTTATTTCCCCCTCCTGATTGAATAGCTTTACTTACATGAAAATACGGTATAATCCTAGGCTCTGCTAGGTCAGAACACTAAGCTACCTTGGAGGCCCAGTTCTGGCCTC
Source organism: Mirounga leonina (assembly GCF_011800145.1). Lineage (NCBI taxonomy): Eukaryota > Metazoa > Chordata > Mammalia > Carnivora > Phocidae > Mirounga > Mirounga leonina. The sequence goes on along the minus strand of NW_023270377.1, from coordinate 52,587,436 downwards.
TGCCCGATGTCAGCATTGTTCAACAGGATGCGCGACGGCACTGATTTTCCGGGGGGCCCTGGAATACAAAATTCCAGTGGAATACAAAATTATTTCTTTGGTGTGGAGTCATTGTCAGAGAGAATGCCGGCACTTCCAAAACAGAACTAAATATTGAAAAAGCGCGCGATGTCTGGAACTCGGGAAGGGTTTGACAACGGCACCACGCACCTTTCTTCTATTACAACTCACACGCTGCATTACTATTTGTGTTATCATGCATCTCTCCGTAGTCTGAATGAGTTATTTCTTTACTCATCTTTTTCTGTCCCTTGCTCTTTTGAGTCACGGCCAAAAGAAATTTTGTATCATAGATCAAAGTGCCCCCAAATGAAAATGATGTAGTCGTTTCCACATCTATTTATGATTAATTCTTTTTCTTTTATTGAAAGGGCAATGAAATTCATTTTAAAATCACCTATGCCTCAACATGACTATTTTCTCTTTGGAGCATTAGACCCTACATGCCCACAAAATTTGTATGTATGTCAATCTCAGACAACTTTGTTATATTTTATTTATTTTATTTTATTATTATTTTTTTAAAGATTTTATTTATTTATTTGCGAGAGAGAGAATGAGAGACAGAGAGCATGAGAGGGAGGAGGGTCAGAGGGAGAAGCAGACTCCCTGCTGAGCAGGGAGCCGGATGCGGGACTCCATCCTGGGACTCCAAGATCATGACCTGAGCTGAAGGCAGTCGCTTAACCAACTGAGCCACCCAGGCGCCCCAACTTTGTTATATTTTAGTATTGCGTTTTATTTAAATATGAATACCATTCTTCATTTTTAGGTTATTTACCACTGGGATGCAAATGATATTTACCCTATACATTAAAAGTAAGCTTTCACCAAACTTTTTCTGTAAAGGGCCAGCTAGTAAATATTTTAGGTTTTGCAGGTCATACAGTTTCTGTCAGAATTATTCGACTCTGCTTTTGTAGCATGAAAGCAGCCACAGATGATATATAAATGAAAGAGTGTGGCTATATTCTAATAAAAATTTGCTCATGGACACTGAAATTTAAACTTCATGTCATTTTTATGTGTCACAAAATATTCTTCTGTTGAATTTTTTTCAAGCATTTAAAAATGTAAAAACCACATATGTGGGCCTTACAAAAACAAATCGTGGGCTGGATTTGACCCAAGGGCCGTAGTTTGATGCCCTACGTACTATACCAGATTCATACATACTATAAATACTTTCAACATGATGGCTTCTATCCACTTTTACTGGTAAAGAACGAATATTACAGTGTTAGTTAGTAGTACCAGAAATCCAGTTTCATAGGTAAATCTCTGACAGTTTTGAATTCACTTATTTATATACTCTGCTACTGCATATCAGGATGATAGGGAGATAATAACTAGTTTTCATTTGAGTCAAAATGGCTTAGTTAATCAGATACAGAAATAAAATTGGATTAATAATGCTTCCCTCTCATTCTCAAAGGAGAATTGAAAGAAGTAATTAGTGATTTTACATCATATGAGAAGTAAAATTGCTATATAAATATGGAATTTAATAAGGCATGTGGACCTGGCTTTAATCAAACCCAATTATGAATGTCTAGATTCACACAAAGGAGACTGCAGGGTGATTGCTTACTTTACCAAGAGGACATGCTTGTATCCCTTTATTCAACAGGCTCAATGAGTATATTTAAAATATAATTTGGTTTGCACACAGCTTTCCTATAATTTATCACATAAAATGAAGAACTTTAAAATGATACAAAAATATCTATAAAACTTTCACCCACCCACTCTCTACCATGCACATGCAAAAGCACAAATTAAAGTCTAAAAAAAAAATCTATCATCTGGTTCCTCCTTCAAAATGATCAGCGGAGCCCTGGAAGGCCTCTAGCTGTCACCCTACAAAGATGTTTTTCCATGCATCAAAGAAGCCATTTGGTATACATGAAGCAGAGTTTATTTGCATATTGAATGTTTACATTTAGAAAATTTCAAAATGCCAGAAAACAATCCTTTTAGCCTCATTCCTTCCTAAGTCTGCCTTCTGGACCAGCCTTTCCCTCTTCTGCTCTCCACTTCAGCCATCGTTGAACCCAAAAACCTTTCCAGCCTGGCTTTAACTGCGAACCGGGACTGAACTTCTAGCCACGGATGATTTGCTCCCTTTGCCTTTGGCAACATTAGGTTTGCTGCAGCCTCTAGATAACGTATGTCGGTGCTTGCTGTGAACTGGATGCTTTCTCAGTGGTGGCAAAACCTTTGCTTCTCTTGCATGTTTTTAACATGAATTGTAAAGTGGAAACTCCTACACGTATCAAGTGAGAATAAAGGGACTAGTCTAAATTTGGGCTGGATTCCACTTGCTCCTATGTGGTAGTGGAGCCATTAGGGGTGACATGGGGGTTTTGGAGCCAAATTCTGCCATATATCTTAAGGGTGTAATTCTGGTAGAAAAATCTCAATCTTCATAAATCTCCTTCCATGCTTCCAATTATATATTTTGTATTTGCTCTGTTGAGTCTGACCCTTTGAATTCTCTTCATTTCTGGCTTAGCTAGAACTAGATCATGCCAACACAAAACTGATCCAGGCTCAAGTGGGATATTCATTTACTTTCTAAAGGAAAATTAGACTTTAACATTCCAGATTTCCATAGTTTTCCAAAGAGCACTTTATCTGACATTAAAGCTTACCCTTATTAAAGTCCTTACTGGCAAACAATTTTACAGATGTGGAAAGTACTACAGACAAGTAATTTTCCTAAAAGTTGTCAGAGAATCGTGGATGCCTTGAATTTGAGTATCTTGCTTATCCTTTTGAGTTACTCCTCATCTTAGATTAAAAAAAAAAAATGTAAAGTTAAATAGATTTTCCTTAAGGCTGACAAATCTCTTTGGACATTCCAGAACATTCCAAAAAACACTGTTAGAAAAAGCACAGCTTTTTTTTTTTTCTCTTGAAATTTCTATCCGAGTTTTCATTTTTTACCTTAAAACATAAAATAGCCTCTTAAGTATAATTTCCCTAACTGGAATTTAACTTTTTTTCTTATCTTCTATTTAAAGTGATATTTCAGATGGTTTCTCAAAAGTTCACTTTTACATCAAGTATTTAACAGGACTCACTTTTCACTTTCCAGGTGAAGCTACTTCTATAGAGTGAGTTTCAGAAACAGACATAAAAGTTTAGATCTTGTAAGGCTTAGACCATCGAACCATACGATCTCTGAAAAGGGTATAGGAAATGATGCACACAATAATATTTCCTTTAAGTAATACTTTGTATGTTTCTATAATACCCACAGAAATGTTTAATTCATAGTATTAACACCCTATATATATATCTCCAGATTCATAAAATGATTAAATGTTGAGATTCTTACTAGACCAAGAACCAGAGAGGATAATAAATAAACATGTAGCTTTATAAATTCTTAGGGAAGAAAGGAAACTGTTATGTAGAATTGACCAGAAACATGGAGATGAACAATATAACCTAGAATATTAAGGTGATAATTGTTCGTCGGAAGTCTAAACTATCACTGAACTCTACCTCTGAAACTAATAATACACTATATGTTAATTGAGTTTAAATAAAATAAAAATAAAAAAAGAAATTAAAAAAAGAAGACTAAACTAAAGAAAGGCAGGCAAGAACCAGAATTGTGAGTCCTAATTACAGTGACATTTTCTAAGAAGTAAGACTGAGCCCCCACTCTTCTGTTCATGCTTTCCAACAATAAATAAGAATTTCTTAGACATCTACTATGATCAAGGCATCGTAACATGCACTGGAAATTCACTCAGATCTCGGCCTTCTCTGAAGTCAGGATCTAATGAGAGCTCCTAATCTGTAAGAACAAAGCATGTCCTACCATTTGTAATAAAGTACTCCTCATTGCCCAGTTCAAAATTTCAAAGGATTTCTTCAATATCTTAGTAAAGTTATATCGACTGTTCATAGAAATTGCATTGGATATGGTATGAAATGGTTTAACTTTCACGTCTCAGTGGTTAAGGGTGAGATGCTTTATTGCATTCAGGTGTGCAGGTTGCTACATCTGGGATTGGAAAGTGTTCAGACATATTGAGGTAAATTCAAGAGGAGAAATGTGTCTTGTCAGATAATAAAAATATTGATTATATTTCTGGATCCATCACTGAGGCACTGTATTTGTTTTCTTGTGTTTCAGTTTTTTCATCTATAAAATACTTGAATTAAATCTCTGAAATCTCTTCTAGAATTTAATTCAATATATTTTGAGAATTTAAAAATGGGAAGAAGTTGGTTTATTCATCAGGTGTCAGGACTGATATGAATTGAACAACTGCAGGTTCTACAGTTAAAATGACCAAGAAACTACAACAAGTACAAAAAGAGGACACATAGAAAGAAAGAATATTTGTTTCCAAGGACTAGGAGCCAGGCAGAAAACATTAATAGCAATCCATAACAAATTGGCTAGAGTGTGCTTCACCTGAGTTTGTAGGACATGTATCTTAACAAAACAAAACTTTTTTGACAACCTATCCCCTTCCTGCCTCAACCCCCTTTCCTTGCTTCTCATTCGCAGCAAATATGCTGAAAAGAGAAGTCTTTATTTGCTAGCTCCATAATCTTATTGCCATTAGGTTGCTGACACACTCAACAACTCCCTCCTTCCTCCTTGTGTCCTCTTTTTTTTTTTTTTTCCAAGGATTTTATTTATTTATTTGTCGGAAAGAAAGAGAGAACACAAGCAGGGGGAGCGGCAGGCAGAGGAAGAAGCAGTCCCCCCACTGAGCAGGGAGCCTGATGCAGGACTAGATCCCAGGACCCTGGGATCATGACCTGAGCCAAAGGCAGATGCTTAACTGACTGAGCCACCCAGGCGGCCCTCCTTGTGTCTTCTTTTTTTTTTTTTAAAGATTTTATTTATTTATTCGAGAGAGAGAGAGAGAATGAGAGAGAGCACATGAGAGGGGGGAGGGTCAGAGGGAGAAGCAGACTCCCTGCTGAGCAGGGAGCCCGATGCGGGACTCGATCCAGGGACTCGATCCAGGGACTCCAGGATCATGACCTGAGCCGAAGGCAGTCACTTAACCAACTGAGTCACCCAGGCGCCCCCTCCTTGTGTCTTCTTGAGCCCAGTTCTCTTGTGCTGCCTGCCTCAATATCTGCAGTTCCCATCTCTGGTTCTTTCTCCTCTTCCTGTTCTCTCAGTCCTGGAGTGGGATGGAATTCTGTCTTCTCTACCTACGCTACTCTCTGTTCCTACATGATCTCATTTGCCCCATGGCTTTAAAAAGCATTTATGTTCTAATGACTTCCAAAGATTTATCTTCAGATCTGACCTCCCAGAAGTTCCACATTTGTAGCAGTCACTGCACACGTGCTCCCCCCCGCCCCCATGCCAGTTAGTATATTATTAGACTCAACACGTCTAAAGAGAACGCTGGAAACTATCTTCCGTGACCATCTCTAGGAAAGCTGTTCCTCAAGCAGGCTTCCCTGTTTTAGAAAATGGTACCCACAAACCTCTGGTTGCGAAGTTCAAAGATCTGGGTATGTCTTGATATTTCTCTCTCTCTCATTTCCCCCATTCTCACTCCTGCCCCTGCCGCCTGATCTTTCCAATAGTCCTGTCAGCTCTACCTCCAAAAAAATCCCAAATTCCCAGACTTCATTTTCCCTGCAATCACCCGATTCAAACCACCACATCTTCTACACAGGACACTGATCTAACTGGTCTTAACAACTGAAGTGATTTATTTTTTTTTCCACGAACAGGTCAAATTTCAATTAGTTTTAAAAATGTGGATCATACTCAGCATATTTTAATTTCTCTATGCCACATTATCAGGAAATAAGTGAAAAGTCATCTTTTAAAAACTTATTTTGAAATAATTTTTGATTTACAGATGAGTTGCAGAGGGAGTACAGAGTTCCCATATACCCTCAGCTTCCCCTAATGTTAGCATCTTATACATAACCCTAGTGCATTATCAAAACTAAGAAATTAACCTTGGTACGGGGCTACTAACTAAACTGTGCACTTTATTCAGATTTCACCAATTTTCCCACTAGTGTCTTTTTTCTGTCCCAGGATCGCACCCAGAATATTACCCTGCATTTAGTCACATGTCTCTTTAGTCTCCTCAAATCTATCATATTTTCTCAGTCTTGACTTATTTTTTAGGACTCTGGCCAGCACTTTTGGAGAGTACTCGTCAGACATTTGGAATAATGTCCTATGCCCCTCAATTTGGGTTTGTTTCATGTTTTCTCACAATTCGACTGGAGTCACGGGTTTGGGGAGAGAATACCATAGAGGCGGACTACTGTTGTCATTGCAGCCTAAGTTATCCTTTTAAACATATAAATAACCCTTGCTTTTTGCTTTAAACCTCACAATGGCTTCCCATCACACTTAAAATCCAAGCGCCTTCCCATGGCCCGTGAGGTTCCTGCCTGTCTCATGAGCTGCCACCTGCACTATTCTCCTCCTAGTCACGATGACTCAGCCACACTGCCCTTCCTGTTCCACAAACAGACCAAGCTCAGTCCTACCTCAGGGCTTTCCAACCAGCTGTCTCTTCAGCCTGCTGCGTTTATTCCTTTAAATCTTTGCATGGCTGATTCTTGCTTGTCATTCATATAACAGCTCAAATGTCATCTCCCAAGAGACTTCTTTCCTTAGCTCTCTGTTTAAGACTGCCTCCCTTTTTGTCCCTCCCTATCGCATTATTTTTCATCTCACCTGTTACTACTTGAAAAAAATCGATTTGTATTTAAGTTGTTTATTGTTGGTTCTCCCTCTAGAAGGCAGAAGAGAAGCTCATTTGTTTGTTACTAAGAGAAGCTTAGTTGTTTGTTACTACAACTCTAGTGTTTTAAACAGTGCTTGGGACATATCGATAATCAGTAAATACTTGTTAAATAAATACATGAATATTGCAAGGAGGGAATCCCAGATTTCAGATTGGAGAACCCTAAGAGGCTTCAAGATAAACCATTTCTACTTTCTCACTTTATAGATGCACTGAGTTCTAGAAGGGTGAAGGACAGGGAAGCTGGTCATTTAAACTAGTTATTACATAGCAGATAGTGGCAGAATCAGTGACTAGCACCTACATCATTTGCTCCTCCCTCAAGCTTTAAAATAGATCCCATCCTTCCTGGATACTTTTGAATAGGATTTCAGGTATGACTTTGGCTATCGTTAGTTTCTGATAAATCTTTTAAAGTCCTTCTGTTATAAGTGAGGATGAATTCATTCTAATGTCTCCCTGCTCCTCTGCGCACCTGGGCTGCTAGACGAACTTGTGTAGTGACATAAACTGGCGCCATTACAATTTGTACTTTCCAGCCTCACCTGGGTTCTCAAAGCCCTCTAAAATACTCCTGCTTCTTCCTACTTGCTTCTCTTCTCCATCTGCACAGCAGCTGTCGCAAACTTTCATAATTTGCCTCATTTATATTTATCAAGTGACTTTACCTTCAATTTCTCATGAAAAGTGACTTAGTCAACAATATCCTCAACTTCCCACAATCCTAACTGTAAACTTCCCTTTACTTTCTGTGATACATCTTTTCTTTGTAGTCTCAACTTGAATCTGCTATAAATGAAATTTTCTACCCGAAAAATGCTTTGATAAGGTGGACCCCTTCTTCCTTCTGGAAAATCTGTTTTCCCTTGAGTTCCATCCACTCAATATCTTTGCATAACACCTGTAGATATGATCTATATTTCCAGTAGGGATGTGAAGGTGACCTACCTGTATTTTCAACTCCTGTATTTTATCTGAACTTCATATTTATATTTATACGGGAGAGATTTGCATATCACATGGTGATGGGGTGCCCCAAGCACTATTTTCATACTACATCTTACTGAGATTTACCTGGAGATATAAATTTTCAATTACTGCCATCAAACTAATCAGCAGATGCTTATTAAGAATCTACCATAGTCCAGGCATTATGCTAGGCCCTTCATTTTCTGCTTTGAGCAACTCCAGCAGGATCTGCTTGACTTCGCTCAAACAAAATTAGTCAGAATTCTGATGAAGTTGATCTAGAGGAAAAGATCAGATGGATCTTTTAATTAAATGTTAGAAATATTTGTCTTTTTTCCATCAGAATTTATTATGCATGAAAACTGACATGCTCTGTATTGAGGCAAATGAACACAGTAGAAAAAGTATCAGAGGGACAATGCTGTGCTATTGTAGGAATCCAAAATTCATATTTGGCCTGTAGAAGCTGGTCACTTCTGACTGGCTGTGTCTATTTTAGGCAATATGGGAGAAAAAGTGTATATTCTGGACATTAATGATAAATACTGCATTTCTGATTTGATGGATTTAAAAATGTTCTAAGAGGGGTGCCTGGGTGGCTCAGTCGATTAAACATCTGACTCTTAATTTCAACTCAGGTCGTGATCTCAGAGTCGTTAGATCAGGCCCCGCACTCAGCATGGAGCCTGCTTGGGATTCTCTCTCTCCCTCACCCTCTGCCCCTCCCACTCACCTGCTCTCACTTCCCCTCTCTTAAAAAGAAAAAAATATGTTCGAAGAATGCTTGAAGCAGGTTTACAAAAAAGGTACAAAGATCTAAAATTACACGTTTACCTTGTGATTCCAATTCTATGTCTTCACCTACAAAGTCCTAGATTTTTTTGCCCATTTCTGTCAGATAAAGTGCAAAGCAAACCTCAAGATGAGAATTCCTAGGGTGCCAGGCTGGCTCTGTTGGTAGAACATGCAACTCTTGATCTCAGGATTGTTGAGTTCAAGCCCCATGTTGGGCCTAGAGCTTATTTAAAAAAAAAAAAAAGAGATTAGAATTCTTGTTGGAAGGGCTTTTTCCTCCATGAAGGATCCTCCTTGTCCTAGTGAATGAGTATCACGTTATAATTCAAAAGAAAAATATATTAAGGTAGGAGAACATGTGATCAGGTAGAAAAGGAACAAGTTAGTTTAGTAGCACAGTACTTACCGTATTTCAAGAAAATGAAGGGGATAGATTAATGTCTAGTGTAGATTGGCAAAAAAGTTTTTTCTTTCTTTTTTTTTTTTAAAGATTTTATTTATTTATTTGACAGAGAGAGACACAGCAAGAGAGGGAACACGAGCAGGGGGAGTGGGGAGGGAGAAGCAGGCTTCCCGCGAGCAGGGAGCCTGGTGCGGGGCTCGATCCCAGGACCCTGGGATCATGACCTGAGCCGAAGGCAGACGCTTAATGACTGAGTCACGGAGGAGCCCCTGGCAAAAAAGTTTTATGCTGAGATAGTGGAGGTCTGAGGTGTGGCATTGGATCCCAAGTGTAAGTACAGGCTAAACAGGGAAGATCAATGAGTGATATTTGCCCTGGGTGTGGAGTTGGGGAATGATAGCACTCACAGGGTACTTGCCCGCCTGAGTCTAATGGTATTAACGTCATGCCAAAAAAGTGTCCAGAGTGTGAGATGAAAATAGGATTCCTAAAAATGAAAGGAAACCTGACTTTTAGCCCCCACAAAGTATGTAAAACATCGATTAGATAAAAGATGAGGTCTGTTATGGGAAGAGACAACTAATAGCTCTTGAAGGAAATTCTACAGTCTAGTAATATTTGAAATTTGTGAACTTTGATGTAGTAGAAATAGCATGATACAAGAGGCTAATCATCAAATAAGTAATGAGATACACATAAATCAAAACAGGGAAAGTATATTCCTATTTTCCAGAGATGTGTAAACCAACCACCACTGATTAGTTTTGCTAAATCCAAAGTCTAAAATCTTGAATGCAAACACCATATAAGCCTAGGGTTTAACAAATAATGCCCAGGCTCTTTTCCCATTTGTCTTTTGTTTTTATGCTGATTCCAAGTAGAGCTTTTTCCATAACTTGCCAGTCAGAAAATCTCTCTAACTCTCTCTTTCAGTTTAATTTAGTTTCTTTTATAAAACAATTCTGAGATGAGATGTAATAGGAAACAAAGAGAAGGTAAATGAAATTAAATGACTAATCACCTAACTAAATTAGAGGCTTATCTCTCTGACTGGCTGAATCTATTTTAGGCAATATTCCCTTCTAGTTGGTTAATATCTATGCATTTATGAGGAGTTCAGTGTATTTTGCAAAAGAGCAGTGCCACAATTAAACTTAATCTATTTGTTTCACAGCTAGCTAAGTAAAAACATTTAAGAAATAGATGTCCTTTACCATATTTTATGCTTTATGCGCTTAAACTGGCTATTTTCTTAAGACGAGGAGATTATAAATGTGTATGCACATTACACAACATATGATGAATAACGTTTCCAATCATCTCTAAGACTCAGACAGAATTTGTCCTATTTGTTCTGTGAAACTTTTTAAAAAGTCAGCTTACAAAAGATGACAAGATATCCAAGCCTAGTAAAATTACTTCTGTGCTCAACCTTCCCTCTGCATCATTCATTTCTTGAAGGGAGAAGGCACACATCCAACTTTTGAGAAGTTTTAGTTTTGTTGTGGAAAGTATGTTATTTCAGCTTCTTGAAGCAAGGAAAGCCTCAAGGAACAAATGAAAGCACAGCTCTGAGATGCTGTTTCTTAGGGAAGAAATGGAGATGAGTTCTCCTCAAATTACTTAACTACTTCTCATAATATCAGCATACTGTAGCTAACTTAGGAAAAAATGTATTAATGAATTTGATTAAATAAATATTTATTGAATATGTACCTCAGTGTGTTCAAGGTACCAGGCTAAGTACAGTAGAGGAATACCAGGATAAACAAAAGACAGACTTTGCCATCAAAGATGTCACAGGCTGGTGGGGGACTTAGACATTTATATAAATCTGTCTCTCCTCCAAAAATGTGATTAGGGTAAACAAAATAACCAGAGAAGTAGGATCAGAGAATCATCTTACTCGAGATAAATTTATCTAGTGGGAGGCAGAAATGGACTTCGACCCCAGGTTTTCAATTTCAGAGGTACATTTTCACAAATCAGAAAATACTTTTTAGGCATGTATTAGTGTTGAAAGGAGCCCCATTAAATGGGAGTGGGGAGATGAGGGTTAAGCTGTGGAGGAGGGAAACAATGGAATTAGAAGACATTATTCCATTTCCATTGTTTACTGGGAACTATAATTAAAGAATAACTCCAATTTAAAGTTTATTTATTGGGGTGCTTGGGTGACTTAGTTAAGTGTGACTTCAGCTCAGGTCATGATTTTGGGGTCCTGGAATGGAACCCCATGATGGACTCTGTCCTCAGTGTGGAGTCTGTTCGTCTCTCTCCCTCTTCTCTCTGCCCCTCCCCCTGCTCATGCTCTTTCTCAAATAAATAAAATCTTTTTAAAAAAAGTTTATTTATTTATTTTTAAGTAATCTCTACTCTCAACGTGGGGCTCCAACTCACGACTTAGATCAAGAGTCACGCACTCAGGGTGCCTGGGTGGCTCAGTCGTCAAGCGTCTGCCTTTGGCTCAGGTCATGATCCCAGGGTCCTGGGATCAAGCCCCACGTCGGGCTCCTTGCTCAGTGGGAAGCCTGCTTCTCCCGCTCCCACTCCCCCTGCTTGTGTTCCCTCTCTTGCTTGTCTCTCTCTCTGTCAAATAAATAAAAATGAAAAAAAAAAAGAGTCACATGCTCTTCAGACTGAGCCAGCAGGCACCCAGGGAATAATTCCAATTTATAAGCAAGAAAGTGGTAGCAAGCTATATACTTATAGTATTTTGTCATTCTAAGGTGTATTTTTGCATAGTTTATTATTTCTGAATTCAAGATTCATCTTACAATTAACATTATATTTAATGTAAAGCTGTTATTAAATTGATGTTACTTCTTAGAATCAATGCCATTTAAAAAAAAGATTTTATTTATTTGTCAGAGAGAGCTGCAGGCAGAGGGAGATGCAGGCTCCCCACTGATCAGGGACCCCGATGCAGGGCTCAATCCCAGGACCCTGAGATCTTCACCTGAGCCGAAGGCAGACGCTTAACCGAGTCACCCAGGCGTCCCACAATGACATCTTTTTTTATAAAGACTTATTTATTCATTTTAGAGAGAGCACGCACACACATGCAAATGGGGAGAGGGGCAGAGGAAGAGGGAGAATCCAAAAGCAGACTCCACGCTGAGTGTGGGGAGCCCAATGCCCGGCTGGATCCCAGGACCCTGACCGTAACCGGAGCTGAAATCAAGAGCCGGCCGCTCAACCGACTACACCACCCAGGGGCCCCTATAAATACTGGCAACTTAGATGAAGAAACCTTGCTTCTGTTGCCCACTGACCATATGATCTGGGCTCTTTGAGGCTTATCTCAACTTTCTCATCTATAAAATGGGAGTGAGAGTACCTCAGAGTTTATGAAGACTAAATGAGATAATGTATGTAAGTCACTTAACAGTGCCTGCTACACGCTAGACCCGTGGCTAAATGTAGTCATAATTATTATCGTTTTTCTTGCTGTTGAGCTTTACCTGTTCACACAGTGAGCATCTTTCATGGTGAAGCACCTGTAACTTAACTCTCTGTCAGAATTTCATCATCATACACAAACCATGACCATATTTCAGTCACAAGCCTAATTCTTGAAAGAAAAGGAAAGATGAGGCAAATTAGAGCGAAGGGTTGCCAAATGTTGAAAACCTTCTTTGGGAATGTAACCTCTAAGAGAGGAGCTACCCTGAAAGCACACAGATGCATCATGAAAACCCATCAATTTTCTATTCTGTGGAAGGGTGAGCAAATTGTGGCTTCTCATCACTGAATTCAATAATGACAATAATATGATGACAGTTATCTGATGACAATGGCAGCCATGAATGGGGAGAAAGTCTTCAGAAGAAAAACAGTTATAATTAGACCACAAGAAGGAGGGTGGAAGAATGCAGAAAGTAGAGGGCTACATACAGTATTGTCGAGGTTACCTAGCAACAGGGTAACATTTTTTTGTTGTTGTTAGAAAATGGCAAAATAGAATATCAAGAATAGGATGCAACACTGAGCTCAGGAGGGCTAAAATGCATGACTATTATCCATGAGGTTATAATTACATTCACAGCAACATCAATATAAATGATGATTTGCGGCACATGCTGCAGGGGATTGTTGCATAAACAGATGTGTGTGTTTGTGATAATTTTATAGCCATGTCCATAGGAAGGAGGAATAACCCAAATATAAAGAATGCAGATGGTATGGGGAAAGATTTCAGGTACCACCCCCACCTGGAATGTGCAAGACAAAAACCTTAACTCAGGGAGACATTCTATATAAACCAGATGTGAGCTGGCTAAATATGAGGCTTTTCCTGGTCATATTTACATTTTAGGAGGCGACTCCTGAAATGAATTCTGTGAAGTTGTAAGGTAGAGGGGTAGGGATTTCGGCACCTGCAAGACAGATATTTTTGAAGTAGAGACTCTGCAGCTGCTGAGATGAATTTACAGCATGCAGACCATCTGTTCTCCTGTCCAAGGTCAGTGTGCACAGATGACAAACTGCCCTCCTTCAGAACAGGCTACTGCAATCTGCGGCAGCGTCTAGAGAACAGCATCCGCTCTCTGTCAATCTGAACCAGCACGAGGAAAATTATTCAAATCAATCAATTAAAAAACAAACTTACATAATGTATTTGCCACCTAGCTTTGTTCTGTTTTCCTGGCTGGGTTCATAACCAAGGGAGTTAACGTTCTTTAAAATGCAAATATTCATGTTTTAAATCTTTGAAGACCTTGCTAAATAGACGGTAAGTGAAGTTCTATCGGGTGTGTAGTTCATGAAAGCTTTTAGAAGGGAAGCGTTTGACAAATTCCAGAGTTAAGTCAAAAGGAGATCATGAAGAGGATGACCCCCTCGCCTCCATAGGTACCACGAGATCTTTGACAAGTGCCAAGCCAACATTCACTGATGTGTTCCCAAACCTCTCACATTCAGGCGCAGTAGAAATAAGCAAATGGCCAAATCATTCAGGAAGAAAGTGAACTATGTCCTCTCAGTTTCAGCCTGGGGCTGAGCCCCAGGGTCTCCTGAGTCTTAAAACCTTCACCTTCATTATTCTTTGGCTCTTTCTTCACTGTGTTAAAACAAATACAACTGAATTCTCTTAATTCTTGTCTAGAAGGGCACTAGGCACACACCCTCTTCAGTCAGCCGGGATAAATAGCCACCCTGTCTTCCCCAAACAGGTCTAGCTCACTGAGTCTCTCCATCTGGAAAATATTGTTCACTGCTTAAAGTATCCCTCCAACTGTGCACAACTGGCAGGAATTCCTGCTGCTCAGACTTTTGGTATTTATTGGGAGAACACCGAATCCTGGTGTAAGGACGTCCAGAGGGAGTCCTGGAAAATCCTTTTGAGCTTCACAGCTGGGCTCCCTTTCCGGACTTTGCAGCTGGCTTTCTATTTGGGCAGTGTGCCTTACTTACCTTCTGTCTGTCGGGATGGAGAACCCAACTGCTCTGGGTGGTCTTCGGATCTTCAAGTTCTTCTGCCAGCTTCTACCTTCATGAGAAGAATTCTTGAGTTGATCCGTTCTAAAAGCTTTCAAGTTGCTATCAATTCATTAATGCTCCATCCTAAAAAAAAAAAAAAAAATGCATTAAATGGGTATCGTCTAACTCCAAGAAAGTGGCATTGTTAAATTTAAAACAATTTTATTTGTAGGAGCTATGGAAAGAGAATTAAAATTAGATTTTTTTGAGCATTTAACTGAAATTTTAGTGGACCTTAAACGCATTCCTAAAACTCTTCCTGGTGTCAAAGTTCTGAAAGGTAGTTAGATTTTATAAGAGACAGCAGAGTTGTCTTTCCAACATTTTCCCTAACTCCTTCATACTATTTTGAGTATTCTTGCATTTCCAGGTCCAGGGCTTAGCCATGATATATCTAAACCAATTAGGGTAATTGGCTACCCTTGACACCTTTATTGGTGCAGGTAACTCAGGCCTAAGTAATCAGCACATGGAATTTTCCTTGTTAGGTGGTTGGGGGAAGCATGTCTCTTCTCTAGTTTTAGATGTGAATGCGGAGCAGGTGGCTCCGGTTGATGTTGGCAGCCATCGTGGGAAGCCAACCTGGGGGCAAAGCGCATGATTGAGGCAAGGTAGACGCAAAGCACCATTTCTCACAGGGTGTGTACCCTGACTGAATGTCGCCTCAAACCCCACACAATTGCTGAACTTTTTTTTTTTTTTTAAAGATTTTATTTATTTATTTGACAGAGAGAGACACAGTGAGAGAGGGAACACAAGCAGGGGGAGTGGGAGAAGGAGAAGCAGGCTTCCCACGGAGCAGGGAGCCCGATGTGGGGCTCGATCCCAGGACCCTGGGATCAGGACCTGAGCTGAAGGCAGATGCTTAACGACTGAGCCACCCAGGCGCCCCAATTGCTGAACTTTTGAGTCAAAAAATTCCCATTTATTGTTTAATTCAGTTTGGGTTGAGTTTTTTGATACTTGCATCCAAAAGAATTTCAGCTGACATAAATTAAGCTGAGTATCCACAAATTTCTTCAGCCTTCTGGAGTAATTCTTTCTTTTAAAACCATAATTCAGGCTCTCGTCCTGGGAGACAGGTAGAAGTACCATGAGTTTTCCAACTGCCTTGAGGATGGCCAGGGTGTGCTTCTTTCTGTGGTTCTCTGTTACCTTTTCTCGTGGCTGGGCCCACTCTCATCATCTAAGTTTTATTTCTCTTTTCCTCTTTAGTTTCAAGATGATGACTCTGCTGTTTCTTACAACTACAATCCTAAACCGGAAGTTCCAAATGAGTGATTATAATTACCTCTACATTTAGGGAAGGCAGACTTTTATTTAATTATGGAGAGAATTATTGTCTCTCCATAACACCTCATTGCCTGAATATTCTCCCACTCCACCCAACCACCATTCCAGCAGCAAGTTTTGGGCCTTATCTTGCCTAAACAGAAATTCATTAAAATATTTTTCCAGAGAAATGGACAATTGTCCCCAAAGAAGTTGCTGCCATCCCCACTAATAACACACTTCAGTTTTCTACGCTATTATATATATAAATACTAGGCAAGAAATAATGAATATGGCTGAAATTTTTCTAATGCCTAAAACTGCTTTCTTCATTTTAAATAATAATAAAATTTGGGAAAACTAGTAGAAGGTATGAACTATGTCTTGTTGCCTAACTGACAGCACAGTGCAATGAATACTCAGAGGTTTAATAAATATTATTTACTATTTAGGTATGAAGTCAGTAAAACAAATTTCTTATTTTATTGGAATCCTCTTCTGGATATAATTTAGCAGACAATTCTTTCTATACTTTCTATTATGTTATTTTTTTCATTAAGAAAGGCTTTAGTTAAAGCTCCCTACTCATCAAAAGCTTCTTCATTTGATTTATTTTGCATTTCATCAGTGAAGGTCTAGGCAAGTAAACATCATTGGGGAAGTAATAGAGTGTGGAAGATACGATTAATATTATGTTTTAATTAAGTTACATTGACATTCATAATAGATCTCTGTCTGGCTAGTAAGAACTAATATTTTCTTGGATAAAGAGCAATATAAACGGGCGCCTGGGTGGCTCAGTTGGTTGGGCAACTGCCTTCGGCTCGGGTCATGATTCTGGAGTCCCGGGATCGAGTCCCGCATCGGGCTCCCTGCTTGGCAGGGAGTCTGCTTCTCTCTCTGACCCTCCCCCCCCCCATGCTCTATCTCATTCTCTCTCTCAAATAAATAAATAAATAAATCTTTAAAATAAATAAATAAATAAAATCTTTAAAAAAAAGAGCAATATAAACTATAGACAGACAGTGATCAACTACTAGTGCTTGGTTTTTGCACTTCAGATAAAATGGATCATATTCTACGGGGAAATTATAGAACTAATTGTGAAGAGTAATGATGCTCTGGAAAAAAAAAGATTCTCAGCTGGCAGTAATTATAATGGTTACTGATCTAGAATTTTTAAAACCTAAAACTTTCCATGAGTGGGTTGCATTTTTACATTATGATTTTCTCTTCAGGAGTCATCATGATTAAGCAGCTTCCAAAATAATTCAATGTACAACAAAGGACGTAAAGTGAGAGGATCAGACGCCATTTCTGCTCATGGTGGAGATCATTCCAATACGTCTACTTCTAAGCATCAACAGAACTCAATTCAACCGAGCCCCAATATACAGAGCATCTTCTTTCCCTACAGCCATTAATTAATTATAGGCAGTACAAACAAGTGGAATTGCAGGACAGCCACACTGTGCTCTCATGTCATCTCTGTCTTTCCCATACCCCCCACCGCACACAAATTCATTGAATCTTTGCTAACATATTTTTATGCATACACTCTCTACCTTGATCAATTAGTTACAGACACATGGCTATTTTTTGTTCCTCAAACATACCAAACTTGACCTTGCTTAAGGGCCTTTTTGTAGCTGTCCGCCCCCTGGAAGTCTTCCTGCAAGGCTTGCAAGGCTAACTCCTATTCAGGTCTTGGAGCAAAGACCACAACCCTGGAGAGCCTGTGCCTGATAATTCATTCTCAGGTTACTCACTTTCCCCACTGACAATTACATCATCCTCTTTTTTCTTTTTCTGTAATTAACCAAAATCATCTTTGCTTGTTGTTAATTGTCTCCTCTCTTACATTCTAGAAGTCAGTTTCCCCAAAGCAGAGACCTTATTTGTTCTTTTTCCTTCTATATCCCTACCCTCTAGAAGGTACTGAAAAATATTTGATGAATAAATTTAAAAAATGAATGAATGAATGAATGAATGAATGAATGAATAATTGGAGGTAAAAATGAAATTATGGAGAGAAAAATCACAAAAGTGCATCTTTAGGAAGAAGGAAAGGGTATCCCAGCACTTAGTCTTTAGTGATAATGAAAGCTTTATAAACTGGTTTTATGTCTGGGATTATAAGAACCTCCTTCTCCCCTCCCTCAATGCTGCTTTCTGCCCCCCCCCCGCCCCCCCAACCCTGCTGCTTTCTTGAGTTACTGACCAGTTACCTTGTTGCAAGGATGGAGCCTGGGAGATTCACCCTAGCCCAAGAAAAACCCCATCAATTGGATTTCTCTTTCCCCTCAATATATTCTGGCACCAGAACAAATGGTGGAACTACTCAACCATAAATCGATTTGTAGTGGGCAAATAATCGGAAAACACACAAAGCTTACAAAGCGGTAGGCCTCCCATTTAAGACTTCTGGAGCATTCTACCGCTTTTCCAATCTCCTGCATTGTACTTTTTTTTTTTTTTCCCATGTTGAACGACTCTGTTTCTTTATTCCTTGATTCTCTCATTCCACAAGTGCATAGGTTATGTTCTCTGTAGATCTGGGGAAAATGGGCCAGGGGTGGGTGGTCCATCCAGGCCAGACACAGTGAACGGTCCATGACTATTCAGTACAGAAGGAAACTGGAAGAGTGTGTTAGCACCTTGCAGTCTGGCTGGACTCAGGGGAGCAACAGGGCTGAGAGTACTCCAGAAGTGGATGCTGGAGAGCAAGGGGCTCGGCGTCAGTAAGATGGGCGTTTGTTTCTCAACATCACACCAGTTGGTTTTCTTAAGGTTCTCAGGATTTATTGTTTTCTAGCTTTTGACGTTATCACTATTTTTGTATAAGATACCAATGAGTTTTATAAGACCCCCCCCCCAAAAAAAAAGAGAGAGAGAGAGCTGCATTTGTACTTTTTAAGAGGGAATATATTGGAGTATTCTTTTTGGCTGTTAGCTCCACTCCTTGAGGCATGTAAGTCATTTTTAATATTTGTCTAGAATACCTATTGATTTTTAGGCAAGGAAACATAAGTGTGTTTTACTCTTTTACCTTGATTTCCTTAAGTCCTAGATGTTGTAACACCAAGGAAATGACCAGATGTGAGTGCTTGCTTGCACAAATCACTTCTCTCTACCTGTACATGCTTTGCACACTCAGGGTTTATGTTAGTAGGAACAGGCACCAGAATATGGGGGCAACCCTGGGAAAGCTCACCAGAATGTGGCGGGAATAGTTGAACATGTATGTGCCTATGTAGAAACATTTATTTTCTGTCTTATTACAAAAAGATTTAAAGCAGTTGATATTAAAAGGCACAAACAAACTCTCATCTTCCATTAGACCACCAAAATAAAGGATGGCGGGAACATAGAACGTTGTCAGGAAATGTGATTTTGTGTGTCTGAGTGACACAGATCCACCATCTGTTTATCAAAGCAATGCTCTAAGCATTGGAAATGCAGTTTCTTGCCCACGTCATACTGTTGGAAGAAGAACTGGGAATGAAAACTAACTAGTGTGACTGTAGAATCCATGAACAAAGAGACTTCTTCGAAACTGTCAGCCCCGTTCACAAAGAGGACCTCAAAAGTAGCCGAAGAGAACCCCAAGGGCTCCGAGTCTACATCAGTGTTTCTCAAACTTTAATGTGCATAAGCATTCCGTAGGGAATCTTGTTAGACTGTGGATTCTGATTCAATAGTCAGGGGTGGGGCCGGAGATGCTTTCTTACATGCTCTTCATAATGCTGACGCTGCTGGTCTGCGCACACTTTGAAGAACAAGGGCTTCATTCGGTAAGGAAGACCTGCTCTGACCAAATTGGCTTTGTAGTCACTGATATGCTGTCCTCTTGTGGCTCCTGAAGTAATTGCCCCCTGTGCTAGCATTTTTTTTTATTTATTTTTTTTAAGATTTTATTTTTAAGCAATCTCTACACCCAATGTGGGGCTTGAACTCACCCCGAGATCAAAGGTGGCATGTTCTACTGACTGAGCCAGCCAGGCCACCTAGCATTTTTATCTTGAATCAAAGATCTGCCATCATTATGTAACTACCCCAAGTAAATGCTTTTCAAACCTTGGTTTTAACACTTTCAGATTTTTTTCCATATTCACATACCACTACACATCCCTTCATAATTTCTAACATATCCATGTGTAATCTCTTCTTCAAGCTAATTATTTTAATTGGTTTTCTTTTCTTTAAATAGATTTGTTTTCAAAGGGAACTTATGTCATCACCTCAAATGGAAAGACCAATATTGTTTATCACAAATACATGGTAACTATAAAAATAATTGAAAGGAGAAGAAATCAAAACAAAACAAAACAATGTTTAAAAGTTCAGATAGATGTCCTTCAAAGCTTCAAGCCTAAGTCTTTGTTAAAAGGAGATTATAACAAGTGTTAGAAAGTGTTAAAGACTCCTAGCACTAAACTGGCGTTTGCTTTGATAGTATCACGAGGATTGAAAAGGAGCTGAATAGAGATTAAGTCCTATGTGATTCAGTGTGGATATGCACCACCTAAATAATTTCTTAGGGAACTTGCTGTAGATAATGTGTAAGAGTCTTGTTTATTTCCTGCACATTCATGTCATTTGTACGTGAGAAGTGCATTTATAGATCGATGTTAATTGGTGTCACAACAGGATTGGTCTAAGGCAAAGCATGTATGTGTGAGCTTCTCTTACCACCCCTTTCTGCATAACCAATGGGGGTGGAGGCACTGTGGGATCTGAAATCAGAAAGACATGGTTATTTCTGTGCCAATTCACTGTCAATTTTCTGGATGTTCCTAGAATTTCCACCTATAGTCATAAATAAGCTTGTTCCATTTCAGAAGTAGTAATTGAGCTCTAAAGTATAAAGCTTTGAAGAGGGTAGTAGACAAACTCTATTTCCCTTCAGATTAATCAAATTAATTCTGAAAATCCTGTCCCTTTACCAGTGAGTTGGTCAGGGTGGGCAAGCTAAAGCCAACATGGGTCAATGAGATGCAAGAGGAGACTAGCTGATAATAAAAGATAAGATTTTTGTCCTTAATAGAACGCAGGAGGTAGCTTTCCTCTCCTTTCAGACATAAATGAAGTGTGATTGCTACGGTAATGTGACCATAGCCTTCTTTCACCAGTAAGCGTATCATGGCCTAGGGTGAAGCAGATCCTGTGGATGGTAGAGCAGAGAGAAAGAATCTAGGTCCTTAAGGACATTGTTGACTGCTGAACGAACCACTCCTCAAGCCTGCTTTGGCCATCCTCCTGTATGAGGTAATTGATTTCCTTCCTGTTTAACCCAGTATTAATTTGGTTTCCAGAATATGTAATCAATAGCATTCTAATTGACACAAAGAGGATACAGTAAAAGTATGAGCCATAGGCTTTTCAATCCAGCTAGGCAACCTAGCATACACATAAAAAAGGGTAAATATCAGAACATTTCACTATAGGTAAATGATGGTATAATCATGTTCTGATACTTATTAAGCACCTACTATGAGCCAGGCATTGTGCTCATGTTTTATATACATTATCTCATTTAATGGTTTTAACATATGAGTAGGTAGACATTGCTATCCCAATTTTAGAGCTGAGGCAATTAAGGCTCAGACAACTGTGTACCATGACCAATGACACAGTGAGGGAATAGAGGATGTGATTCTAAATTTTATGCCTTGTCCATAACGTAGCTGAGAGAGGGAAGTTAGGTAGAAGTTGATGTAGCAGATTGGCTGGCCAAGCAGTGGAAATAGAGTGGCTTTGAGATAGGCCAAGCATCTACTTCTTACTGTAGTATAATCTCGGATAAATTACCTAATTTCTGAGTCTCAGTTTTCTTATTTGAAATATGAGATAATTATATGTACCTCACATGGTTCTTGCTAATATATTTTTTAGATAATGTATTTATAATGAGACCTTTTGAATAGTAGCTGCATATGATTGAGATTTAGGAAGAGTTTAAAGAAGAGGCTGTTGAAATACTACACTTACATGTTATTTCATGGGAAGCCCGTCCGTGTTTGGGTAGAACTGATACTCATTTTTAAATTGTTTTTATTTTGAAATATTGTTGATTCACAAGAAATTGCCTCCAATACCTACTTTTTTTTAGAAGGGGGGAGGGACAGAGGGAGAGGGAGAGAACCTTAAGCAGGCTCCATACCCAGCACAGAACCCAACTTGGGGCTGAGATCATGACCTGAGCTGAAATCAAGAGTTGGATGCTTAACTGACTGAGCCCCCCAGGTGTCCCCTGCCAATACCCATTTTTAAAGGCTTGTGATGTCAAGTTTTACCTGCGTATCCTGCTACATGTCATTCTTTTGCTTAAAAACTTTGCTTTTAATTGAATGACCTTTGTAAAATGGAAATGGAAAATGGGAAATTCACATGTACTTAGATGCTGATTTCGAAACAGTAAATATTTGAAAAGCAATAGTTAAATCAAGGTGGCCAAATCTCAGAACTCTCATACATTCATGCTCTCGCTACTCTCCTATTATATATATATAAATATGTGTGTATGTGTGTGTGTGTATATATATATATATATATATTTTTTTTTTTTTAGTAATCTCTACACTCCACCCAATGCGGGGCTCTAACTCACGACCGGGAGATCAAGGGTCACATGCTCTTCTGACTGAGCCAGCCAGGTGCCCCTCTGTACTCTTCTATCACAGGCAGAGCAGAGGTCTTCTCATTTAACTGGTCAGAAACCTGAAGGCAGAGTCCAGTAGGAAAGGACGCAAACTCAACAGAACTCTCTGCGGTCCCAGCCCAGAGCTGATGCACTACCTCCCCGCTGGTAAATAAAGGAATTTTCCACTCATACCATTTTCCACAAACTGTATAAGAAATAGACTTTGTGCATTTTACCCTGCAGGAACTTCTCACCCACTCTCCTGATCCTCCTGAATTTGCCCACTCTTGAAAGTAAACTTTTAAGTCCTGGGAAATTATTCTGTTTTCTCAATTGACTACCGCTGCCCACAGAATACGTGTTGCTCCCTTCAGTGACTCAGCACCTTGGGGAGAAAAACTGTTCTGGAGGGAATGTTAAGACAGGCCACACTGCTGTTTACAGGAAAGAAAGAGATCAAACACTGACTACAGGGAAAGCTGAAACACCGAACTCACTGAATGGAAAAAACAACAGATGGTGGAAATCCTGTGAGGACAAGGTAAAGGAGAAAAGAATTCTCTTAGGTATGCACAGGGCAGGCACTGCTTGTAAATCTACTGGTACCATGAGCAAGGGGGCCCTGAGTGAATGATTACACTGCTCTTGGGGGACAGGCCCACACGCCTTTGTTCTGATTTCTGGCTATGTCTT
Organism: Mirounga leonina; assembly: GCF_011800145.1. Taxonomy (NCBI): domain Eukaryota; kingdom Metazoa; phylum Chordata; class Mammalia; order Carnivora; family Phocidae; genus Mirounga; species Mirounga leonina. The sequence goes on along the minus strand of NW_023270377.1, from coordinate 52,564,350 downwards.
CACTTTTCTGAAGTTGAGTTTCTAAGTAGTCTGTGTAAAGAATGGATGCAATGTCGAATTTGAACTTGAAAAATTGCAGAGAAATCAAGAAAAAAGTCATTCTTCCCAGCCTCTCCGATTCATCCACATGAACCCAAAGCTGCTGGCCTGTTCCCTGAGAAAATAGTCCATTTTAGGTTATTTGTATTGTCATCGTGGATCTTGTCAGCGCCTGGGACTTGGACTCTGTCATTCTTCTTGAACACAAGTAAGGTGGGGGAATCCTCCATTTATCATGTTTTCATCATGTCAGCAGCTCTTGAATCACTGTAGATTGTCTAGAAAAACAGATGAAGCAATAAAACTCTCCTCCTTATTGTCTTAATTTGAAATCACAGCCATCAGTTCTCACCACGAAATTGGTTCCATTTATTTGTTCATTCATTCGTTCATTCCTCCTTTCTCCCTCTTTATATGCTTTGAAGGAGAATCTAAAAATGAAAAAAAAAAGGAGAAAATCAGTACAGAAGAAAACTAGATATCAGCACACCAAATATACATCTGGACATTTGCAGATTTGGCCCGGAGCTTTACAGCAGCTAAGACAGAGGGGTGGGTTCGACCTGTAATTTTTAAGTTGGTAATACAAATTACAGTGTCCGTGAGATTAAAACAAAACTGTTGCTTAGAAAGATGATGGTGATTTTTGACTTGGGAGAAATTCCCTCCTAAGTGTAATAATGCGGTGAGTAACTGTTCCAACAGCACTTCTACACTGAATGTAATAATGGGTTTCACAGAGTTGGTGCTGATAAGGTTTCTCAAATGCAAGCTGATGGTTTTGTAGCCAAATTCAGCTCAGTAAAAGGCAATTCTGTGAGGAGATCAACAACATGGTTGAAGGATACAGCTGTAAGATTTGGTGGTAAAATGTCAAGGACCAGAGAAATAGATAGACTATATGGTCATCTGGGATTTTTACCTGAATATTTTGTCTTTTTACAGTCAAGCTTTTTAACTGTTTTGGACAGCAGAGTTCAAGGTTACGCTCTCTGGAAAGATGCTCAAGTATAGATAATCTATGATGACGATGAAGGACACATCTATCATAGTCAGTTGAGCTGGTGGTAGAATTGACATTATCTTATGAAAACTAAGCAGTCTAATCCAGACAAAGGCCTGGATAGGAGGCCACCTACCTTTATAGAGGTAGCAGTGACTGTCTCAGACAAAAAACAATAACAAAACAAACTCCTTCCTCTTCAGTGCTGGAAATCAGGAGAAATTTATTTTAGGAATTTTTATGTCTTACTATGCCTTAATTTCTGGAATTTAAAGGCAAGATATGGCCATTTCAAAAAATTAAGAAAATACAGAGAAGCATAAAGGAGAAAATTAAAATCACTTTTTATCCAATCTCTAGAGACAGTCAGCAATGACATTCTATTTTCTTTTTTTTTAGTACAAAAGTGGGATTTTTCTATGTAGCACATTTTAATTTAATATTCTAGGCATTTTCCCGTATCATTAAATTTTATAAAATCATTATGTTTTATTATTCCTTTTTAAAAAAATATTTTATTCATTTATTTGAGAGAGAGTGAGCGAGCAAGAGAGAGAGCATAAGCTGGGGGCCGGGGCAGAGAAAGAGAGGGAGAAACAGACTCCCTGCTGATCAGGGAGCCCAATGCCGGGCTCAATCCCAGGACCCAGGGATCATGACCTAGGGATCATGACCTGAGCCAAAGGGAGCCGCTTAACCAACTGAACCACCCAGGCGCCCCTGTTTTATTATTCTTTGATATTTTTTTGCATGGATAAAACATAACTTATTTAGTAATTCCACTGTTTTGGGCATTTCTTTCTTTTTTTTGTTTTTGTTTTTGTTTTTGTTTTTGTCAGACACTCTGGTCAGGGGACCACACCTCACTTGGCTTCTGCAAAGATACACAGTCTCTGCATTCAGACTACTTGGGTTCAAATCTCAGTTCAACCACTGTGTGACCTTTAGAAAGTTACTTAACCTCTCTGATTCTCAGTGTCTTCATCCAGATAGTGGGGATAATATCAGTACCTATCTCCTAGAGCTTTTTTGACAGATAATATCTGTCACATACCATGTAGAAAGGGCTGACCAAATTTATCTTTTAGAGGAGTCATTCCAGAATTGTGACATCAAAAATCTAAGTTCAGGTCTTGGGTACCAGACCCCAAGCATTGCAGCCAACTCTAAGAGAGTTAGCATCTCACGGTTGAAGCTTCAGGGAGAAGGGAAAGAGGCAGCCATCACAATGAACACATCAGTATTTCTTTTTCTTTTTTTTTTATTAAGTTTTTAATTTTAATTTCAGTAGAGTTAACATACTGTGTTGTATTAGTTTCAGGTGTACAATACAGTGATTCAACAATTCTTTTTTTCCCAAGTTTTTATTTAAATTCAAATGGTTAACATATAAACTCCTGGTTTCAGGAGTAGAATTTAGTGATTCATCACTTTCATACAATACCCAGTGTTCATCACAACAAGTGCCCTCCTTAATCCCCATCACCTATTTAGCCCATCCCCCTACCCACTGCCCCTCCAGCAACCCTCAGTTTGTTCTCTATAGTTAAGAGTCTCTTATGGTTTGCCTCTCTCTGTTTTTATCTTATTTTATTTTTCCTTTCTTTCCCCTATGTTCATCTGTTTTATTTCTTAAATTCCACATATGAGTGAAATCATATGGTATTTGTCTTTCTCTGATGGATTTATTTTGCTTAGCATAGTACCCTCTAGCTCCATCCATGTCATTGCAAATAGCAAGATTTCATTCTTTTCGATGGCTGATCCTTTACGCAAAGGATACAAAAATATAGATTTGAAGGAATACATGCACCCTGATGTTTGTAGCAGGATTATCAACAACATATATATATGATATATATATCACATCTTTGAAACTGGGTGTTGAGTTTGATAAGTCCTTTATAGATTTTGAATACTAACCTTTTGTCAGCTATGACAATGAACACATCAGTATTTAAAATAAAGGTGCTGGGGGCACCTGGGTGATGCAGTTGATTAAGCACCGAACTCTTGGTTTCTGATCGGGTCATGATCTCAGGGTTGTGAGATCAAGCCCCGAGTGGGGCTCCACACTCAGTGCAGAGTCTTCTTAGAGTTTCTCTCTCCTTCTCCCTCTGCTCCTCCCCTTGTGCTCTCTCTCTCTCTCAAATAAATAAATAAATCTTAAAAAAAAATAAAATAAAGGTGCTGGATGAAAGGTAATGGGGAAAGCAATCTAATACATTTGGGTTCTCTGTAGTTTGCTAAGACTGCCATAATAAAGCACTACAAACTGGGTGGCTTAAAGAGCAGAAATTTATTGTTTCACAGTTCTGGAGGCTGGAAGTCCAGGATGAAGGGTGGGTATCTTCTGAGGGCTGTGAGGGAAGGGTCTGTTCCCAGCCTCTCTCCTTGGCTTACAGACAGCTGTCTTCTCCCTGTGTCTCTGCACTCATCTTCCATGTGTGTTTCTGCCCAAATTCCCCGTTCTTATAAGGACACCAGTCATATTGGATGAGAGCCCATCCTAATAACCTCATTTTAACTTGGTTACCTCTGTAAAGTCCTTATCTTCAGCATATAAATTTTGGGAAGGACACAGACTCAAAACAGTTTCCAAAGTGAGCTTCATTTTTACTTTACTCTTTGGAAGAAAACAACCTCATTAAGAAAGACAAGAACCACACCTGTTCTAACTTTTAAACTAGCCCACATAGCATCAAAGGCAAATGTGCACAATGTGAGCTTTCTAGGAGAGCCATGGTAGCTGGTGAAGGGGTGGGTGTGGGGGAAAAGAGCTAGATCAGATAATAGAGAGGCCGACAGGGCCACTTTCTCAAGTTCTATGTTTCAAATGGTCTGTCTCTTCATTAAGCAATTCTTTGATGAGTCCTCAGGTGTTCATTATATTCTTAAGTTAGCTACATGAACATTTTACAAGACATGCAAAATCCTGTAGGCTGAAACCTGATACTGTTTCAAGTTTAAAGGGACCTCACTGCCTGATAACAATCAGAGAATAAAACTGAACTTCTAATGTGACCCAACAAAAGCTTAAAGAGAAGAGAAAATGAGAAAACCATGGCAAATATATTTTCTTTCCTACATTTCAAAACTGAAACAATAAGCTAATATGTAACTGTAAATGTAATCGGCCGAAGGAAGTAAGCACTCTAGAAATAGGTCAATAAAGGACTCAAGTATTTTAGGAATATATAGGACTGGGGATTTCGGGCAATGGAAGCCCAATGGTTCAGCAATGACTGAGAACAAATACCCTTGGGACGGGAAATGGAGATTCAACATTACTGAGCATATCCTATTCCTGGCCACTCTTCTCAACTACCAAGTAATAGAATTATGGTTCAAGTTAAATAATCCATGGGTTTATGGAACTGCAGAACTTGAAGAGGTGTTAAAAGTAAAAGTAACAAGCAAAGAACTACTGACAAAATTATAACTCAAGAATTGAGTTCTCATGTCTTTGAAGATTGTTCTAAATTTTGAAACTGATACAAGGCAATAAATCAAGTTCTAGTGTTCTTGCTTTAATTCCCAATCTAAAGGTTCAGAACTGATCCTGTGGAGGCCAGGAGCATGGCAGATCTAAAGGCTCCTCCTGAAGATTAGATTTCCAACTTGCCCTGGAGCGGGTGCTCACAGGATCATGTCTAGGATCTGCCTGGTTTGTGGAGCAGGAGTTCTGAGTGAAGCAGTCATTACCTGGGGAACCATTTTCCCTGGAACTCTGGCCAGCAGTCCTCAGAAGCAAAGCTGAGGACCGAGGAACGTTCAGAAAGGAGCAGAGCCTGGAAGTGGAACAGTGCTTGGGAGCACATTTGTCCCGATGGCTCTCGGTCTGTTGTCAGATGTTGTGGAAATTTCCAGTTTGAGGAGTTTTAATGTTTCCGGCCTTTATAGTTGAAATATGGTTTCCTCCTTTTCTAAACATTAAAGCATGATGTCACCATTCTTCTAAGCCTTTTAGGAGCAAGGCAGAGAAGTTGATTTTTGGTAATGTTTTCACCCTGAGGGGGATAGAATTGGACAGCAACAAATCATAGTTCTTCCTAAAAAATGTTTGCTTTTGTATTTTGTGTTCAAATTGACATCTATTCTGATGCATGCAAGCACAGAGGCTGTTTGGGAATCTTGTTGCCTCCAAGGCAACCTTCTTTTCAGTTTAGTAATAAGCCAAATGCATGGACATCATTTCCTGGCCTTTGAAATGATGATATTTATAAACACCTCATGATTTATTTCAGAGGCACTCAATTTAGTGGATGGGTAATTTTAATCTCCTCACCAGAAGACACAAATACAGAAGCATCTACCCGAATTTTAGTTTTACAGTTGTGATAGAAACACACACAGAAGGGTCTATAAACAAAGGGCCATGAGTAACTCCCTGTCATAAATATTTTATTCTCAAGTTTATATTTCTCTCTCCATCACATAGACCTATGATATGTGGCTGAAATACGCATCTGTAACAAACCTTCCTAGCAGATAACTTGATATGAGTAGTGAACGTAGCTTAGTGACTCAGTTTCTTTTGTTATTTTGTAAGGTAACAAGGACTTTGATACTTGAAAAATTGGCCCACTGCTTTCTTAATATATTTAAGAAAAAGAACAAGTTAACCATCGCCTTCTGCTTGAAAATCAAAATTAGGATGTCTTTCCCCCAGTAATTTATACCATGCTATAAATAGTATTTACTACTAATAATAACAAGGAACTGACCTAGTTCCTCTTTTTAGCCAAGAGATAAAAGGTAACTGCTTTTCAATTACTGAGTACTGCTCTTGCTATCAACTTGTCTCATTTCATAAATATATTGAAATAATTTAAATTTCAAACCTAGGGAAAAAATTGGTAAAATTAGAATTCCCTGGCTTTCTTATCAAGACAAGCAGGAAAGTATGCCAATACCATATCTGGCTCCTTGGCATTACAGCTCCAGAGGAAATATTTGGATGTTTTCGATTAAAACCCAACAAAAGATAAATTGCAGTGTGAATGACAGAGAAAATCAAATGTCGATTTTATTAGAAAGATCCCATTAAGGAGATTCATTAAAACCAGGAACTGGGGCGCCTGGGTGGCTCAGATGGTTAAGCGTCTGCCTTCGGCTCAGGTCATGATCCCAGGGTCCTGGGATCGAGTCCCGCATCGGGCTCCCTGCTCCTTGGGAGCCTGCTTCTCCCTCTGCCTCTCTCTCTCTCTCTCTGTCTCTCATGAATGAATAAATAAAATCTTTAAAAAAAACAAAACAAAACAAAACAAAAAACCAGGAACTGATGGCCTCTTCTGTCTCTGGGAGACAGAAAGTGGGTCTACTACCACTCAGAAAATGTTTCACAGCAATAGAAAATAAATTCAAGTACAGATAATGCAATTAGACATCTTAGTTCTACAAATGGCTGGGGACAAACTGTGCTGATCGGCTGGGTCACACCAGGGTCGATACCTGGGCTTTATTCACTGTGACTCCCAAGTATTGGAGGTACATCTACGTCACTGTGAAATCCCGGAGGAAAGAGATATACACTTAATGTAACAATTCAAAAATCACTGGGAAAAAAAAAGACAATGGAGAAAATGAAAGTAAGCTATAATCTATTCCCTTAGAGATTATTTAATTATTTATTTATTTTTAAACCTTTATTTATTTAAGTAATCTCTACACCCAATATGGGGCTCGAACTCCCGATCCTGAGACCAAGAGTCGCATGCTCTCCTTACTGAGCCAGCCAAGTGGCCCAGAAATAATTTATTGTTGAGAGTTCAGTAAATTGTCTCCTAGTCTTTTAAAGGGCTATCTACATCTACTATTAATCTATCTATACTAGACAATAAGGTGGAAGGATTTTTGTTAACTGCTGGCCTAAACATTCATCATAGATTGAGGCTGGAGAAACACACCTTAATAAGTATTTGAGTTAAAAAGTTTTGACCAAGGTGTAGGTTGATGCCCAAACTTGAGAGAGCAGGGCAGAATTGCTTTACATGAGACAGGAGGGGAGTTCTCCTTATTTCTCTCCCCCAAATGGGCAGAAGGCAAAGCTAAGAAGAAATAATCAGGGGAAATAAATGTGGGCTGGAGAGAGGAGCCCAAGGGGAAGATTGGGTACTGCTCAGAGGAGGATGAGGAGAATTCATGGTACCAGCATGCCAGAGGCATTTGGAGACCAGCATTTTCTCATGCGGGCTTCATGCCATGTGCTGTGTGGTGGCAGTGTCTTCTCCTCCCTGGCCCCCAGGGTTTAGTGACAATGGTTATGTCTACAAAATGCTTGGTGTGTGTCAGCTTTTCTTGTGGGAGTGTGTACACTCAAGGGGCAGAGTGTCAGAACCATACTGAAGCTGCATGAAGAGAGACCACACTAGAGGCTGTGGGATGCAAGGCCCCTCCTCCTTTGCTGCCTCTCCCCACTGAATTCACAGAACACTTAGGGGAAGTTTTGGAATCTACAGGACTTGAAATTGGGGTTTGGTGTTGAACCACTTTTATCTTTAAAGGTCAGAAAGACCCCAGATAATAGCCGGGTTATAATTACTCTAATCCAAACCGTGATGGTGAGACCTCTCCCCAGTCTTCTTTATTGATTAAGATGGAATCCTTAACAATGAATGTCCCTCTGATACGTCTAATGGTTTTTGGTACCTAATATGTGCTGAGGGACACATCTCTGGGGCTCTTTCCCTCTGGTCCCCTCTTCTTGTCCAAGTGTTTCTTCTTGTTCCAGGGATGAAACTCACCATTTCTAGTCCAGAGAACATGGCAGCCCTCTGGCAGTAGCCATTGCCCACCAGCATGGACACAGGCTCTCCAGTAATTTCTCCCCAGCCCAGAGAGCCTACAGAAAGACAGGAACTAATGGAAGGGAAGTCCAACATGAAAAATAACTTGCTGTTGAAGTTCAAGTCCCGCCTGCCTAGGGTTCCTTCTGAGCTGAGCCACTTTCCTGACTTGTCATCAGCTTGTCTCCATGTGGTCAAGCACAGGTCAGGGCTCTCGGTCTTTCACAATCTCCAAGTGTCAAACTCAGAGAAAAGAGGGATATTTTCTTCTTACCTCTGTTTAATTTCTGCTCCCTAAGTCTTCCTTTTCTCTCCCAGGATGAATTTCTTCCTAGTATGATTGACAGTGGAGAATATCCATCTCATAGTGAGCATCCAAGCAAGACCTAGCTCTGTGTCCCCAGAAAGAAAACCACAAGGAGGATGCTTTATCCATCTTCTGAGTTGGATGGCCTTACCTTTGGTTAACTTGATGTAATATTAACTCCCCATTCTCTCTTTCTCCCAGCCTCCAGAAACCACCATTCTACTTTCTGTCTCTCTATATTGACAACTTTAGGTACCTAACGTAAGTGGATTCATATAATATCTGTCCTTTTGTTACTGGTTTAGTTCTCTTAGCATGTTTTCAAGATTCATCTATGTTGTGGTATGTATTAGAATTTCTTTCATTTTTCAAAGCTGAATAATATTTCATTGTACACACACACATTATCGATCCATTCATCTGTTGATGGACATTAGGGTTTCTTCCACCTTTGGTTATTGTGAATAATGCTTCTGTGAACAAGGGTGTACAGATATCTGCTCATATTCTTGCTTTCACTTCCTTGGGGAATATGCTCAGAAGTGGAATTGCTAGATCATATGGAATTACCATGTTTTTTTACATTATTATGTTTAATGTTTTTGAAGAACCACCATGCTGTTTTCCACAATGGCATTTGGGTCATTTTTAATGATAGAAAAACAGCTTTATACATATATGTCTGCACATTCATATAAAGTATTTCTGTGTGATAAAGTCCTAAAGTGCAGCAGGGGAATTTTGGAGTAAAAACATTTTAATAAATATTGCCAAATTTACCTTCCAGAAGATTATATTAATTTACATTCCTATCTATAGTACTGACATTCTGTGCTTCATCACACTCTTAATCTTTGCCAAGATGATGAGTGAAATTTTTAAGCTTGCTTAGATTTATGTTTTTGTAATTACTAGTGAGGAGAAGCATCTTTTCGTTTTCTGCCCATTTATATTTGTTCATCTGTGGTTTGCCTATTTATGTCCTTTGCCAATTTTTCTTTTAGGTTGTCTTTTTTTTTTAAGATTTTATTTATTTATTTGACAGAGAGAGAGAGAGAGTGAGAGCAAGAACACAAACAGGGGGAGCAGGAGAGAGAGAAGCAGGTTTCCCAGCGAGCAGGAACCCGATGTGGGGCTCCATCCCAGGACCCCAGGATCATGACCTGAGCTGAAGGCAGATGCTTAATGACTGAGCCACCCAGGCGCCCCCCCCTTTTTTTTTCAAGGGGTTAAGAGAGCTCTTTGTAAATTAGAAAATTAGCACTTCGTCTTTACAAATATTATAAGTATTTTTCCAGTTTTTGCCTTCTGACCACAATTATGGGAGAATTTATAAATACTTTTAAAGTTTATGTGTCATGTTATATTTATAGCTATTTTTATGACCTTTGGGTTTCATTTCACATTTATAAATGCTCTCCTCACTCTAAGATTTATTAAAATACTAATTCTTATTTATTTTCAGGATTTTATCATCTTTTCAAACTTAACCCATGGATCTAACTGGAATACATTTTGGTGTGAGGAGAGAAGTAGGACTTTGTATTTTTTATCCAAATGGTTAATTTGCTGTTCAAATCCCTTTTTCCTCACTAATTCAAAACGCCAATATTGGCATTTAAGAAAATAGCACATGTTACTGTTTGTTTATTCTATTAATAGACCTCTCTTTTACTGGGCTTATATACTGTTTTATTTATTATGGCTTCATATCACCTTTAAACACGTATTAAATCTAGTCTTTCCCTGTATTACCCCTATTTTAATGTTGTTGTTGTTCTTGGCCATTTTCACTTGCATGTTCTTTCAGATAGACTTTAGAAGCATTTGGTCAAGTTTATTAAAATTCTATGGGGATGTCACTGAATTTAAGGATTAATTTAGGGAAATAGACATCTTTTTTTTTTTTTATTTGACAGAGAGAGACACAGCGAGAGAAGGAACACAAGCAGGCGGAATGGGAGAGGGAGAAGCAGGCTTCCCGCCGAGCAGGGAGCCCGATGTGGGGCTCGATCCCAGGACCCTGGGATCATGACCTGAGCCGAAGGCAGACGCTTAACAACTGAGCCACCCAGGCGCCCCGGGAAATAGACATCTTAAAATACTGAGTCTTTTTATCCAGAGACAAGATGTTTTCTTCTACTTATTAAAGTCATTTTAATTTATTGGTATCTCTTGATTACTCTCAGTTGAAAACAAGTCCTAATTTCAAGGTTTTGTTGAGAACCACCTGTTCTGCTTGATTATCTCCTTTGTTTTTCTTTTCTTTTTTTCTTTAAATATTTAATTAATTTATTTATTTGACAGAGAGAGACACAGTGAGAGAGGGAACACAAGCAGGGGAGTGGGAGAGGGAGAAGCAGGCTTTCTGCTGAGCAGGGAACCTGATGTGGGGCTCGATCCCAGGATCCCGGGATCATGGCCTGAGCTGAAGGCAGACGCTCAAGGACTGAGGCACCCAGGCGCCCCACTCCTTTGTTTTTCTTAACCTTTTTTATTCTCCTCATCTATATACAAAGTGTAACTCATTAGGAATTTGGAGGTAAGAACTTTAAAATTAAAATATCGAATTAAATTTCTACCTGAGAAGAATGGAGACAGAGAAACAGCGATGCTTTAAGCAGCGGCTCTTCCGAAGTGTGTGCTTCCTTCCGGTTTAAAGATGGCCCTTGGCCCATTTTGGGGCAGAGAGAAAATGACATGTGGGGAAGGCAAAGAAAGAAAGGAATAATAAAATAAAATTATTTTATACTGTACAATTTATAGTAGGAGTCCAAAGAATTAAATACATATACATATTAAATACATATTTTTATAGTAAATATACAGTATATTTACAGCAAAAGGTCAAAAAGTTAACTAAATATACTTTTTAAAAGAATGTCACAATCACCACTAGAGGGTACAGTAAGCAGTCTTTTTTCTAGGTATTTGAGCAGAAGAATATTACAGAGAAATAAAAGGCAATTTAGAATCACAGTACTTGAAACAACCCCTACAGGTCATCTGGAAGAGAAATGGCTTTTAGAAATGTTCATCAGATTTGACATGTAACCAAGGACAGATGCTATCAAGTAGTTTTCAAGGGCAGTATTTGTCTTGGGTAAAAGTGAGTTTATCAAAAACACAGAAACGTTTCTGAAGTAATTAAATAGGAAAAAAAATAAGCCTTTCAGACTTCCATGAAACTGTGCATCCATCTCACTCAGCAAGCCTGTTGATTAAAGCTTCTCCTGGAGTGATTTTACTCTGGAAAGATAAATTCCACAAGGGCGTAGAAAACAAAATGATGACACAGGCTTTAGAACCTCAGCAAGATCCATGTTGGCAGTAAAAGAAGGAGAGAACATTCTCAAAGCAGCTAGCGATGATGCTGTGAGCCAGATGGGGAGCATTTGAGCTCCTCACTTCAGATATTTCTCCAGACTCGTGCAGCCCATGTTGTGAAAAGTAAACACATTTCTCATTAGAATTCGAAGAACAGCAGTTTTTTTGTTTGTTAAAGTTGGATCATCTCACCCAATGTACCACTTAATCTCCTGTAATGGTTCTTGGGGAAAAAAAATCCTTTCTTTAATACAGGATTTCCCCTATTTCCCATTATAAACATGCTCTCAGCCTTTCACTTTTGAATACTGTTCTGTGTTCCAGAATACTGTGCTTTGCAGTATAGGGGGAAATAAGGCAAGCATACCTCATTATAACGAGGGAAATTTAAACCTTCTTTTATTAACTATTTTTAAAGGTTTTATTTATTTATTTGTCAGAGAGAGAGAGAGCACAAGCAGGGGGAGCGACAGGCAGAGGGAGAAACAGGCTCCCCGCTGAGCAGGGAGCCCGATGCGGGGCTTGACCCCAGGACCCTGGGATCATAACTTGAGCCGAAGGTAGACACTTAACTGACTGAGCCATCCAGGTGTCCCTAACTATTTTTTTTTTAAGTATAATATTGCTTAACAGGTACTTAACACTTTACAATGTATAATGTACCTTTACAATAATCTTTTGATCTAGCCAGGTAGATATTTTTATTCACTGTTTCTGAGTGACGAAACAGAGCCTAGGGGCTGGGAACAGCCTTAGCAACGTCTCTCAGAAGACAATGGTGCTGGCAAAATGGAACTTGGGACCCCTTCTTAATCCAGTCCTTTGGTGCCATACTCTGGTCCCCATTCATCTACAATGATTCAGTGTCAGAAATCTCCTTAATGGCACATTTACATTACGTTTCTCTGAAAGAACTTTAGACTTAATATGAGAAGAATTTTCTATTTGTCTGTGAATGTGCTTGTGTTTGTGTCCAGAGTGTCAGTAATGAATAGTTTTGATTTCATATCCATTTTAGTTCCCCAAGCCCATTTCATCACCTGGGTATGACACCCAGGCATTATATCACTGAGGGATTATTATATTTCTCCACTGGTTGAAGTCCCTTGGCCTTCATTACAACATTACGCAGTCTTGTCTTATTGGTTACCTGGAAACACGTTCTCAATATGTATAAAGTTGTTGAGTGTATACTTAAATCTCTTCAGCATTTATTAAAGCATTAGAATAGTTGCCCATGTTTACTTATATTATTACTCAGCAATTTTAATGCACATGTATTGGATATAGAAAAATATTTATCATTTTTTATATTTTACTATACTGAACAGCAATGCCACTAGATGTGGATTATAGAAAAACAAAAATGCCATAATGACTTCTACACACTATCAACATAGTCTTTCCTAAAAATATTTGATTTACATCCAAATCTTGAACTTAATATGGCCAGTGGACCATTTCTGAACAGATTTTCAGTATGTTGTTTATAATTTCACATGAACTTGATGTGGTGAGGGTTTCAAACCTCAGTAATTTCTCTTCAGGAGTTTTGCCATATCTATATGCCATCCGTACTACTATTTACTATATATATATATGTATATATATATATATATATGTATATATATATATATATGTATATATATATATACATGAAATCAAAGTTGATTCAAATTATTTTTCTAAAGCGTGTTCAAATAAGTGTGTTACTTTAAACTTTTAAGATGTTTTTTAAATAATCTCTTAAAGCAATCTTGAATACTAAATTGTTATGTATGCCATATTTTGTGAGGCACTGGCTGAGTAGAAAGAGTTCTGAACTCATAGTACAAGCCTGGATTATGGCATAAACATTGCCATTTCCTAACTTTGATCACTGAGCAAATCAATTAATTTCCCTGCGCCTGAGCCTTAAAAAATCCTGAGGATTAGGGGCGCCTGGGTGGCTCAGTCGTTAAGCGTCTGTCTTCGGCTCAGGTCATGATCCCAGGGTCCTGGGATCGAGTCCCACATCGGGCTCCCTGCTCGGCGGGAAGCCTGCTTCTCCCTCTCCCACTCCCCCTGCTTGTGTTCCCTCTCTCGCTGTCTCTCTCTGTTGAAAAATAAATAAAATCTTAAAAAAAAAAAAAAAATCCTGAGGATTAAAGAGCTAAATGACGTAAAGATCTTTGCATATGTGATGTACTCAAATGTTAGTTTCCGTCCCTTAAAGGGAATTCAGCTGATTAAAGACCATATCTACCTCAGTCAAGACAGTATGACTTGAGTCCAAATACCTTCCTCTCTGTATAATTTTTATCCACATGATATGCCACAAAGTGCTGAGAAAGGACAGAAGCTATTTCAGAGAGGCCAAACTACTGATGAAACCAAGTGAGGAGATGGGTCCCCATTGTATGTTTTGCATGGAAGGTCACACAATTATTTATCATATTCTCTTTGGAACCCTACTTATTTTCAAGGTTGCGAGAACAGAGGCCCACTAGACAGCTCACATCAAAGGGGAATAGGGCTATTGTAGGCACTCAGATTTCATCGAATGCAACAGCAACTAATGGCATTCAGTGAGGTAGTGCCAACTAGAACTGGAAAACCAACCTTAGTCTGTCAGAGGCTTGGTGGTCTCTTTTTCTCCGTCTCTGTCTTATTTCTGCTCCCTCGGGGTTTTTTTCTCTGCTCACAGTTTCCTCTGCACACTCACCTTTCTCATGACTCCAAAATGGCCTGAGTGGAATCCTGTCCAGCGTATGTATTTGCTTGAAGCCCAAGGTCTCTGGTTAAGCAGTGGATTGGCTCCCTTGGGAATCCACCTCAGGAACAATTAGCTGTGCAGGGAGGGAAGATTTACTTCATTTATTCAGTCATGAATATATAAATTCCTTCCTCCCAAGGTATTAATATTTTGCTAGGTGTCATGGGGCATACTGAAGATCTATGCATGATTTGAAGACTGATGTTTTTATATGATACATCATATGTCTGAAAAATATCCAGTAAATACAACATACTTTACTCTTTTTAATAACACCACTGTTATCCGGGTTGTCTTGACTCTCAAGTTAAATCAATCATCCTCTTCTGGGCCAGGCCATATTCATTCTTTAAATTAAGAAAATATGTTTTTTAGAGAAATTGGATTTGTGAATCAGCCTCCTCTATCTGAAGAAACATAGCTCCATCAAATCCTCCTGATACTGAGGAACAGTGTTAACACTTAATAATGGTCCATTGTCTTTGACAAGTGTTGTGATGAATTATGTTATTTCTGAAGCAAAGAATCAGTAGTTATTCCCCTCTTACCCCCAAATGTTGATGTCTCATTATGTAGACCTAGGCTAATAACAACACCATTAATTAAAGAAGTGAAAATTTATATTTTCAGTACTATTTTACACACTAAGCAAGTTCAACACAAAATAAGTAACCTTCCCATGCAAAATTTTGCTGGGCCCTTGATAAAGACATAGGGCTGATCTGGTTTCTGCTTTTTGCAAAGGCATCATCATCACATCATGTGCTTTATATTTGGGACACTCAGGCACTAGTTATACTAGCTAAGTCCCACTTACCTACTTTGAAATCATTATATAACAACTGATTTTTAGAAAATAGGATTTTTTAGTGCCTAAGGAGAGAGTCTGGGCCCCACCTAGTTAAGCATAACCAGGGCAATCCCACAGCGGGATTCTGGTGTTGGTTTCCTGTTAGTCCATAACCCTTTGACATATGTCGCTTTGGTGATGTTTCATGCTTTCAGAGTATGCTGTGAAGTAAGAAGCTTTATTTCACTTTGAAACAGGTGTTTGCCAAGAGAAATGTGTCTTTTGAAATCAGGTACATTTTTCTTGGGTGTTAGAATACATCATTGTAGCAAATGATTATAGAAATGCTATGGTAATCTTTGGGCTATTTTAAAATGTCATAGCATATGATTTTTGAATCATAAAAACTTACAAGTGATACCAGCTCAAATTGAATATTGTATGACTAAAGTACTTAACGTATTCTGAAGCCCACGGGGATTTTTTTTCGCATCTCGAAAGGGAAGATGTGGGAAAATTGAAGGCATGAGATAGCATAAGAGACTCTAGGTTGTTTATCATAAAAATCTTCTGGGTTTTAAATGGAATTTCAAAAGATGATTGTTCCAACCTGAAAAAGAACTTAGAAAGCAACTAAGGCAAACTTATTTCCAAAGTTTAATTTGTGTTTTTGCATCTAATGCTTCCTGCATGCTTGTTCTAATTCCCCTGTACTCTTTACTCCTATGTTCAGTGCTGGCCTTGGGTCCTTAAAAAGCTTTTTTCTGCTTTAAATCTCTTCTCAGCTGTGGCAAAACTTGTTTTTGTGTTTTTTATTTTTTATAGTTTAAATCTCTGGACCATGAAGAAAGTTAGATTCTGGAAACTTGCTTATTTTTCTTGATTTTCCCCTTGGAGATTCACATTATCAGCCATTACACTTTTTCCAATCAAGTTTTCAGAAGCCTCTAATGATTTTAGATCTGACTTAACTCCTAATTGCTCCACATACTATTAAAGGAAAGCATCATTTATTTTCTATAACTAATTAGACTTGTATACGAGGTATGGTTTTTAAGAGTGTCTCTGCTATAAAGTCTTTTTTTTTCCAGCCTCCAGTCTAAAATACTTCTCCTTATCCATATAGTTTCAGCCCAGAGCTCCTCTTTCTTGGAGACTTTCCTGAGAATCTCCTGCCTACTTTGGTGTTCTTTGTCTTATTTTTCAATCTCTAGTCCTACAATTATCCTATGGTAGTGGGAATGCTGTCTCTCTCCACATTAGACAGTAGCGCATAGCAGGTAGGGAAATTATTTTGAAATCCATAGTGCCTAGTGTATTGTCTACTGCAAATAAAATGCCAAAAAATATGTGAAGAAATATATCTTTATATATTAGATGCAAACTCATGTGTTCTGATCCATTTAAACATTTAAATTTTTATTTTCGACAAGCACATTTGAACAAAGAAAGCTTCTCTTCAAATGTAAGAGATTATACATTTGTTTAAGAAATGTATTGCCAAAGCCTTTATTCAAATATGGTTGCTTCTGGTATCCTAGAACATGGTTTCTCAACCTTGGCACTGTTGAAAATTTGGGCCAGATAATTCTGTGTTGGGGTGGGGGGCAGGCTGTCCAGTGCATCCTAAGCTATTCGGCAATATCCCTGGCCTCTACCCACTAGAATCTAATAGCATCCCTGAGCCCAGTTATGACAACCAAATATGTCTTAAGACATTGCCAAATGCACTCTGGAAGTAAAATTGCCCTTGGTTGAGATATACTACCCTAGAATGATAACTTTACCAACTTTAGGTCAATTGGTCAGTATCTGAAAGAGTTTTCAAACCTCATTAGAAATGTAATACTGTTAACTCTGTGAAGCATTTCAGTTTTAAATTTTAATTGCCCTTTTATACTTCCAATTAGCTCACAATGTAAACTTATAATTTATCTTTAATATTTACCTTAAATCTTTTTAAACCAGTCTTCCAACATGTATTTCAATTATTCATATTGTTGTAGTTGTCTATTGCTTCTTAAACAAACCACCTCAAAACTTTATGGCATAACACAAAAACCATTCTGTTATATACATGACTTTGTGAGTCAGGGATTTGAACAGGGCACAGTAGTGGTGGCTGGAGACGTTTAGGACAGCTCAGTTGGGCCATATGTATGGGACCTTTGTTCTGCCCATTGGTTGAGTTTCTCCACTTTTCTCCATGTTGTCCAAGA
The DNA here is from genome assembly GCF_011800145.1 of Mirounga leonina. NCBI lineage: Eukaryota > Metazoa > Chordata > Mammalia > Carnivora > Phocidae > Mirounga > Mirounga leonina. The sequence continues at coordinate 52,547,122 of NW_023270377.1, read as the reverse complement.
TGCCTCCTTAGCTTATGTGGCTGGTGTATATGGAACAGGGTGGCTAGAAGTGTGGGGCTGGCTGGACATCTATCTCTCCATGAAACCAGCTGTGCTTCCTTACAGCATGGCAGGCTTAGGATAGTCAGACTTTTTGCACTGTCCCCAGAGCAGGCAGTGTCCCCAGACCTGGACAGAGGTCAAGGACCTAGCATAGCAGGGACACCATGGTCATAAGGCTTCTTATGACCTAGTCTTAAAAGTCCTGGGATGCCACTTTTGTTGTATTTTATTATTTGAGGAATTCATTAAGTCCAACCCAGATTCAAGGTGGGGGGAGTAGAGAGGGGGAGAAATAAACATTATTTCTCTTGAGGGGAATGGAATATATATATAGGAGGGGAAGAAATTGATGGTGGCCATCTTGCAAACAAGCTACCAAATCTGCCCAGGTTTGTGGCAGCTCAATTTCTGGAAATGGACAACAGAAGACAAATAATCCATTCAGATTCCTAAGATATTCCTTCACTTAGGACAACAGCTTTCTTTCCTCTCTGTCTTTTGTTGACAATTAGAATTTAGGGTCCTACTGTAAAGACCTCCCATTTTGGAGGAGGCATGAGAAGCTGCTCATTTATAAAATTTTGTTTAGTTCTTCCGGATATCTTTCAAGAAATAACATTTGTCATCCTTGGTGGGGGGGGGGGGGGGGGCATGGTATGTTGAAAATTTTCCTTCTAGAAGGATTCAATCATGATTTTTGGCTTATCATAAACATTAGCCATAAACATGCATGGGTCTCCAGAGTGGTTTGGTGGGGAGAGGGTATAGAAGGAGACAGGCCTGGGTGTCAATCCCAGCTGTCCACTATAGGGCCTACGGTGAGTTCCTTAACTTCTCTCACCCTCATTTCCTTCTCTGGAAAGTGAGTGAAATACTGACTGTCTTGAAGGTTTTTATTAGGTGTTGATTGTTGGGACATAGTCCTCCACAGGTCCATGTTTTTGCACCTCCTAGAGGCACTGCCTTTCCTCTAGACTATCTTTGGAGGGTTGATTGTATAGCAAACAGACATGGAGGATAGTGACTCCCCCTGGGACAGAAGGCGGATTCTTTTTTTTTTTTTTAAGATTTTATTTATTTATTCATGAGAGATAGAGAGAGAGAGGCAGAGGGAGAAGCAGGCTCCCCGCGGAACAAGGAGCCCGATGCGGGACTCGATCCCAGGACCCTGGGATCGTGACCTGAGCCGAAGGCAGACGCTTAACCGACTGAGCCACCCAGGCGTCCCCAGAAGGCGGATTCTTAACCAAGATAATAAGAAATGTCTACCTCTTGGGCAGAAGTCAGATAAGCTCACTGTCCATTCAGATATTGTGGTATCTGGGTGACACAGTTGGTTGAACATTGGTTTTCGCTCAGGTTGTGATTTCAGGGTTGTAAGATTGAGCTCTGCATCAGGTGCTGTGCCCAGTGAGGAGTCTGCTTGAGTTTCTTTCTTCATCTCCCTCTGCTTCCCCATGCACACTCTCCTCTCTCTCAAATAAATCAGTAAATCTTAAAAAAATAAAAGGATTCAGATTTCCCCTGGGTGGCTCAGTCAATTAAACATAAACTGTTGATTTTGGCTCAGATCATGATCTCAGGGTCTTGAGATGGAGCTCCACGCTGGATATGGAGCCTGCTTAAGATTCCCTCTTTCTCTGCTCCTCCCTCCTCCCTCTCTCTTAAGGAAAAAAAAAAAAAAATTCAGATTTCCTAAGCTTCAAGTTTCTTAGTTTCTCAACTCCACATGCAGGAGTGAGGTGGCCTTCTTGCAGACTTAGGAATTTATGGAAATGATTTTTTTCTGACCCAGAAGTCTGTGCTTTGAGGTTGAATCCTAAGACAGGGAGGGGATCAGCAGAGCCAAGATGTTTCTCCCACTCACTCTGCTCCCTCTACTCTTGTCTCCTGCACTTTCTAATCAACTGGACCTAGAGAATGTGGCCAGTTTCGTAGGCTTCCAGTGCCTGTGTTGAGATCGCCCTTATACAAAACATCATGACAAGGATTACCAGTCTCGTCTCTCTGAAGGAGATATAAAGGGATTTAGAGAATCCTTTTGCTCTCTTCTCTAAAAAAAGTTGTTATATTTTGGAGTCAAAAGCTGAATGTTAACACTATTTTTTTCCTCTGCATTCTCATTTGAACAATTCTAAATCTCCCTTAGGCAAATTTATTGGCAGAATGAAAATGAACGAAAGATTAGAATAAGGAAGCATAAAACAGAAAATCTAATGAATGTTTTTTGAAAGTCCTCTCAAAACTATTGTGGAGTGATTCCTGTTTCCCACTAATAGAATCATTCAGTACATTGTGGTTAAGTTTGGCAGTACTCCCTTTCCCCTGAATGCTTCTTAGTGGTAGTTGGTTATTTTAAATCCTACATTTCTATCTCTTTAAAAAGCTCAGGGTCTTCCATACCAGGTAAAGGAACTGAACCCATAGAAACCTACTGAGCCTTTACCAACACATTCCTATATGTATTTCTACATACACAGCTCCCTCCAGCCATATGTGACAGCTGGAAGATAAATCTTACTCAGATTCTCAATGCCATGGTCAATTCCTCTAAGCACAGCTTAGGATGGTTGAAAAGCAGCTGAAAGAGAGCACACTGTCTGGCAATGTGAAATAGTACATTTTATTTCTATTTTGACAAGTGCGTCACTTCAGAATTTTACCAGGATGACGTTGGATTAATTCTCCCCATTTATGTGTGGCATTCAAAGTAGAATTCACATTATGTGGGGGTGAAACTTTCTTTATGGACTCCAAACTGCATTTTTTTTCTGGGCCTAAAGCAAATCAATTTTTTCACAGGGTGGAGATGGGGGTGGGGTCAGGCAGTCCAACCACCAACAACATTGAATCACCTTCTCCCTTCTCTTCTCTGGTAACCAAAAGAAAGTCATTTGAGTACTTATTATTGTTCTCAATTTATCTCAATTCAAAGTATTGATCATTTACTAAGCAATTAACATGAGCTGAGCATTGTGTGGAATATTAAATAAGTACCTGGAGCCTTTAACCTTGTTGGGTCAATTTGACACTTGAATGGAAAACAATATAAGGCAAAATAAAAATTGTGCCCAAATATACAGTAAATCAAAAGAGATGAAAGCATATATCTTGTATATTTGTATCTGAAGTTCATAGCTCTTTTACTTGCAAGAGCCCCAAACCTAGAACAAACTATATTAGTTACCAATTGCCCTGTAATACATTTCTCTGAAATTTAGTGACTTAAAACAACAAACGTTTGTTATCTCATAGTTTCTGTGGATCAGGAATTTGGAAGCCACTTAGCTGGGTGGTTCTGGCTCTGGATCTCCCATGAGGTTGTAGTGAAGCTATAAAGGGACTACAATCATCTGAAATCTGGACTGAAATTGGAGGATTTGCTTCCAACATGGCTCACTTGCATGGCTGTTGAGAGGAGACTACAGTTTCTCGTTACATGGGCTTCTCCATAGGGCTGTTTGAGTTTCCTCACAGCACGGCAGCTGGTCTCCCCTGGAGAAGATGATCCAATAGAGAGCAAGGAGGAAGTCCGAAATCCTTACATGACTAGTTTCAAAAGTTGCATGCCATCACTTTATTCTACTCATTAGAATTGAGTTGCTAAGTCCAGTCCATATTGGAAAGGAGAGGGAAATTAGACTCCACTTCCTGAAGAGGGTAGTAGCAAAGAATTTGTGGACTTATTTTAAAACCATCGCACAACCTATATGTCCATCAACAGGAGAATCCCCAAAGAATTTCTTTGCGTATCACACAATGGAATACTACTCCACAATAAAAAGGAATGAAGTTTCGAAAAATGTAACAACATGGATGAATGTCAAAATAATTGTCTAAGTGATAGAATGTAGACACAAAAGAAGACATACTGTAGGATTTCATTTATATAAACTGCTAAAAACTGCACACTAAGCTATCTAGAGAAAATAGATCAGTGATTGCCTAGGGACCGGGTTTGGGGGGATGGAGTGATGAAGGGAGGGTGAGGGGATTTCAAAGGAACACAAAAAACTTTTGGAAGTGATGGATATACTCATATATCTTGTTTGTGGTGATAATTTTAGAGATATGCCAATATGTAAACATCATCAAATTGTAGGCTTTAATATGTGCAATTTATTGTATGTCAATTATACTTTAATAAAGCAAAAAATTTATGGTAAAGACAGAAAATTTTTTGAGTCCACATCCCAATTATATTTCCTAGAACTTTGTTTTTTAGCTCTCTTTAGTCACCAAATGTAATTAATAAGTCTTGGACTTTCATCCATCGAAGATAGTTTTTGGCATGGAAGGAACTTATTCACCTCTCTCACATCTGTGTATTCTTGTAACTTAGCATTTATCAAAGCATAGTAGAACTGAGTATTGAAGAAAAATAGCTCTAGATTCCAGCTAGGCCATGCTGTTTTCTTGGAGAACATTACATTTTCACCAAAATCATAAGAGATCATTCTGTGGCTAATCCACCTACTGGATTAAAACAAAAATAGGGATGCTCCATAATCACATCTGAACACAGACAAAAACAAGGACACTGTGCTAACCATAAACATGGTCACACTCCCCCCCCTCCTTTTCCAGCTAATGTGAATGCTTCTTTACCAATGACCAATTCCATGCCTCCTTCCTCCTCGGTAAAAATTATTAAAATATCCAATCATAGAATTGCTCTCAACTTTCTGACAGCACCGAATCCAGGACAAATCCCTGCCTCCTTGAACCTTCCCCCAAATTATCTAAAATGGGCTCAAATCCTATGATATGTCCCCCAAACACTCCTTGAGATTCCCTTTTGTTATCCATGGTGTAAAACCTGCCTGCTTGCAGCAAATAAGAAACCCAATTTGGTTTGAATGCAGGTGTATTCCTGGTGGTGTTTTGCTGCTGGGCATCAAAGCATTTATATATTTGATGTTTCTACTAGACATTAAAAATTTAGAGATCTGGGATTTTATCTATCTATCATCTATCTATCTATCTATCTATCTATCATCTCTCTATCATGTATCTATCTATCTATCTATCTATCTATCTATCTATCTATCTATCTATCTATCATCTATCTACCTATTTTGGCAAACCCAACACCAAGCATGGTGCCTGACTAGGTACCGAGTACATGTTTGTAGGATAAATGAATGAATGTGTATTTTATGATTGAAGGCATGCCCTTTAACAAATAGAAGAAGCCGCTTTACTAAAACATGTTATTTCTCATCAGAGTGCTCTGCCAGTCTGCTACTGACTGAGTTTGCTTTTACATGCGAAGGTGCTCCTGGGGTTCTCATGTTATTGCCTTTGCCCAGTTCCCACCATCAGCAGGGCTTATGTCTTCGTGTTTGAAGCGACGGCGGCTGGTACTGTACCTCCACAGTTCCTCATGATCCTCACCATTCCCAGCATGCACCGCTACATAGCCCACCAGGTGTGAGGATGACATTATCCTAACTATACTTTACCAGAAATAACTCACAGTGGGAAAGCAGATTAGGACAGTTTAAAGTGTAGGAAAGAAAAGCTATGAAAAACTAGAAAGAGAATTGATTTCTAACTAGAGTTAGACCTCATACTTGTTTTGACTTCATGGATGATTCAAAGTACAGTATAGTTGTCCTTTCTCTCCAGGATTTATTGCTATCTGTAGATTTCCAGAGCCCTCTCAAATGTAATCTTGTGGATCTTCCTCTTTTCTGCTTTAGTAACATCCTATTCAAAGTGGAATAAAAAGTGTTAGTTCTACTCACGGCCCTTATCTCAATTTTGTCCAGTGTAGCAGTGCTTAAGCACTCAGGTTTTTGCATCAGAAAGACATGGATGGGAATCCTGGATCATCAACTTCCTGAATACTTTCATGTCATTTAACCTTCTTCAATCTTAGTTTTCTTCCCTGTGAAATAGGGATATCAACAGTAAATATGCTGTACCCTTGTGAGAATGAAATGAAATAGTATATAAAAGCCTACCCTGGCACAGAAGTTATAAATTATAGCTATTATTAATGCAATTAGCTCATTATTTTTCATTAGCATAAATTGCATTTATAAATCTAAGCTGAAAATTGGATACTATATACTATGCAACATTATGTTATATTATATAATATATATAATACATTATCATTTTATATATTATAGCATAATATATATAAAATATATATTAATTAAAATATAATGGTTTTTATTACAGGATTTAGACAAACTCTTTAGTAATAAAAACTTTGCAAAACTAATTTGTGTATTTTATATCTTGCCTGAAATAAACTTCTAAATTTAGAAAAATAAACTGTTTGTAATACCTATCACAGGGGGAGTTTTAGTGTTTAAACTGGAGGACTTTCAAGATTCCCTGTTGTCAGAAAGAGAAAAGCTCATTTGATAAACTGGAGCTGAACTACCCAGCCGAGCTGCTCTCAAACTCCTGATCCACAGAAACTACAAGACATGTAAGCCTAAACAAAAAGACAAGAAGGAATTCTGCTTCCAGTCAGATTTATCCTCTGTCTGAGGCCAACGAAAAAAGAAAGAAAGAAAGAAAAAAGAAGAAGAAAAGAAAGAAAAGAAAAGAAGGAAGAAAGAACAAATTAAAGAAAAATAGACACACAGAATGTGTTAAAAAAACAAACAAACCAGTTTTCAGTTTTCAAGATGCTGGACATCGGGCACGGAAAGTCAGGGACCGCTGAGAGGCAAGAGGCAAAAGCATTGTGACTACACGGGGCTGCTGCCCGGAGAGGTTCTGGGCTGTGGCAGAGACAGAATCTGGCAGACTCCCTGAGGGGAAAAGATGAATCTGAGTCAGGAGACCAAGGCAGCTAAAGTTCCCAGGCCAAGAGTCCTGGAGAGGAGAGCACGGAACAGAAAGAAAACCTCAGGGACGTTTGCGTGGCTCAGTCGGTTGAGCAGCTGACTCTTGATTTCAGCTCAGGTCATGATCTCCGGATTGTGGGATCGAGCCCTGCATTAGGCTTGTGCTCAGCGCTGAGTCTGCTTAGGATTCTCCTTCTCCCTCTGCTCCTCCCCCCTGCTCTCTCTCTGTATCTGAAATAAATAAATAAATAAATAAAATCTAAAAAAAAAAAAAGAAAGAAAAGAAAACCTCAGAGATTTACTGCAGGTTCCCTTCCTGTATCCAGTGAGTACTGATTGGTGCACACACCTAATAACAGCTTCAAAATACATGAAACAAAACATAATAGAATGGCGAGAAGTAGACAAATCCACAATTTTAGTCAGAGATTTCAATACTTTTTCGATAATTGATAGAACACATAGGCATAAAGTCAATAAAGATATGGAATATTTGAACAATACTACCAAATTGACCTGAAAATGGTAGAAGGCAGTCTGATACATATTATTTTAAAGTTCACATACACATTTGCCAGAGAGAACATATTCTGGGCCTAAACCAAGTCTCAATAAATTTAAAATTATTAGATTCATACAGAGTCTGCTCTTTGACCACAATTCAATTGGAAATAAAAAACATAAAGAGCTCTATCAAACATTTGATAACTAAATAACACTTTTAAATGACACATGGATAAAGTTTTTGTTTTGTTTTGTTTTAAGTAGACTCTACACCCAATGCAGGGCTTGAACTCACCACCTTGAGATCAACAGTCAGATGCTCTACTGACTGAGCCAGCCAAGTGCCCCTGGATAAAGTTGTAAAAATCAAGAAAAAAATATAAAGTATTTGAACTGAATGAAGATGTTAATATCAGAATGTGCTAAAGCAAACAAATCAACGACCTCTGCTTCCATCTTCAGAAACTAGAGAAAGAAGAACAAATGAAATCTGATCTTACTTCTTTCTTCTTTCAGAAGAAAGGAAATAAATAATATAGAGAGATCTAAATGAAAACAATAGAGAACAACAGTGAAATAAAAAGCTGGTTCTTTGACAAGATCAATAAACTTGATAAAACTCCTGCCAGACTGATCAGGAAGAACGAGAAGACACAGATGATCAATATTTAGGAATGAGAAAAGTGACATCACTATAGATTTTACAGATAATAAAAGAATAATAAAGGAACATTATGAACAGCATTATACCTATAAATTTTACCGCTCGGATGAAATAGACAAATTCCTTGAAAGTTACAAACTACCAAAACTTATTCAAGAAGAAATAGACAAACTGAATAGCTTTTAATTTATTGGAGAAATTGAATTTGTGGTTAAAAATCTTACCTAAAAAAAATAACCAAACAACAAAACTCCAGGCCAAAATTCACATTGGTGAATTTTTCCAAACGTTTAAAGAAAATATAATATCAGCTCTATCCAAACTCTTCCAGAAAACTGAAGAGGAAGGAATACTTTCCAACTCATTCTGTGAGGACAAAATTGCCCTGAGATCAAAAGTAGACGAAGACATTACACGAAAAAAAATTATAGACCAATATCCCTCATGAGCATAGATGTAAAAATTCTAAAGAAATATTTAGAAATTAAATGTACCAATACATAAAAAGGTAAATACATCAGTACCATGTGGGGCTTAATCCCTGGAATGCAAGTTTGGTTTAACATTCAAATATCAATCAAATTTAGTTTATTTATTAATAAACTAAAAAAAAAAAAGAAAAACCATGGGATCATCTGACTATAGCAAAAACATTTGGCATGTTAGTTACTGCTCTACAAAGTAACAATGATATAAATTGTAAGATGTTGTCAAGATAATATACACTTTGCAGGACTCTGTGTGCATGCACATACTTGTTTTTTTTTTTTTTTTTTGGAGTGTAAGATGCGTATATCATGGTCCTTTGCCTTCAAATACTTCAGACTGTATTTCCTAAAAATACAGGTGTTCTTTTACATAACTACAGTACTGTTATCAGCTTCAGTAAATTTAGCATTGGTATAATACTTTTACCTAATATAGCATCTGTATTCCAATTTTGTCACTTGACTCAATAATGTCCTTTATAGTATTTTTTCCTCCTCCAGGACAGAATCCCATATATGGCCAGGCAGTGCATTTAGCTTTCAGTTACCTGGAACATTTCTATATCCTTTCATTATCTTTTATGATACTAACATTTATAAAAACATATAGTCACCTCCCACCTACCTTTTCTAAATGGAATATCCTCACTGGGGGGTTGACTGATATTTCCTCATTATTTGATTCAGGCTATTCTTTACTCTTAGATGGTGTTGCAACCTTCTGTGTGTATCGCAAACGTAGGCACACAATGTCCATCAGTCCGTCATAGCTGAGGTTAATTTTGGTTATTGTCTCAAGGTGCTGGATTTCTCTAATAGGTAATTGCTGCTTTTTACTCTTTATGATTAATAAGCAGTCTGTGGGGATACACTTTAAACCAACCATGTAAATGTCTTAATTTTTAACAAAATTTCCTAGATTTAGTATTCATTGATGCTTCTTGCCTGATGCATTCTTTATTATAAAATAATGATTTTGTACTCCAGGACTTCTGCATTTACCAGTCGGCATTCTGCTTTCTACTCTATGCAACAGCTTTCATTTCCCCTGTTCATTTGTATTGATAAGAACTAATAAATTACTATTTCTTCAATGGTTTGTAATTCATTACTCAATTATTTGTGGCTATTTTTCCCCCAGAGTGACCCCACAATTTGACATCTGTGTCTGCGTGATGCACCTCATCATTTTTTACTTTCGGGCAATATGTTCCAGGTTCATCTTGAACCTACCCTGCCCCAGCCCTGGAATCAGCCATTTCCTCAAGAAATGTTCCTTTTAATGGAGAATGGCACTAGGGACCAAAATGTGGGTTCTAGAGGATAGTCACTATATTTTGATGCTTTTCCCATTAAGTAAAAACTATTTTAGCACTACTAGAGCTGGGCTACCTGAGTCTAAGGTTACCATTTGCTACTTCTCCTCTATTCTTTAATATTTTAAAAAGCTTAGTTATATTTATAAAATAATACACATTCACTGTAAAAAGGAAGTAAAACAATTGAAACAGATATGAAGAAGCAAAACAACCAAACCAAAACCCCAAAACACTTCAATTCTCACCAACCAGCCCTTACTTCCTATAAACATTTTGGCTTATCTGCTTCATAATTGGGTGATGTTCTAAGGATTTAGTGGGAGTAATCTACTGATTAGATAGAGTGTGTGTTTTTTATTCTGCTTTAACAAGAAGGTTCCTTTGTCTGATCTTGGGGCAGGGGGGATGGGTACATGAAGGGTGGGAAAACGGATGGCAAGGCAGGCCCCCAACCCTAACCCTAGTTAAGTAGGGGTTTATGTTTCTCAGCCCTGGTCCTGTCCTGACACACAATTGTTGGAGAAAGGGACTAAATAAGTATTTTGTATTTGAAGGAATGAAAGGCTAGGTGACATAACTCTGGGGGCTCTGAGGGGTGAAAGGAAGGTGGCATGCTTTAACTCTATTAGACAGGTGGTTAACAGACTGTCAAGTTCCCCATAGATGTACAGTCTTGGTCTCATGTTGAGGAGCCCTAGGTGATCAAAGAAGACACTGTGGCACAGCATGGTGTGAATGGGGAGATGGCAGGTGCCAGGGGGCCGCACTGACCATTGATCTCTCTGTACTGATTTTCTGCTTACTGTGTACTAAGGATTCTTCTTGTTCTTGAGCATCAGAGAGCACCAACAGGTCATCTGGTCACTTTCATAAGGGGGCCTCTAGTGGCTGTTATACAACTTACAGAAGTCTCTATAGCACTTGATAATGCCTATCATTAAAAGAAAATAAAACATAATTTAATTCATACAACCATAATTTTTCACCACTTATTAAGTACCAGTCACTGTGCATTATACTAAGGATTCAAATATGGAAAAAGTCTACCTTATTATGTTTCATTAGTATCGTTGACCTCACAGGGTTGGTACAAAGTGCTTTTGGAATATAGGAAAAGCTGCATCCAAGTCAAAGGTGACAGGAGACACAAGTTGGGGTGACTTAACAGTTCCTGGTTCTCATAGTGGCTGAGCTTGATCTATCTGCCATCTTAATTAGTCATATAATTTCTGCCTGGAATTTGAAATGAGAACATGGCTAGAACTATTGGTCATAAGTCGTGGGGCAACGCTCTAGAGAGAAGATCCAAAAGCTCCTGCTGCAGAGGTCCTTGGAGCTATCCTGCTTTCTATTCTCCCCAAGGCTGAGTTATTCAGGTCTTCCCAAGATTTCTGGAAGGCATCCAGTATCCTTCCAATAAATCTTGTTTCCATATCTTAGCCACAATCCATTTCCGTCCCTTGCAAACCATGAAATTTACCAGGCACTGGAGGTTTCAGAATAAAGGAAGCATTTGAACTGAGACTTGAAGGAGAAACATAAATTTTCTAGATAGACATCTAGGCAGAAAATGTAGATTTTCGATTTCCATGTTGGCTATTTGTCAGAGCCTGGATTATTTCCCTCCAGAATAGTCCCTTGGAATCTGATTGGTCAGGATGAACAACAGGGACAAACACTACTGAGAATAAATATTTAAAGGATCTGAGAGAGATTATTATGTATTAAAAATATCTCTTTTCTTCAGCAATCCACCGACTTCAAGTTCTTGAGCAGATGAAAGTAGAGATGTATGTTCTTGGTGTTGCCAGGTTAATACTGGTTATTTCATGCCAAGAGAAGTTTATATACACAAATTACATAATTTTTAAAAACTATCTTCTACATATCTAAAAATAGGAAATTTAAATCATTTAACTGGAATACTCAAAACTGATCATTTATTTGCAAACATGACCTGGAAACTCAATAGAATACAGTAGCCTACTAAATACAGTTATTATAGAATGCTTAGGCAAAAATTTGGGCTCTAGTAAAGCTTATAAAATGGATGATTACATTAATATCTTACTTGTTTGTTACAGAGATTAGGTAAGCATGGAACCAAATCACTCAGTTGATTTATTTACCTTAATTAAATAAGAAGTCAATTAAGTTGACGGGGAAAAAAGTCAGTCATTTAGATAAAAAATAGATAAAATCAATGTTAAATTAAAAGTTCCTTTTTGAGAACAACTGGGTTGGCATAGCTAGGAAGAGGTGCAGAGTGAAGGATAAAAAGATGAAAAGTTTTGATCTCAGAAACTTTTTGACAGAATCCTTTTGGTCTGGTCATTCTACTCAGAGGACAACTGAGTATTTCTGCAGAGGCTTCTGGGAATCGGGAGGTAGAAGAGACAGGGTAGAGGCAAGGAATCCAGAATTTTATGTTTTGTCAGGGATAAAATGGAGCAGGTGGGAACTTGCTCTCCTTAAGACATCATGTAACATCATGGTAGGAATTTGCCAAGCTAATCTAATTTTGCCATGTAATTCTCAGATTTAAACACATCATCTCTTCAGACTCTCCAAAGAAACCTAAGGATTTACAGCTTTTTCTGTCTGAAGGACTTGGAGTATTTTCTGACCTAAATTCTTGGTCTATTGGAGATTACTTTGACAATTTCTTAAATTTAGGATTTGTGTGTCTAAAAACCCACAAGACTTTAAGGAGATGACAAATTCTCAGGAGCCTCTTAACTGTGGGAAGCCCAAGTGCTTTGCTAACAGAGCAAGCGACTGTACAAATCTCACACCAGAATCCCATCATAGAAATACAGCAGAGGACCAGGAGAAATTAAGTGAGACATCAGCTAGCCATATTCAAATAGATTGCACTGATGGAATCAAGAAAAGTATTTGTCTTTAAATATTTAGAATTTTGTCTGTGTAGGTCCAAATCAAAGGAGTCCGTCAGCATGGCTTGTCTTCAAAGCTCTCACAAGTAAATAAAACCCAGGTTAGTGAGGTAGATATCAAAAGATTTGGATATCATTTTGTTTTTAAATTTTGTTACTTTTAAAATTTACTTGGGAAGTCAAAAATTGATAATATATGCAGATGGTTGAAAATCCAAAAGTACCAGGGCGTCTGGGTGCCTCAGTCGTTAAGCATCTGCCTTCGGCTCAGGTCATGATCCCAGGGTCCTGGGATCAAGCCCCTCACTGGGCTCCCTGCTCTTTGGGAGGCCTGCTTCTCCGTCTCCCACTCCCCCTGCTTGTGTTCCCTCTCTTGCTGTGTCTCTCTCTGTCAAATAAATAAAAAATCTTAAAAAAAAAAAAGAAAATCCAAAAGTACCAGTAAGCTTAACATTAAAAATAAGTCTCTGACCAATTTTCATTTCTTGTACTCAAATACAATCTTTTGACATTTTAAGCTGTTTCTATCCTTTTTTTTTTTAAAGTTTATTTATTTAAATAATCTCTACACCCAGTGTGGGGCTTGAACTCACAACCCTGAGATCAAGAGTCACATGTTTTACCAACTGAGCCAGCCAGATGCCCCTGTTTCTTCTATTCTTAAGTCTATATTTCTAAATGACAAACCTGTACTACTATTTCTTCAAGTTATTAATTTTAGGCATCCTGTTATAACAGATGTTGGCCTACCAGAAAAACTGTCAGAGGAAAGAGAAAATGATGTCAAACTGAAACGAGGGATTAATGGTGAACGAGAGTGGTAAAAATAGTATTTGAGTTCTGGGACCCAGTCATGCCTAAGTTTGCTTCACCTTTGAAACTTGACAGAGATGAGCAAATAATGAGAAAGTCCCCTCTAACTTAGACAAGATCGAAATTGGTTTCCATTCCTTATAATCTAATGTGTCCCAATGAACGCATTGTTGTTCTTTGGGGTATATTAGGATTGGGTAGCAATAGCTTGCCTTTTTCTAAATGGAAATAATATATTTTAAAACAAAATAAGGTATTGGAACTTTTATTTTTATACAAAACAAACATGATTAAAATTGACCAAACAAATCATTACTTTCATAGAAATAAAAACTTAAGGGATTAATCAGATGCAACTGGACCTAGGTGTTCAAAAAAAACCTCTTATTTTTTTATTATGTTATGTTAATCACCATACTAACATCATTAGTTTTTGATGTAATGTTCCATGATTCATTGTTTGTGTATAACACTCAGTGCTCCATTCAGTACGTGCCCTCTTTAATACCCATCAGGGAAATCCAAATCCAAATCTCAATGAGATACCACCTCACACCAGTCAGAATGGCTAAAATTAACAAGTCAGGAAACAACAGATGTTGGCAGGGATGCAGAGAAAGGGGAACCCTCCTACACTGTTGGTGGGAATGCAAGCTGGTGCACCCACTCTGGAAAAAAATGTCTTTAGAATCTGTCTCACTCTGTTTGCCCTCTCCTCTGTGGCTACATTGTCCTCAGGTAATGTCCTCCGTGTGGTGTTAAGATTCCATCAGCTCTAATCTTAAACCCTATCAGACTAAAAAGCCCTGAAAGAAAGAGAACTCTTCCTGGGTTGACTCATCTGGGATCGTATACTCATCCCTGAGCCAAATGCTGGGACAGGGACACAGTCAGATATGATTTTGAATGGAGTTAGAAAAAAGCACAAGTCAAAGCTGGCATAAGAGGATTAGATGTGGAAAAAATCTTAATAAGAATAAAGGGCCTTATAGAAAGGATATTAAGTAAGTAATGATAAAGTAGTAGAATGAACAAAGTAATGGCAAAAAAAAAAAAAAATAGGGGAAAGCAAAAATGCTGAGCAGAGGCACCTCCCATGTTGAAGTTGTAAAGAAAGCAAAATGAATTTTGTGTTGTAAAGATTTGCTATCCTTTCCTTGGACATGTGTTGAGACCATATGTTGAATGTAGACAGTGTTTTGATTGAGATTAATTTCTTCTAGAACATGCTTCTCTCATCTACCCAGAAATGGACAGTGAAGGAAATTTATACATTTACTGATCTATCCAAGAAGGATGCCTATGAATAATGGCCAACTGCGGAAATAGTGAACTAAATTACAATTTATTTGTAATAGAGAGGGAAAATATATTAATTGAAAGAAAGGGGTGAATTTTTTCACTGCTCTGGAAATAAAGTTCTGATTAATTTATAGATTTAAAAGGCCACTCTGACTCAGCCTCATAATTTGAGTAATAAAACTCTTCTAATGGCTTTACAACAGATTTATAAAATAAATGAGCAAACTTAATCAAACCACAGTGCCTGGCCAATACAAACGTTTCTGTTGTCAGCAATTTATTCCACCAATTGAGAGATTTAGCCATGAATTTGGGTACCTACATGCCTCATATTCCATGACTATATTAGCTTGACCTTCATAAATGCATTCTCTATAGTAAATTAAGAAGGGCATATCCTTAACAATCTGCTGAAGAAAAAATTATTCTCTCTTCTTTTTTATAATAAGGAACAGCAATTTTTTTGAAGTTCCACAGAGATATATATTAAATAAATTTTTAAAGACTCTCTAGGATATTATATTTAAAACAGTTAATGTTTCACCATTTACTATCATTTCAGTTGACTGGAACAAATATATACAAGGGTCCATTAGATGTTTTATGTATCTGTGGTTTTAACTTGGAGACTCTTAAAAAGGGAGATAAGGTTATTGATTTATAATTTACATTTTAAAAATTATAGACCAGAAAGATAATAATTATAGTCAATAGTCTGTAGTTGTTTCCTAGAAGAAATACACCCAGACTGTGCAAAGGAGCTGCCTACAGTGAGGCAGAGGTGCCCTTTCTGTTCATCAGGCTCCAGTGGGGCTGACCTCATTCATATATACCTTAAATTCATTCCATAAGTAAAAAGTTGATTATACTTTATGATAGGGTCATGGACTTCTTTGCGAATCTGATGGACATTATAGACCGCCCCCCAGTAAAATACACATATTCTTATATACATAGTGTATACAACTTATTATTTTTATTGAAGTATAAATGACCTATGATATCCTATTAGTTTCAGGTGTACATCATAGTGATTTGATATTTTTATACAGTATAAATGATCCCTATAAGTCTAGTTACTGCCATAGTGCAAAGTTATTACAATATTATTGACTATATTTCCTATGCTGTATATTACAAACCTATGACTTATTTGTTTTATATTGGAAATCTGTGCTTCTGAATTCCCTTCACTTATTTCATGCCCCCCTCCCCCCAGTCATTCTTTTCCGGTAACCCTCAGTTTGTTTCCTGTACCTATGAGTTGGTTTCTGTTTGTTTGTTCACTTGTTTTGCTGTTTAGATCCACATATAACTGAAATCATGTGGTATTTAAATCTTTATCTCACTTATTTTACTTAGCAAAATACCCTCTAGGTCCATCCATGTTGTTGCAAATGGCAAGATTTCATTCTTTTTTATGACTCAGTAATATTTCATTATATATATATGTATATATATATACATATATATATACATACCATATCTTGTTTATCCATTCATCTGTAGATGGACACTTAGGTTGTTTCCATATCTTGGCTATTGTAAATAATGCTGCAATGAACATAGGGGTGGACATATCTCTTTGGATTGTTATTTCACTTTCTTCAGATAAATACCCAATGGTGAAATTGCTGGATTGTATGGTATTTCTTTTTTTTTTTTAATTTTATTTATTTATTTGTCAGAGAGAGAGAGGGCACAAGCAGGGGGAGTGGCAGAGGGATTAGCAGGCTCCCCTCCAAGCAAGGAGCCCAATGCTGGACTTGATCCCAGGACCCTGGGACCATGACCTGAGCCAAAGGCAGACGCTTAACCAACCAAGCCACCCAGGTGTCCTGATTGTATGGTATTTCTATTTTTATATTTTTTAAAAGATTTTATTTATTTGAGAGAGAGAGCACAAGAGAGCAGGGGGAGAAGCTGAGGGGGAGGGAACAAGAATCTGAAGCAAACTCCGCACTCAGCACAGAGCCTAACGCGGGGCTTGATCCCACGACCACGAGATCATGACCTGGGCTGAAAATCAAGAGTCAGATGCTTAGCCAACTGAGCCATGCAGGTACCCCTCTGTTTTTAATTTTTTGAGACAACTCCATAGTGTCTCGCATAGTGGCTGCACCAGTTCACACTCCCACCAACAGCAGGTGAGGGTCCCTTTTCTCCACATCCTCAACAACACTGGCTATTGTAAAAAAAGACAAAAAAATAACAAATCTGAGCAGTGTGAGGTGATATCTTATTGTGGTTTTGATTTGTATTTTGCTGATGATTTGTGATGTTGAGCATCTTTTCAAGTTCCTGCTGGCCATCTGTATGTCTTCTTTGAAAAAATAAAAATCCTCAGCTCATTTTTGAAACCAGTTATTTGCTTGTTTTTTTGTTTTGTTTTGTTTTGTTTTTTACATTAAGTTGTATAAGTTCTTTATATACTTTGGATATTGACCACTTTTTGGATGTATGATTTGCAAATATCTCCTTCAATTCAGTGAGTTCCCTTTTCATTTTGTTGATTGTTTCCTTCACTGTGCAAAAGCTTTTGAGTTTGACATAGTCCCATTTGTTTATTTTCACTTTTTTGCCCTTGCCTAAGGTGTTTGCTAAGTACTTTTTTCTTAAGATGAGTAGTGGGTACGTATGTGTTTGCTTAATTAGTCTCTGTTCCTTTATGCATTATTTTATAAAGAAAAATTAAATATAAACTAGCAGTACCCATTAGACTGAATAATTAAAATGTAAAAAAATAATAAGACTTTATTGGTGAAACGTCTACCAACATTGTGGACTTAGTTTGCATAGACTCCATAATGTAATTCATAAAAATGTTAGATAAAAAAATATACTTAAGAAATTGTGAATATCTAGTCAAGCTCAAAACAAAGAAAGGGACATCTTCGGGTGCCAGACATGAGGAGAAAAATCAAAGCTAAAGCAATGAACAAAGGCTGAAGTCAGACTGGGACTGCTGGCTGAGATCTAATGTTCCGCTAGAATAGGAAAAGCAGCCTAAGTCCTGAGAAGATATAGAAAATGGAACTGAAATCACTGGATAAAGGCTGGATCTTGGATGAATCACTCCATTGGTTAATCTTGCCCATTGACTGAGGAGAAATAGTGAAGATGTTTTTATTTGTCCTGTGCCTTGCGTTGAAAAGAAAAGGCACACATTAAGAATTATAATTCTAAGCTTGTACTATACCCAGATACAGGATAAAAATTTGTAGTATTTCATGGTTCAGGAATTCACCAGCTGAGACACTTGCATCAGAAAAGAAACTGAATAATAATAATTATTATTTATTCTAGATATGAGCTCACAATAACAAATACACATCACTCACACACTCAACAAAATCAGTTGAGTAAACACGAACGAATGCAATGAACAAAATAATTATTATGTTGAGAATTGCAGATAATAAAACAATGAAAAAAAACTAGAACAGGATTGTTCAAATTGTTTAAAAAGATTTTTTAGGGATGACTGGGTGGCTCAGTTGGTTAAGCAACTGACTTTTGATTTCAGCTCCGGTTATGATCTCAGGGTTGTGAGATCAAGCCTCACCTTGGGCTCCCTTACTGGGAGTCTGCTTGGGATTCCCTCTCTTCCTGTCCCTTTGCCTCTCCCCCTTTGCGCGCGCTCTCTCTCTCTCTCCCTCTCTGAAAGAAAGAAAGAAAGAAAGAAAGAAAAAATGGGCAAGATTAAAAAAAAAAGAATTGGAATTATTATGAAAATGGATACCATAAAAAAAGAGAAGTGATTGAATTTTTTTAAAAGAACCAAGAAGGATGTGTAGAAATTAAAAATATAATCACACAAATGAAAAAACTCAAAATATAGATTAAACAGCAGATTAGACACAAGTGAAGAGATAATAGTAATCTGGAGATGAAAAACAAGGAAATTATTTAAATGCAGCATAATAGAAGAAAAATATTAAATGGGAAGTAAGAGAAATGGAGAATATTATTTAAAAAGTACAACACATTAAATAGTGAGAATTTTCCTGAAATGATTAAAAAACATGAATTCACAGTTGAAGAAACCCAAGTTGTGACCAAAGTAAATAGAACAAGTTCACCCATACACATGGTGAAACTATAGAATATAAAAAGAAAATTAATCTCAGAGAAAACACAGACTATATACAAAGGGATCAAAATTTGACAGACGAAAGTCTTCTCATGAAAAGATGCTAAAAGAAGATGGAACAATATTCTCAAAGTTTTTAGTAAAATTTTCAGCCAGCCTAGAACTCTGTACTCAGCTAGACTATCAAACAAGATGAATACATAGAAAATATATTTCAGGAAGAAATTAAACCCAAAAGGAAGAAGTGGAGTAAAGAAGCAGTAGTTGGCAATTGCAGTGGTAAGTCTAAAGGATCTTCAACTAAAAATAAATAATAAAAATGAATAATCTGGGCTAAAATCTTAGATAACAATAAAGTAAAGGGGAAGTTGTCAGTGTCATAGTTATCCAAGGTCCTTGTACTGTTTGGAAGGAAGATAGAGGTTTTGATGAAACTTGAACTTGTTAAGCAGAAAAACAAAATGAAACGAAACAAAAACAAAAAGCATGGACATAGAATGTATTCCTTCTAAGCCAGTAAAGTAAAAAGTAGAAATAAAACATCATCAATTCAATAGAAAGATACAAAGAAAACACATGATTAACAGAAAGATGGCAGAAATAAGTTTATCTGTTAAGGCAACAAATGTAGAACATGCCTTTAAAAAACAGAGCTCCCTACTTAGTTTTACATTTTAGAGATGTGCTCTTATAAGAATATTTCTAAGACAAAGTAAGCCATGGAAGTTGAAAGTAAAAGGAAAAATACAACAAATTTCAATGACAGTAGTAATATTATTATTATTATTATTATTTAAGATTTTATTTATTTATTTGAGAGAGAGAATGAGATAGAGAGGGAGTACATGAGAGGGGGGAGGGTCAGAGGGAGAAGCAGACTCCCCGCTGAGCAGGGAGCCCAATGCGGGACTCGAGGATCATGACCTGAGCGGAAGGCAGTCGCTTAACCAACTGAGCCACCCAGGCGCCCGACAGTAGTAATATTATTATCACACCAAATAGACTTTAAGAACAAAGGCTTTATTAGGGCAAAAAGGGTTATTAGGTTTTTTAAAAAAAACAATTTTATTTATTTACTTGTTTATTTTTGATGATTTAATATAACTATACATTGTGAAATGATCACCACAATCAAGTTAATTAACACTCTTTTTTTTTTTTTTAAGATTTTATTTATTTATTTGACACAGAGAGAGACAGCAAGAGCGGGAACACAAGCAGGGGCAGAGGGAGAGGGAGAAGCAGGCTCCCCGCTGAGCAGGGAGCCCGATGCGGGGCTCGATCCCAGGACCCTGGGATCATGATCTGAGCTGAAGGCAGACACTTAACGACTGAGCCACCCAGGTGCCCCCCAATTAATTAACACTGTTATTGCTGGAGTAGACAATTGGTTAGGTTCTACCAGGATGCCTGGAGGCCAGCAGCCAGGAAGTGGCCAGCTGGGAGGAAGTCTGAGGCCGGTCCAGGCAGCAGCTCCAAAACAAAACCACAAGAAACTAGATGGAACCAGACAGGCCCAAGATGGCTGACCAGCTAGGCTGAAGTTCACATTATTCTTTCATTATACCACATTAACATTTTAAAATCTTCTCCCTGAGGGTGTTGGGACAGGAAGCCCCCTGACCAAACAAGGAAGAAAAGCCAGGTAACCCATGTTCCTAGCAGAGACCACTTGCTTCCAAGAAATCCTGCCTCAAGTAACAAATATTCCACTCCTTTGTTAACAATTGTCAATAAAAGACAGAAACAGAAACCCCAGTGGGCACAGCTCTCCCTTGAGTTCACCTGCTCTCACATCTCGGGAGTGTATTTTTACTTTAACAAACTCTCCTGCTTGTACTGCTCTTCCACTGTGTTGTGTCTGTCCTTGAATTCTTTCTCATGGGGAGACCAGGAGCATCCAGTGACATCATTTGGACAGGATGGGTTGAGGCTTCAGGGTCCAAGATCTCAGCAACCTCATTACCTCACATAGTTACCGTTTTTGTGTGTGTGGTGAGGACACCTAAGATCTAATAATGAGAGTTATTCTTTAATTATAAAAGAAACATTTTGATAAGAAGTTATAAGATGTCTAAGACCATATGCACCTAAGACTACCTCTCCACCTTGGGATAATTTTTACAGACTTAATGAAGATTTATTGTATTTAACTACGATTTATTTGCTGACGAGTTATTTGAGCGAAACATTGCATCATGGCTGCTTTTCATTGGTCTTCTTGATTTATTTGTACTACGGTTTACGAGGTATCATCTGAAATTTTGGATTTAGAGCTATCCTTTGGATTAAAATCATCATCTCGTCCCAAACCAAGAGTAATATTTCACCATGTCTATTTTAATTACCTTTCACATTCAAGCCTTTAATTTATTTTAATGATTTTTCTGTGCACTGTGAGATAGAGAGAAAATTTCTTTTATTTTATAATGAATATCCCATCATCCCAGTACCATTTACTGAATGGCTTATTCTTTTCCCAACTATCTGCAATACTAAGCCTGTCACATCATTTCCAAATATATTTTAGGTCTGTTTCTGAGCTCTGTTTTCTGTTCCATTGTCAATTTGCCAATCATCCTTTGGCTGTGTAATAAATCTAATAAAACAAGTCTTGGTCTACTTCCTCCCTCCCTCCTCATCCCCCTCCCTTGGAACATCTTGGAATCCTTGGCTTTAGCATTTCCATGGGAATTTTAACATTTGTAAAATTCCTAGAAAAATCCTTAGGGAAATTTGATGTAATGCATGAAATCTATACATTAACTTAGAGTTGGGACTTTTAAGATTTGAGTTTTCCTATCTACTAAGGTATCCTTTTTATTTATTTAGATATCCTTTAATGGCTTGCCATAAAGTTTTACGATTTTCTCCATAAAAGTTTTAAACATATTTTATTAGATTAATTCCCAGGCACTTAATGTTTTTGTTGCTATGGAAATTGGACTCCTCTTAAAAAGTATGCTTTCTAAACTGAGAGCTTTCCCCCTAAGGTCAGGAACACGGCAGGGATGTCCACTATCACCACTGCTATTCAACATAGTACTAGGAGTCCTAGCCACAACAATCAGACAACAAAAAGAAATAAAAAGCATCCGAATTGGCAAAGAAGAAGTCAAACTCTCACTCTTTGCAGATGATATGATACTTTATGTGAAAAACCCAAAAGACTCCACCCCAAAACTGCTAGAACTCATACAGGAATTCAGTAAAGTGACAGGATATAAAATCAATGCACAGAAATCAGTGGCATTCCTATACACCAACAACAAGACAGAAGAAAGAGAAATTAAGGAGTCGATCCCATTTACAATTGCACCCAAAACCATAAGATACCTAGGAATAAATCTAACCAAAGAGGCAAAGAATCTGTACTCAGAAAACTATAAAATACTCATGAAAGAAATTGAGGAAGACACAAAGACATGGGAAAACGTTCCACACTCATGGATTGGAAGAACAAATGTTGTGAAGATGTCAATGCTACCTAGAGCAATCTACACATTCAGTGCAATCCCTATCAAAATACCATCAGCTTTTTTCAAAGAAATGGAACAAATAATCCTAAAATTTGTATGGAACCAGAAAAGACCCCACATAGCCAGAGGAATGTTGAAAAAGAAAAGCAAAGCAGATGGCATCACAATTCCGGACATCAAGCTCTATTACAAAGCTGTAATCATCAAGACAGTATGGTACTGGCACAAAAACAGACACATAGATCAATGGACCAGAATAGAGAGCCCAGAAATGGACCCTCAACTCTATGGTCAGCTAAGCTTTGACAAAGCAGGAAAGAATATCCAATGGAAAAAGGACAGTCTCTTTAACAAATGGTGTTGGGAAAATTGGACAGCCACATGCAGAAGAATGAAACTGGACCATTTCCTTATACCACACACAAAAATAGACTCCAAATGGTTGAAAGACCTCAATGTGAGACAGGAGTCCATCAAAATCCTAGAGGAGAACACAGGCAGCAACCTCTTCGACCTCAGTCACAGCAACTTCTTCCTAGAAACATCACCAAAGGCAAGGGAAGTAAGGGCAAAAATGAACTATTGGGACTTCATCAAGATAAAAAGCTTTTGCACAGCAAAGGAAACTGGACAACAAAACCAAAAGACAACCGACAGAATGGAAGAAGATATTTGCAAATGACATATCAGATAAAGGGCTAGTATCCAAAAATCTATAAAGAACTTATCAAACTCAACACCCAAAGAACAAATGATCCAATCAAGAAATGGGCAGAAGACATGAACAGACATTTTTCCAAAGAAGACATCCAAATGGCCAACAGACACATGAAAAAGTGTTCAACATTGCTCGGCATCAGGGAAATCCAAATCAAAACCTCAATGAGATACCACCTCACACCAGTCAGAATGGCTAAAATTAACAAGTCAGGAAACGACAGATGTTGGCGGGGATGCGGAGAAAGGGGAACCCTCCTACACTGTTGGTGGGAATGCAAGCTGGTGCAGCCACTCTGGAAAACAGGATGGAGCTTCCTCAAAAAGTTGAAAATAGAGCTACTGTACAACCCAGCAATTGCACTATTGGGTATTTACCCCAAAGATACAAGTGTAGTGATCGAAGGGGTATGTGCACCCCAATGTTTATAGCAACAATGTCCACAATAGCCAAACTATGGAAAGAGCTAAGATGTCCATCAACAGATGAATGGATAAAGAAGATGTGGTATATATATATAATGGAATATCATGCAGCCATCAAAAGGAATGAAATCTTGCCATTTGCAACAACGTGGATGGAGCTGGAGAGTGTTATGCTGAGCGAAATAAATCAATCAGAGAAAGACATGTATCATATGACCTCACTGATATGAGGAATTCTTAATCTCAGGAAACAAACTGAGGGTTGCTGGAGTGGTGGGGGGTGGGAGGAATGGGATGGCTGGGTGATAGACATGGGGGAGGGTATGTGCTATGGTGAGCGCTGTGAATTATGTAAGACTGTTGAATCACAGACCTATACCTCTGAAACAAATAATACATTATATGTTAAAACAAAAAGAAGATAGTGGGAAGGGAGAAATGAAGGGGGGGGAAATTGGAAGGGGAGACAAACCATGAGAGACTATGGACTCTGAGAAACAAACTGAGGGTTTTAGAGGGGATGGGGTGGGAGGATGAGTTAGCCTGGTGATGGGTATTAAAGAGGGCACGTACTAAATGGAGCACTGGGTGTTATACACAAACAATGAATCATGGAACACTACATCAAAAACTAATGATGTAATGTATGGTGATTAACATAACATAATAAAATTTTTTAAACAGTATGCTTTCTAACTTTTTGGGTTTTGCTGGTATTCAGAAGTACAATTGAATTTTGAATATTGATTTTATATCCAGTCACTTTGCTATATTCTCTTATTAATCAATTAAAAAACCTTTGTATCTTAATATCTGTGAATAAATAGAATTTGGTATCCTTCCCAATCCTTATAGCTTTTAAAATTTATTTTCTTCCCTTAATGTGCTGACTAGGACAGGAAAATATAGGTGAGTTAGAATGGGGTATCCCAGTGTGCAAGAACAGAAGTACCATGTTGGATACAAGTGGTTTTAGTAGTTCTTTTCTTAATACTGATTTTTAAATGGAAAATTTCTAAAATTCCTCCATTAAAAATAATACTGCAATAGTTTTTGCTAGATACCCTTTATCAGATAAGGAAGGAGAATTTTTTAACATGAATTTTCTAGTATCTAGTTGAATTCTAGCCAGGGGGAGGAGGTGTTGCGGGGAGAGGTTTTAACCAAAATGCTTGGACATTCCTTTTTTTTTTTTAACCAAAACACCACACTTGTCTAGTTTGTAGAAATAGGTGTCATTCCATGAAGGGAAAAGGAGGTCAGTGACCGCACTGTATAATTTGAAGTTTCTGACCAGCTCCCCTGCTAGGGAGTGGATCTCCTAGATGCTTAGTGGCTGAACAATTGCTACCCAGAATTTTTTGCAGGCAGCAGCATGCCAGGGACTAGAGAAATGGACTTTCAGTGTGCAATAGAGATGTTAATAAACAACATAGAGGTGGAAAAGGCTGATGATTGAGAAATACATCTACATGAGAATCTTAACTGCCCAGTCTATGGCAAAATGCTTCACTGCTCTAGAGAAGGCATATATTAGGGTGGTTAGTTACCAGGATTCATATATCAAATTAATAACCAAGCTTGGAGAAATACTCCACCTAGGCGTGGAGCATGAAAAAGCTATTATATCGTGTCATCCACCAGGGGGCAATAGCGTGATGCTTGGAGCCCTCAAGTCCCGGAATGCTAATGCTGAAGAGTTGAATTGGGATCCAAGCAACAGTGCCCCCTTGGAGTTCAAGTAAGGCGAGTATTTTTCCTTTCCCCTTGACCTGGGGCTCCCAGGTAAGAGGGTTAGTCCTGATCAGGGACAGGGTGTGTTACAATGGGACCATAAATTTCATCGCTACTCTTTACTGGTCATCTTTCTAACTCTTGTCTGGGGGGAAACAGACTCATTAATCAGCCAGGCTGCACAGAAACAATCCTAAGTTGGTCTCAGCTGTGAAGAGAAGCAATGATGTGCAATTGTAAGGCAACAACCAAATCACTTTCTAGACTTGTAGGGCACAGGATTGGATCCTCATGATTGCTTCCTGGGGAGCTCCCCTTCTTCCAGCTCCAAAGTTTATGAGTAGCGTGGGTGTACCTGAGAAGAATCCTGTCCCCCAAAAGGGAAAAACGAGAGGAGAATGAACAGATAGAGTGAACTTTCTTCTCTGAAAAGAACCGGAAAGATTTAACTGGGACACAGAGCATTTAACTGAGTAGATGTTAGAGTTTTAGGCTGGGAGTGAACATTGGCTCTGTTAATCCCTACCAATGTGTGAAGCCAGACAGGAAGATAGAGACAGGGTGAGATGAAGCATCCCAATGCGCAGAAACAGAAGCACCGTGAGTATTTTGTTTCCTTTTCTAGAGCGTGGTGGGTAAGAGATCAAGGGTCTGTTCACATCCTTGTTAAAATGATCTGGCACTGATCAGCTGAGGGTGAACACAGAGGTAGAGGCAACAGTGGAGCAGATTCTGTCTGGGATTTGGAGGATGCTTCTCTTAGGGATGTCTTGTCTTCTCTCAGACCAGAAAAATGTCTGAAGCTAAGAGGAGATCATGTAGATGACCTGGAATGTCACAGATGACACACACCTCTGCATGGCTGATGTCCCTCACATAATCAGGGACTGTCATGTCAATGAGAAAACACTGAACTCTGCTGGAATATCATATAAATCTTTTTTTTTTTAAGATTTTATTTATTTGACAGAGAGAGAGATAGCGAGAGCAGAAACACAAGCAGGGGGAGTGGGAGAGCGAGAAGCAGGCTTCCCACCGAGCAGGGAGCCCGATGCGGGACTCGATCCCAGGACCCTGGGATCATGACCTGAGCCGAAGGCAGACGCTTAACGACTGAGCCACCCAGGCGCCCTGGAATATCATATAAGTCTTATCAAAGGTCTGGAACTTCCATGGCCTTACTATTGCTTTTATGATGACTCCTAATTCTGCATCTCTAGCACAGGGACCTTTTCTTTGAACTTCAAACCACAATTCCACCCACCCACATGACTGTCCACTGGAATACTTCATTGGCACCTCAAATTCAAAAAATCCAACTCTGAACTCATTGCATTATTCCCCAAATATTCTTCTGTTCCTTCTTCAGGAATTTCCCTTTTGGTGGGCAGCTTATACCATCCCAGTCTCCTCTTTGTCTTTACATCACTCCTCTTCAGTTGGTCACCACGTGTATGGAGACTAGCTTTTACCCATGTCTTGAATCCAGGCCGCTCTCTTCCTCCCCACTGTCCCAGCATAATTCAGTTCTTTGTTAGCTCTCTCCTGTACTTGTCCCCTGTGTCCAGACTCATCCCTTCCCAATGTCCCCCAGACTGCCAGTAGACTTTTTTTTTAATCTTGAAAAATACAAAATTATAAAATATTTCAAGCATTGAAGAAATCTAGTTTATAGCAAAATATACCTACCACCAAGCTTTGCTAAATCTTAATTTGCCAAATTTGCTTCATTTTTTTTTAAAGATTTTATTTATTTATTTATTTATTTATTTGAGAGAGAGAGAGAGAGAGTGAGAGAGAGAGCGCAAGAGGGGGTAGGGTTAGAAGGAGAAGCAGACTCCCTGCCGAGCAGGGAGCCCGATGTGGGACTCGATCCCGGGACTCCGGGATCATGACCCGAGCCGAAGGCAGTCACTTAACCAACTGAGCCACCCAGGCTCCCGCTTCATTTTTTTTTTTAAAGATTTTATTTACTTATTTGAGAGAGAGAGAGAACATGAGTGGGGGGGGGGAGGGCAGCAGGAGAGGGAGAAGCAGACTCTCCCCTGAGCAGAGAGCCTGATGCGAGGCTTGATCCCAGGACCCCGGGGATCATGACCTGAGCCAAAGGCAGATGCTTAACCAACTGAGCCACCCAGGCGCCCCTTATTATTTTTTAAAAAGAAATAAAACATTACAAATATAGTGAGAGCCACTAGTATATATCCTTGTGTCCCATTGCCCTCCCTTTTCCCCCAGAGATAACTGTATTTGGTGTTTATCCTTCCTGTTTTGGTTATTATATGTTTACTATACATGAATTTTTATATGTCACGTGTATTATTATGAATTAAAAAATTTTCACATAAGTGGCATCACACTGTGCTTATACTTCTACAACTTTTTTACTTCACTGAACATTGTATTTTTGGAGTTTTATCATGGCAAAACTTGCCATTTCAGTAATTTATTTCAATATTTTGATTTTAGTTTTAGTCATTTAGTATTTCATTGTTTGAATGAACCTAATTTGGTTGTCCAGACTTTGTGATCATACTGAGCTTTTCACCTTTCACTATTACAAATGATATGACAATTAATATTCTGACCCATATTTCCTTGTACAAATTTAAAAGTTTTTCTAGAGTACGGCCCTGAAAAATGGGATTGGTGGGGCCTCTCACTTAACCACACATTGCCACACTGTTCTGTAAAGTGGTTGTACTGATACACATTTTCTCTAGCAGTTTTCACTCTCTTGTTCAACTGTTTACACATCTTGGTTTACCATTCGGAACTGTCAGTGTTTACATTTCTTTTTGTCACAGCATTGGGCCTGTCATAGTATACTCTTGTCATTTTAATTATTTTCCCTAATTATTAGGAAATATATATTACCTTTTTGTATGCTTATTGGCCAGTCAAGTGCTATTTTCTCTGAATTGCCTCACTTTTCCGGTTGTTGTTGTTGCATTGTTTGTTTTTTACTTATTGGTTATAGAAATTTATGAACTTCTGTATACTAATCTTCTGTTGGCTATGTGCATTGTAAATATCTTCCCCCTATAATTTGTCCTCTCATTTTGTTTATAATGCTTTTTAAGATGTAGATGTAATGTAACCAAATTTATCAACTTTCTTTATGATTCTTGATATTGTTGTATCTCTGTGTTGTTGAAGAACTTTCTTATTCCATGGTGATAGAAAATTTTCTTGTATTTTCTGCTGAAAAATGTAAAACTTTTGCTTTTTACATTTAGGTAAAAACTTAATCCATCTGGAACTTTTTTCAAGTATGACAAGGTGTAGGAATATTATTTTATTCTTTCCATGCTGATATCATTATCACTAAGAAGGAATATTTCCCTAATATGATTGAATATCCAGTCAATATTAAAATCACCTCATATCATTCATGGTGTGTTTTTCTATCTGCCCATCAGTCTATGCATTATTCCTTCTATCCATCCATTCAACCATCCAGTCATCTCATTGATGTGATCCACTAGGACCCAGACCCCTTCTTTTTATTTCCCCATGAAGGGTCAGAGGCTTTCTGGTGAAGATGATTTGTGTTCTGCCGCCTCTAGGCTTCTTTCCTGGTTCTCGTCTTTACCTGGTTCTCTGTCATGGTCTGGGTTCTGGAGTTGGCTTTGGTAGGTTTGGGTATTATTTCCTAATTACATATGCTTTAATGATTGCAATATTCTGACTCATAGTTATGCTGTAGGCTTGGATTATGGGTGCTTTTATTTCCTTTTCTTGTTGATTTTTGGAGAGTATGGAGAGAGATTTGGATTTAGGTGTCCCTTAGAATTCGATATACTGTAGAATTAGTTTGTCTAATCCAAGCCCCACCCCTCCAAAAAGAAAAACTACTCCTTTTTGTATCTTGTTCTTTTCTTTTGGATTCTTTGTCTTCTTTATTGAAGTACACCAGTGAAGGCTCATAGGTCCACTGGGGTTGGCAAGGTTATGATGAAGTAATTCCCATATGAACTTAGTATAACAAAGCTTTATTTCTTGATCACCGCCATATTCCACAGGAGTTGGAGGGGAGCTCTGCTCATTCAGAGACAAAGGCTCCATCTCACATACTTGTGTACGATTATGGTGACAAAAGAGTTGTACACAGGCTCCTAAAACTACTGGAAATGACACTTTTAACTTTTGTTCATAATTTATTGGTCGAAGCAATCACCTAGCTGTGACTAATCTCAAAGGTGAATCAGGAGAGTTGGGAATAGTTCTAGTGATAACGATTATCTGTATTTCAGTGCAGTGTATATATCATTAACTAGACTATATTTGTTTATATTTTTAAGGTACAATTTATACACAGTGAAATGAAAAAAAAAATCATCCTCTGATGAGTTTTGACAAATGTGTAAACCTTGTTACCCAAACCTTCATCAAAATATAAAACATCACCATCACCCCAGGAAGTTCTGTTGCGTCTCTTCCCAATCAATTCTGACACTAACCAGCAAAGGCAACCCCATCCTGACATTTTTATCAGCATAGATTAGTTTTGCTCATTCTGGAACTTCATAAAAATAGAATCATATCATATTTACTCTTTTGTGTCTAGTTCCTTTCACAAAGGGTAATGTTTTTGATATTCACCTATGTTATTGGGAGTATCAGTAGTTTGTTTCTTTTTATTGCTGAGTGCAATTCTGTTATATGGATATACCATAATTTGTTTATTTACTGTCCTATTGATGAACCTGGGCTTCTCCAGTTTCTGATTCTTATAAATAAAATTTCTATAAACATTTCTATAACATTTTGTGGACATGTGCTTTTATTTCCCTTCATTAAGTACCCTGAAATGGGATTGCTGGGTCATAGGGTAGACATGTTTAATTTCTAATGACATTTCCAGACTTTTTTCCAAAGATGTCATACCATTTTACATTCTATCAACAACATATGAGACTTTGAGTTGATCCACATCCTTGTCAACATTTGATATTATCAATCTTTTAAATTTGAAACATTCTGGGAGTTCTGATTAAGTGGGATTTCATATTTATTTTATTCCATCTAGAATTTGCTGTGCTTTTTCAATCTGAAAACAAGCTTTTCATCAATTCTGAAAAGTCTATCATTAGCTCTTGAAATAGTGCTTCTTTCCCATTTTCCATAGCTTTCCTTTAGAACTCCTACTAGATGTATGTTAAAAATTTTCATTCTATTCCACATGTATAACTGTTCACATTTTCCAACTTCCTATATCTCTTCATTGCATTCCAGGAAATGTCCTGAGATCTGTCTTCCTTTTTAGTATTTTTTTTTAATTCAGCTCTAATTTGTTGTTTAACACATCTATTGAGTTTTCTCTTGTCTTGACTCCTTTACTTCTGACTTTTTCTATTTTACAATTTACCTTTTTAAAGTCTATTTGTTAAGTCTCTAATCTTACATTTGTTTTTTCTGCCAAATCTCACTCAGAGTCCGTTGTTTCTCTGTTTATAAACTTGGATCTTGATCTCAACATCAGCAAAACCTTATTTGTAGGAATTCTGTATAGCTTGGTTTGCTTACTTTTGCTTTATAAAGGTTTTATAATTTTTATGCTAGATTCCCCAGGATGTCACTGGTAGGGACCTTTTTTTGGCTTTGGTTCCCTGACCTGGGGTCTTTGGACATTATAGACAGTATATATTTGACTCCATCCTCACATTAGGGCTGCCCTAAAGTTAAAAATTCTTGAGAGAGATTTTATTCCTTGCAGAGCCTAGGAAGAGACAGTAAACCTGCTTTGTCATCTTTCTGGATTGGTGCTATCCAGTCTATCCCTCTGAGGTTGAAGTCCTTCCAGAATCACAGCGGTATGTGCAATCTCACTTGCGGCTCCCTGCCTTGGTGGAACATCCTCTCCTATGTCCCTGTCATCATTAGATCCAAGTTCCATGTTGCTGGAATTTATTATTCCCTGTCTCCTATGGCATAATCATTGCACTAGATTTCAATTCCTTCTTCATTTTTGGCCTCTGGAGTTTTTAATACTTTGTTGAGAGCATAGATCTTCATTTAAATAGATATTTATTATGTCTTACTCTATTTTTCTAGGTGTTTATGGTAATTAGAAGAGTTTAGAAAAAAGTTATTATGGTACATAACCTCCAAATATAGCAGCAGTCAACGATTCCTCCCATTTTTATATGCTTATACTGCTCCTTCCATCAATAATCTGAATCCGTTTTGTCTCCTGAGTTTTACCAGTAGGATGTGGTGCGAATAATATTCTGGGACTTCCAAGCCAGGATCTTAAGAGTTCCATCAACTTCTGCTTTCTTTCCCTTGGAGCCCGGCCACCATGCTATAAGGAAATGTAGGCTAGACTAATGACTGATTAGTGCCCACAGAAAGAGAAGCCCTGGGGGGACCAGAGGGCATCTTTGGATATACCAACCCCAGCCCTGCTCTCAGCTAAATGAAGGTACATTAGTAACCCTAACTGACGTCATGGTGAAGTGGAATGAACCAGCTGAGCCACACTAAATTCTTGACTAACAAGATCATGAGAAATAACAAATTGTTGCTTTAAGCCTTTACATTTTAAGGTGATTTGTTTCACAACAGATAATGACTACCTGCCAGAAAACATAAAGGATCTTTCTAACATGCAAATCTAATATATTGTCTTTGATGCCTCTCATACCCATGGTATAGTGGAAAAAACAAACATGAACACATATAATTTAAATATGATTTAATAAATACTATAATAAAAGCATACACACAATGCCATGAGGGTCACCCAAGTCAGCCCTGGGGAAGAGGAAAAAGGGGTCAGTCACAGAGAGTTAGTAATTCGTAATTTTGTGTTTGACCAACTCTCCTGTTTTATTTATTTATTTATTTATTTATTTATTTATTTATTTATTTATTTAAGATTTTATTTATTTATTTGACAAAGAGAGAGAGACAGCAAGAGAGGGAATATAAGCAGGAAGAGTAGGAGAGGGAGAAGCAGGCTTCCCGTGGAGCAGGGAGCCCAATGCGGGGCTTGATCCCAGGACCCTGGGATCGTGACCTGAGCCGAAGGCAGACTTTTACAGACTGGGCCACCCAGGCGCCCCTTTTGTTTCTTTTAGACGCGTGACTATGTCTCATCATTTTTGAATGTCCATCGCCTACTATGGTTTTGGGTACATAGCTGACATGGGATTGGTGAATGTACTTAATGTGGTCTATTTTGGAAAAACAAGTCAACCACATTGTTCCTAATCTCAATTTACTAAAGGTATACAATTGATGCGCATTAAAATAGATTTTCCATGACTCAAGATTTTGGCACCCATAACTGAATAGTGACATAGTGTGATTTCAAGTACCTTATGAAATAAAATCTCTAGCATTCTTTCTCATCGTTTGGCTAGAGTCTCAGATTTCAATGTAAGTATGCTATTCCTTTAGCTAAGGGCTTTGAGACTAGCCCAAATATATCTCTCCATTCCCAGGGGAAGAGTATCTCTTTAAGCTGTGATGAGTTATTTCACTGGAGTATAGATGGGTTTTATATCTTTCCAGAGAACTTGTTTAGGTGGAAACAAGAGGAAGAGGAAATCTTAGGTTGTGAAGGGAGCTGCTAAAGATGGTCATTTGCTAACTACAGTTTAGCTGAGGGCACTGGTCCTGGTCTTCTTGTTAAAAATGAAAAAGAAAAGTAGGTGGAAAGAGTGTATATTGTTACACTCCACATGTGCCCATACATTTGCCCAACAAGGGACAGAGTATTCATTTCTCCCAGAATTTAAATTTGTTATGTTATTAAAAAGTACTCTGTATACTTGTTCCATAGAGTTGTTCTTGGTATGTCGGTTTTTTAAAGAAATTATTTAAGCTAATTAATTTTTAGAAATTGTGGTAAAATACATAAAATTTACAAATTGTAATCATTTTTAAAAAGATTTTACTTATTTATTTGGGAGAGAGAGAGAGTACGAGCAGGAGGAGTGGCAGACAGAGAGAGAGGGAGAAGGGAGCCCAATACAGGGCTTGATCCCAGGACCCTGGGATCATGATCTGAGCTGAAGGCAGACACTTAACTGACTGAGCCACCCAGGAGCCCCCCACAGTAATCATTTTTAAGTGTACAGTTCAGGGGCATTAAGTACATTCATGGTATTGTGTAACCATCAACACTTCCCCTCTCCAGAACTTTTTTCATCTTGCAAAACTGAAATTCTTTATACCCATTATACAATTCCCCATGTGCCCTCTACCCAGCCCCTCTAAACCACCATTCTACTTTCTGTCTCTCCGAATTTGACTACTCTGAGTATCTCATACAAATGGAATGATGTAGTATTTTTCCTTTTGTGACTGGCTTAGCATAATATCTTCAGGTCCATCCATGTTGCAGCATGTGTCAGAATTTCCTTCATTTTTTTAAGGCTCAATAATATTCCATTGTGTGTATATATCACATTTTATTTATCCATTTATTGATGGGTGCTTGAGTTGCTTCCACCTTTGGCCGTTGTGAATAATGCTGCTGTGAACATGGGTGGATAAATATCTGTTGAAGTCCTTGCTTTCAACTCTTTGGGTGCGTATCCAGAAGTGTAATTGCTGGGTCATATGGTAATTCTGTTTTTTAATTTTTGGAGGAACAGCCAAACTATTTTCCATAGTGGTGACACCATTTGACATTCCTAACAGCAATGCATGAGAGTTCCAGTTTTACCACATCCTTGCTAACACTTGTTATTTTCTGTTATTTTGATAGTAGCCATCCTAACAATGTGAAGTGGTATCTCATTGTGGCTTTGATTTTCATTTCCCTGGTGTGTTGGTTTTTATGACTTTTTCTCCAACATTTGTTATCACTTCTTCTAGAGGAACCAGACGTCTCAAGACAGAAAAAGTTAAGGACATTGGAATAAATGATAATCCCTCTATAGTAGGGAATCAAAATGGATTTTGGTGTCTGATGGTGAAAACTTGGGATATATATGTTTTAATTTTAATACTTGTAAAAGAGAGGCTCTGAATTTCCCTTTGTGGCCCTTTAAAGACTGGAGTCCTTGCATGAAAAGGTATGGTGCTGGTAGCCTCCAGGGAGTACCAGAAGGCTATGGATTTGCTTGCCTCAGGCCCTGGCCTGACCTTGGAGGAGATTTAAGAATAGCAGGTTACCTGGGCTCTGTTTTCAGTCCCATTGATCCTCATGAATGCAGAGAATTCCTAGCTGGAGAATTTGAGGAAGAAAACAGTTTCAGGGGTTCCTGTTAATTCTGCTAGGAGGCCTGGGATGCAGTAGCAAAAATCACAATTCTCTCATATCCTGTGAACTCAGTTTAATCATCAAGAGAATGACCTGAAAAACTGAGGGCTCTAGGATCACATTGAACCTGTATACTCTTATTATGGGGCCAGAAGAAAGGAAATATTTATTATATGCTAGGCATTTGGTTAGATATGTTTCACATAGGAGTTTATAAGTTATGTATTACTTTGCCTTATTAAAAAAAAATAAAGGTTAGTAATTTGTCAAGGTCACATAACTAATTAGTGCTAAAAACAGAACTAAAATCCAGGTTCAATTCTAAACCATGCTACCTCTGGAAATGTCTATTACGCACTGGGCATAATTATGGTTATTTTTATTATACTCCCTTTAATGACTGAAAAGAGATCATCTTTGCAATTCATAGGTTAGATTACTTCGGTATCCTTGGAAGTATTATGGAATTTTCAAAGACTCTGAAAACAACCCATTTAAGAAAGGATTCTGATTCTGGCTTGCTGCTTATTAAAAAATGAATAGCTGGATGTTCTATGATTTACATACAAATACTTGAGCTTGTCCAAACCACAGAAGTAGACTTGGCATGACCTTGTTCATCAGAATCAGGGTCCAGAAAATGTAAACCCCAGAAAAATTAGGATTTTTATCTTTTAAACTCTCTGTGAAGTGAGTTGAAGATAATAAGGCAGTGCAAGCCAAGAGGTAATTATACTATTGTTTATGAGTTTCTGTTCTAATACCATTTTGTTTACTTCACTGACATGTTGACCAAAGAAACATTTAGAATATATTAAAAATATAAAACCTGCCCTATAATAACACTCAATTGCCCGTCATATGATGACAATGCTCAGGGGCACCTTTTTTTAAAAATTTTATTTTATTATGTTATGTTAGTTGCCATACATTATATCATTAGTTTTTGATGTAGTGTTCCATGATTCATTGTTTGCACCTAACACCCAGTGCTCAATGCAGAACGTGCCCTCCTTAATACCCATCACAAGGCTAACCCATCCCCCCACCCCACTCCCCTCTAGAACCCTCAGTTTGTTTCTCAGAGTCCATAGTTTCTCATGGTTCGTCTCCCCCTCCAATTTCTCCCCTTTCATTCTTCCCCTCCTGCTATCTTCTTCTTTTTCTTTTTAACATATAATGTATTATTTGTTTCAGAGGTACGGGTCTGTGATTCAACGGTCTTACACAATTCGCAGCACTCACTATAGCACATACCCTCCCCAATGTCTATCACCCAGCCACCCCATCCCTCCCGCCCTCACTCCAGCAACCCTCAGTTTGTTTCCTGAGATTAAGAATTCTTCATATCAGTGAGATTATATGATACTTGTCTTGCTCTGATTGACTTATTTTGCTTAGCATAATACCCTCCAGTTCCATCCACGTTGTTGTAAATGGTAAGATTTCACATTTTTTGATGGCTGCATAATATTCCATTGTGTATATATACTACTTCTTCTTTATCCATTCATCTGTCAGTGGACATCTTGGCTCTTTCCATAGTTTGGCTATTGTGGACATTGCTGCTATAAACATTGGGGTGCACATACCCCTTTGGATCACTACATTTGTATCTTTTTTTTTTAAAGATTTTATTTATTTATTTGACAGAGAGAGACACAGTGAAAGAGGGAACACAAGCAGGGGGAGTGGGAGAGTGAGAAGCAGGCTCCCCGCGGAGCAGGGAGCCTGATGCGGGGCTTGATCCCGGGACCCTGGGATCATGACCTGAGCCGAAGGCAGACGCCTGATGACTGAGCCACCCAGGCACCCCACTACATTTGTATCTTTGGGGTAAATACCCAGTAGTGCAATTGCTGGGTTGTACGGTAGCTCTATTTTCAACTTTTTGAGGAAGCTCCATCCTGTTTTCCAGAGTGGCTGCACCAGCTTGCATTCCCACCAACAGTGTAGGAGGGTTCTCAGGGGCACCTTTCATCTAAGGATTTCACAGTGCATTATATGCTCATTAACTCACAACCCATCTGTTTTGTTCCATTTTATAGCAGAGAAATGGAGGTACCATGGAAATCACACAATATGTTGGTGCAGTAGCTTAATAGAGAATTTTTCAGATTCTGAGCATTCAGCCTATTCATTCTTGACTTAATATGAATTCATCAGATATGGTGAGTGAGAAACATGATAGCTGTACCAAATGCTTTTTATGTATTAACTCATTTATACCTTTAAGAATTCTATGAGGGAGAAGCTTTTATTATCAGATGGAACAACTGAAGACTAGAGAGATTAGGTTATTTGCTATTAATTTACAGTAAGTGTTGGAACTAGGATTCAAACTAGGCAGAGCCCAAATTCTTACTCATTGCCTCATTTTGCCTCCCAAAATAATGGAAGGTCTTTTACCTTTAAACATATTGGAACTTAGTGATTTTAGAGAAAGTCATTTTGCTCTGATAATATAAAGCTAGGTATTGGTAAATTAATCAGGGTCCTCCAGGGAAACAGAACCAACAGGACATGTGTGAATACAAATACGTAAGTAAAAAGAGAGAGAGAGATTGATTGGTTTTAAGAACTGGCTTACGTGATTGTGGAGGCGTTCAGTGTTTGTTAAGTCCAAAACTTCAGGGTAGGTGGGGAGGCTGGAGATCCAGGGGAGAGTTGCAGTCTGAATCCAAAGGCAGTCTTGGCAGAATTTCTTCTTGCTTGGGGGAAGTTAGTCTTTGTCCTAGTAAGACCTTCAACTGATTGGGTAGGGCCCACCTATATTATGAAGAGTAATCTGCTTAACAAAAAGTCTACTGATTTAAATGTTGGTCTCATATTAAAAAACACATTCATGGAAACATCCAGAATAATGTCTGACCAAATACTTGGATACCATGACTCAGACAAGTTGACCCATAAAATTAACCACCACAATCAGATACTATCGGGGGTAGTTTTCCTGATGATCACTAAGCCCTCATCTGATCCTCCAGTCAGAAAGTTTCAGTTTCTGTGTATAAATGAGCACTTAGAACCTTGCCTTTATAACCTCACAGGCTGTGTGAGGTAGAAGGCTATTCCCAGGACTGATGGTTGGCTTTACTTATCTTGAGCATACTGTTGGGGATCTGACCCTGCTGTCAGGGTCCATTTCCCCTCCATCAGTCATTTGTCGTAGTTCTGGGTTATGAACGACCTTCACTATGGATTATCTCAGTCATCTGAATCATGTATTGGTACTCTCCTCCATTTGACCTTCCCTCGGAATCTCACCTGATTTTGGTTTCCTGTTCTCTGTGGTTGGTTCTCTCTACTTCTCAAGGTGACCAATCCAAGAAATCTAGAAATTCTAACATAATTCCTAACTTCCATGGGAGCAAAGGAAGCAAAGCTAAATTAACTCTTTTAAATTTAAGTCTCTATTTTAAGCCTCCCTGGAGTTCACGCTGGGCACTTATTTGTTGTTCAGCAAGCTGATGAACATATTTATAACTTTGTTTGGCTAACTCCTTCAGCTTTTCTCTCTGTTTCCTCATCTGTAAAATTGTGATAATATTACCTGATTTTTCAGGTGTGTTGGTAAGTACACATAAGAATATTCACAGTGAAATGCCTTGAAAAGTACACTTACCGTGTGTGTGATGTCTGTACTTTCTAGAAGCAGTTCCTTCCCTATGGTTCCAAAGCAGTGACTTATACCTTGGTCACCAGAACAGTCACAGGGATACTTCAGACCATATAGAAGAAGGAAATTCTGACATTCACAGGAAGATGAGGTGGTCAGAGGGAACTATTTACAGCGGGGGTGGGGGTGCAGCTCTTGGTGCCCCTTAGATGGTATGTTATAGGTGCTCATATTTTGCTTCCACGGAGGACTGGCTCTGTTCCATGTATATGTGGACATATTGCCTGGATTCTATTTAGAAACAAAATAAACTAGTTAAGAAATTATGGACATTTGACTGGTACAGATGGGACAAAAGAACACTTACAAATGACATTGCAAGATTATGAACTTTAAATAATATTCCTTAGCCCACAGATAAAGGATGCATTTAACTTGGCCATCACAAACTGAAATTTATTAACCATATTAAATGGTCCCATAAGAGATAAAATAGGGCCAAAAATTATATAGGAAAATAGCATGGGAGAAAAGTCAAATGAAAAGTTAAAAGGAGGCACTGACCCAGATATGGATTAAATTAAAAAGTAAATACAACTAATATTTGTATTTATTGAGCAGTCAAAGCTATACTGAATGTGGTTCTAAGCTCATTATATGTGACAACTCATTCAATTTTCATAGCAATCATACGAGGAAGATGAGAAAACTGAGGCACAGAGATTAATGCTTTGCCCTACGTCACATGGTTAGCAAGAGGTAGAGTCAGAAGTTGATCCCAGCCAGGCAGTTTGACTCCAAAGCCTATGCTCTTTTTTTTTTTAAGAATTATTCTTTTGATAGAGACCACAAGCAGGGGGAGAAGCAGGCAGAGGGAGAGGGAAAGCAGACTCCATGCTGAGCAGGGAGCCTGATGCAGGACTCAATACCAGGACCCTGAGATCATAACCTGAGCTGAAGGCAGATGCTTAACTGACTAAGCCACCCAGGCGCCCCTAAGGCCTATGCTTTTAACCAGTAGGCTAGATTAAGGAAAGTGCTTTCTGAATATCAAAGATCCATACAAAATCTAGGTATTACAGTCATGATTATGACTACAAGGTACATTAGAGATAATCTATCAGAATCTTCATCTTGCACCTAAGGGAACAGGACTGGTTAACTGACCAGCTCAAGTTCACAGGTGAGCTCATTTGCTGTATTTGCGGCATCAATATCATCAGCACCCCTGCACCACCCTCGCCCCATTATATTGAGAACACGGATGCTAACAACAATTATGTTGCAATTCTGTTTCTTACCAATGTTGTCATAAAATTGTTCTGTGTATTGAAAGAAAGAAAATGGTGGTAAACCAGAGAAAGTAGATAGAATGATAAACAGTAGCAAAAGGAAAACAATCTCTCCATAACATAAGCCTTTTCTTGGAGTAAATTTAGGTCTTTTTTTTTTTTATTACATGTACACTATTACACATATTTTTTTATTTTTAAATTTTATTTTATTATGTTATGTTAATCACCATACATTACATCATTAGTTTTTGATGTAGTGTTCCATAATTCATTGTTTGCGTATAACACCCAGTGCTCCATGCAGTACGTGCTCTCTTTAATACCCATCACCAGGCTAAACCATCCCCCCACCCCCCTCCCCTCTAGAACCCTCAGTTTGTTTCTCAGAGTCCAGAGTCTCTCATGATTCGTCTCCCCCTCCAATTTCCCTGCCTTCATTTTTCCCCTCCTGCTATCTTGTTTTTTTTTTTTTAACATATAATGTATTATTTGTTTCAGAGGTACAGGTCTGTGATTCATCAGTCTTACACAATTCACAGCGCTTACCACAGCACATACCCTCCCCAATGTCTATCGACCCAGCCACCCCATCCCTCCCACCCCCCACCACTCCAGCAACCCTCAGTTTGTTTCCTGAGATTAAGAATTGCTCATATCAGTGAGTCATATGATATACATCTTTCTCTGATTGACTTATTTCGCTCAGCATAATACCCTCTAGTTCCATCCACATTGTTGCAAATGGCAAGATTTTGAGTTTTTTGATGGCTGCATAATACTCCATTGTATATATATACCACATCTTCTTTATCCATTCATCTGTCAATGGACATCTTGGCTCTTTCCATAGTTTGGCTATTGTGGACATTGCTGCTATAAACATTGGGGTGCACGTACCCCTTCGATCACTACATTTGTATCTTTGGGGTAAATACCCAGTAGTGCAATTGCTGGGTTGTACGGTAGCTCTATTTTCAACTTTTAGGAAGCTCCATACTGTTTTCCAGTGTGGCTGCACCAGCTTGCATTCCCACCAACAGTGTAGGAGGGTTCCCTTTTCTCCGCATCCCCGCCAACATCTGTCGTTTCCTGACTTGTTAATTTTAGCCATTCTGACTGGTGTGAGGTGGTATCTCATTGAGGTTTTGATTTGGATTTCCCTGATGCCGAGCAATGTTGAGCACTTTTTCATGTGTCTGTTGGCCATTTGGATGTCTTCTTTGGAAAAATGTCTGTTCATGTCTTCTGCCCATTTCTTGATTGGATCATTTGTTCTTTGGGTGTTGAGTTTGATAAGTTCTTTATAGATTTTGGATACTAGCCCTTTATCTGATGTGTCATTTGCAAATATCTTCTCCCATTCTATCGGTTGTCTTTTGGTTTTGTTGTCCAGTTTCCTTTGCTGTGCAAAAGCTTTTTATCTTGATGAAGTCCCAATAGTTCATTTTTGCCCTTGCTTCCCTTGCCTTTGGCGATGTTTCTAGGAAGAAGTTGCTGCGACTGAGGTCGAAGAGGTTGCTGCCTGTGTTCTCCTCTAGGATTTTGATGGACTCTTGTCTCACATTAGGTCTTTCATCCATTTTGAGTCTATTTTTGTGTGTGGTGTAAGGAAATGGTCCAGTTTCATTCTTCTGCATGTGGCTGTCCAATTTTTCCAACACCATTTGTTGTCTTTTTTCCATTGGACATTCTTTCCTGCTTTGTCGAAGATTCGTTGACCATAGAGTTGAGGGTCCATTTCTGGGCTCTCTATTCTGTTCCATTGATCTGTGTGTCTGCTTTTGTGCCAGGACCATACTGTCTTGATGATGACAGCTTTGTAATAGAGCTTGATGTCCGGAATTGTAATGCCACCAGCTTTGGTTTTCTTTTTCAACGTTCCTCTGGCTATTCGGGGTCTTTTCTGGTTCCATACAAATTTTAGGATTATTTGTTCCATTTCTTTGAAAAAAGTTAATGGTATTTTGTTAGGGATTGCATTGAATGTGTAGATTGCTCTAGGTAGCATTGACATCTTCACAATATTTGTTCTTCTAAAGCTTTAGTCTTAAGATCACCTAAGATCACCTAGTCTGTGTAGTTTGCTGACAGTGTGGGCTTGGATGAATGCCAGCACATTGACAGACTGCTTCCCACCCCTACCTCACTCACCTCCTTTCCATGAGCTGTGTTTAGAGGTGTCTCTTTTAAGGACTGCTTTCAGTATTTATTTTAACCATCATGATAATGTTAAATGGGGAGATGCTAAAAACATTAGTTCAGTAAACTGACATTTTGAAAGCCTCCCTTCTTTACTCCAGAAATGCCTCTAGATCTTAGACTAACTGCAGTTCCAAATCCCAAATAGTGATTTAAAGAACGTAATGATTAGGTATAACTTGGATGTCCCTGGGTCTCCCCAGCCTGTGGGAATAAATGAGATCACTGAAGTGTTCACGTCCAAGTTTTACTGATGTGGTGCTGGGGTCCTTGCTTGGTCAATTCCCCAGCCCCCAAGGCTTTGGTGGGTCTCCCATGAGTGTTCCACACATGTGGCACTTCTGTGACATCTGTGCTCTCCTGGGCACAGGTGTCCAGTGCTGGTGGTGTCCTTCAAGTGTCTGGGGTGGAGAGGATGAGACTATCTTTTCCTCGGAATGAAATCCAGACACAAGATATCAGAGCAGTGTCATTTGGTGGCCAGGGAGTTACGGGATTGGGTACAGCAGCCTCCTCTCTGCCAGGACCAAGCCTGTATCCAGGGCGCTGGGTAGGGAGGGGGTGCCATCCTCACTGAATTCTAAGAAGTAGAAACTCTAAAAAAAAGTGTCCCCCTGAGTCCATGGAACCATAGATGGTGATCCACAGGTAGGCTTCTAGGAGTCTGAAAACGGCCCTGAGATTGTGTAAGAAATTGAGTGTTGTAGGTGCATATGTACAATTTTCCGTGGAGAGGGTCCAGTATTTTCAGCGGATTCTCAAAGGGGTCCATGAACTGTCTCCGCCCCACCCCCCAAGGCGTTGTTGTCAGGTTAAGCTCCTCACCCTGGAAGCTCCGTACTCCCTCCCTGGGGGTTCTTTAGCACCCTTCCTCCCCCCCAACTTAGGGCAGTGAGAGAAGGCTGTTTGCTCTGCTCTGCAAATAGGTGTTTCTTACAGCCCGCTTCCCCCCTGGTTCCGAATATGCTCAAATATGCCAGAACCCAGGAGAAGACTGTGGTTGCAAAAGGCATCCTAGCTACGCGAGTTTAATTAAATTTAGAAAAGGTAAGTTTGCACATTTTATTGCCAGTCCTCCTGCATTTGTAGCAGAGGTTGTATTACCATTTTAAAACAGCCTTGGGGGAAAAACTCCTCTTTCTTAGAGAGAGTGACAACTTATTCTGGGGAAATAGGAGTGGTAATGGAGAGTGTTGATTTAATTAATTTTGCTGCCTATCTGCATCGCCTGGGAACAGGTAAAATAACCAAGTAAAATGGTAACATTTCATCTTCATAATCCCCACAATCAAGTCAGGAGGAATTTACTAATTTGTGGAAGCCACTGTGTAAGGCACAGTTCAAAGAATACTAATGAGATTTGAGGTCCCAGGATTCAGAGGCATGTCTACTATGGTTCTCTCTGAAACCAAACTCCGGTGGGATTGTGGGCATTGGTAAAGCAAGAAGCACGAGATGGTCCTCGACTGTGGAGGGCACCCCCGTAACAGGGGGGTGGTGGAAGGGGGTAAGGGGCCAGGAGGAAATTTGGGAGAAGGCATTAACTCTGTAGGAGCTTAATACTTCTTTAATTTACATTGATTCATACTGAATTCCATCCTCTTCCGAGGTTTTTTTTTCCTCCAAAGTGGTTCACCTAATTAACAAAAGGCCTGTTCGTCTTTTCCCAGAATATCCCATTTCCTTCAAAGTGTCTTTGGGGATCGCAGGAAACTGCTCCCCACTTATTTGTGGGGGCAGCAAGACTACAGGCGGTCTTCTTCCCTGGGTAACTATTGTAATGCTTCTCATCTGCCCCCCTGAGAAGGAAATGAAAAGTGAGTGCATTGCATTCAACAGGTGCTGAATGAAGGTTTCCCGCAACTATTGTGAATACAGCCCAGGACATTTGCAGTTTCTCCAGACCATTTTTCACCTCAACTAAAGCAGTGCCCCCACTTGTCCGAAATGACTTCTGATCTTCCGAAATGCTAGCTTTCTCTGGCCCCTACAGATTCGGACTCATTTTAAATTGTCAAGTTCCAGCGTTGCCTAAGAGCTTAGCCTCACTACCTGTGTTTGCTTTGTAACGAGCACTGTTTTACCTACTTTTCTAGCTGAGAGTGGGCGAGCAGCCTGTGGGAATGAGACACAGGGTGGGGAGGCCTGCTGGTGATCCCCTGGGGGCTCGGTCCCCAGAAAGCCCCATAGCTGCAGCTCCCCCTGCCCTGCGACACTGAGCCGTGCACATCCCAGCCGTTATTTATTGGCACAAACCCTGCTCACCTCCTCCACGTGCCCACCCTCACAGATGACGACGGGTCTTAGCTTTCAGGTGTGAGGGAATGAAAACACATGTGGGAGGCCTTCCATTACCTGTTGATTTCTCTCTTCAGTGGCTCATTTGGGCAGAGCTACGTGACGGGAA
The DNA here is from genome assembly GCF_011800145.1 of Mirounga leonina. Classification (NCBI taxonomy): domain Eukaryota; kingdom Metazoa; phylum Chordata; class Mammalia; order Carnivora; family Phocidae; genus Mirounga; species Mirounga leonina. The sequence goes on along the minus strand of NW_023270377.1, from coordinate 52,503,092 downwards.
GGCCAAGACTTGGAGCCCTTGCTGAACAGGATTGCTTTTCTGCCTGTAATGCATGTTTTTCAGCTTTGCTTTAGTCAATGTTGTAATGGATGCAGAAAAGGGAGTCACCCTACTTTTCTCAGCGATACTCATGGTTGGAGCATGCAGTAATTAGTCATCAGTGGCACCCCTAAAGGAGAGAGCCCTTTGCCAAAGGATTTGTATTTAGCAAACAAAATGGGGCAATATTTAAAGGAAGCTAGGAGAAAGTAGAGCAAGCACCCCGTCCTTCTCTGGGTCTCACAAAATACGATCTCTCTCTGTTGCATTTAATAGGACTCTAGCTCTGCTGTTGTCTCTAGCACTAGCAAGTGTGCCTGGCTCTGTGTGGGGGTCCCCGTGTGGCTCCCCTTCATAGGGTCTGATTATAAGGACATGAGGTCTCTGAGTAGAAATCAGATAACGTTATCACGTGGGGGCTGGCGAAATTCACACTCAGTGTAGATAAAGATCATTTATAACCTACTTGAGACTGTGGTTCAGAAGCATCCATGATTTCTTAGAATTAGTATCTCTAGTCATTATTATTATTTATTAAGTATGTGGGTTCAGGGGCACCTGTGTGGCTCAGTTGGTTGGACATCAGCCTTTGGCTTGAGTCATGATCCCAGGATTCTGGGATCGAGTCCCATGTCAGGCTCCCTGCTCAGTGGGGAGTTGACTTCTCCCTCTCCCTCTGCTGCTCCCCCTGCTTGTGCTCTCTCTCTCTCTCCCTGTGAAATAAGTAAATAAAATCTTTAAAAAAAAAGGTATGTGAGTTTATTTTTCCCCATCCTCATTATCAGCATAATGTAGCAAAAGTGGCTTAATGGACCCAAATACTGCTTTTTGATGTGAATACATTCCTGACCTGAATCCAATACATTGACAATTTCCTATGGTGATTTTTGGGGTCAACCACACAGGAATCTGTGTAGATTGTGGACATTTATATAATTAAAATTATTTTGCTCTAGTATCAATGGTCTAACAGATTACTCTGTACTGCTTCAGGAATTTCATATTTAGGTAAGTAATTTTAGGATATTTACTTCCAGAGGTTATACTTTTCAATCAGAGGTTTAGCAACACATTGACAACATTTTCTCCTCAGATTTCACAGTGCCATCGTACCGGATGACAGTTCCAATGGTCTGTACGTGCACCCATAGGGAGATTAGACCACGTCCGAGGAAAAACAGGACATCATTTAACTAAAATATCCTCTCCTCCCCCACCACTCACGTACCTCGAAAGCTGGTTTGTTTGTTTTGTTCCTTGGGCTTGGGAGATGTATTTTGCTCTCAAATAATAGTGGTCCGAAGCACCTAACTCCTCTTGCCTTCATATCTGTGGTCCCTCTTCAGCTCTAAGTGATTAGTGTATCTCAAGCCTGGCTCTTATTAAGATCACCTGGATAGTTTGTTTATTTTCTTATCAATGCCCGGGACTCACCACCCGAGATCCTGATTCAGCTGATGTGATGCTGAGACCATGGCTCCGATAGGTTTTTAAAATTAATTAATTTATTTTTTAAAAGATTTACTTATTTATTTGAGAGAGAGAGTGCATGAGTGGGGGGGAGGAGCTCAGGAAGAAGCAGGCGCCCTGCTGAGTGGGGAGCCTGACGGGAACCCAATCCTAGGGCCCCAAGATCAAGACCTGAGCCGAAGGCAGACACTTAACCATCTGAGCCACCCAGGCGCCCCTGCTATGATAGTTTTTGAAACATCCTCAGGTGATCCTTAGGATGATGTCCTCTGAATTAAACTCATCTCAGCATTATCAGAAATAAAATTCCAGTTAATACAAACAGACACGTGTAAAAACAAACCTAGTACCTGAGACTTTGCTTTCTTTGAAGGCCCTAGTAATCTCCTTCAGTACCAGGTGGGAATCTCATTTATTTTAGTCTTTTCAATACAGTGTCTGGCACATCATGGTTTGTAGAATGAATTAAGATGATTATTTATTTTAAGCACTTTATTTTTTTAAAGATTTATTTATTTATTTGAGAGAAGGAGGTGCAGAGAGAGAAGGGAGAGTCTTAAGCAGATTCTGTGTTGAGCATGGAGCCCGACATGAAGCTTGATCTCATGACCCTGAGATCACAACCCGAGCTGAAACCAAGAGTCAGACAACCAACTGCACCACCCAGGCACCCCGAGAAGATGATTACTTAAAAAAAGATTATTTATTTGCATGGTATAATAACAACTTATCACATGTTCAGATGCCATTTCATTTTTTTTTCTTTTTTTTAAATCTTTTTTTAAATTTTTATTTATTTATTTATTTTTTATTAGAGAGCGAGCGAGAGAGAAACAGCATGAGAGAGGAGAGGGTCAGAGGGAGAAGCAGGCTCACCGCTGAGCCGGGAGCCCGATGTGGGACTCGATCCAGGGACTCCAGGATCATGACCTGAGCCGAAGGCAGTCGCCTAACCAACTGAGCCACCCAGGCGCCCTCAGACGCCATTTCAATGACATCCTCAACGTACAAACACTAACTATGCAACCCCTGAAAGTAAGAAAGGGGAAAAAATGCTGCAGCTGAGCAGGTGCCGTAGAGGCCAAAAGACCAAGGATGGTTCTGGTACACTTGCTTCCAGGGAGCATCCCTCAGGATGCTCTGGGAACTCTGTTCTTAACTTTACACACAGTTCTAACACTCTGGCTACTGCAGTTCTCCAGTCACCGAGCCTTAGGGGGTGAGGAATGATTGCTTTGCAACTTGACACTAAAGGAAGGACACATCAGAAAAGTAAACCGTGGAACTCAGAGAGTATTGTAGTCTGGGACCTGTGAGGATGAGAGCAGATAGTTCTCCGTGCCCAGCAGCTCTGGCTCTGGGCCCATCACTTCTTCTCGTCTGGACTCACTAGGGCGAGTCCCCGCTCACGGTGTGGGGAGATGGCGGAGGGGAGCGCTCTCAGAGCCTGTGTGAGCCTCTGCAACGCCCCCCGGGGGGGGGGTGCGGGGTGCGGTTCCTCCCTTCCCTCCCCCCTCCCCACGCGGTTCTTGCTCTGGAGCTGCCCAGAGCGCGCTGGCCTTGGGCTGCAGCAGCTGTTCCTTGGTTGGCTTCTGTGCGGTGGTTTTTGCTGCCTAGAGCGTTTCATAGTTTTTCATTCTTGAGGCCCTCGTTCAGGTCTTTTTTGCGGCCTCCTAACTGTCTCTGGTCCACATCACCTTCTCCAGTGCCTCCTTTTTATTTCCACTGAAAAGATCTCCCTAAATGCAAATCTGATCCTTTTACTCCCAATTAAAATCCTCTAACGATCCCACCAGCTACAGGATTTCGTCCAGACGTCTATATGAGGTTCTTCATGACTGATCCACACGTACCTCCCAGCCAACTCTTACCCTTCCTGCCTCTCATTTTTAGCGCTAGGAACTGCTCACAGGTTCCTCCAGACTGTCTTTCATACGTCTGTGCTTTTGCTCATGTCCTTCCTTCTTCTGGAATGCTCTTTCTTCTTGCCATTTGAGCTATCCTGTCCTCCAGAAAGTTTTCCTGGGCATCTCCTCACTCTATGCATATGCCACGCCCACCTCTTGAGCTAGTTGTCTTTCCTTTGCTCTTATTATATGTATATATACAATATATACAAATATATGTGTATATATATTTCTTTTTTTCCCTGCTTTTATTATATATTGAAGTACTGTTCATATGTGTTGTCTCCACCGTCTCCCTCCTTCTTAGCATGTTAAGCAGCACGAAGGCAGAAACCATTCTTATCCACTTACTGTCTTTCCAGTGTCTGAACATCAACCCTAAGTGGCTGTTAAATGGGACTAAACTGAAAGCTCTTTCCTATGATATTACTCAGATGTTACGTCTCAGCAGGAATCTCTATAAGTAGTTCACAAGCTCTGTGTTTCTACAAATGTTTCCCAGGACTTGGACATGAAATTGGCCGCACTGGTGGCAGAACATGGAAGTTGGCAGGAGGCCGTCTAGGAAGAATTTGTTACTTAATCTCTGTGGTCTCGGTTCCTCAGCTGTTTCTTGGGGATGTGCGGGTCCTGCAATGGTGTCATGCCAATAATATGACAGCTAAAAATGTACTGAGCACTTACTATAATAGTTTTTACTTGATCCTTACAATAAATGCTGGTAGATGCCAGACAAGTGGTATCATCCGTATTTTAGAGATGAGGATACTGCGTCTTAAACTTGCTTAAGGTAACGTGCCCAGTAAGGGTAGGCTCTGGGGACTAGAGTTATTTGGGAATTCTGATTTTTAGCCCTTTGTTCTTTCCATAACTATATGACATCTTCTACCTATGTGTCACGAATGATGGTTTTAGTGGTGCACTTGAATCATCAAGAAAGGATTATAGCCAGTATATCATACTTAAGAAGGGAGGACAACAGGTAATAACTTCTAGAAAGGGTTCTCTCTAAAGATTTAAATAAAACCAAGAGACATTTGGTTCTGAAAGGACTAAGATTCATGTATGTGAAAAATAAACTTCTGTTGACACCCGATCTCCTGATGTATAAGTCAAGTATTTTGGTAGCCAAATTTTAGTATCATAGTAGGCTTCTTAGATTCATGAGATAGATTTATTGAAAGGTATTTTGGTATATTCTGTGTTTGTATAAAGTCATGCTTTCCTAGTCCACAATAATAGTGGATACATTTTAGAGATCACACTCTGAAAGCCATCTCGGTAATCTTACTTTTCTAGAGTGGCTACTAAAGAACTAGCCTAAGTCTTTCATAAACACCCAGAACCTCTTTTCTCTTATTTCTCTTCTTAGAGATATTTTGATTCCTCTATTTGTCTTGAATCACTAGAATCACATGCTACAGACTATTGTTTTGTTTTGTTTTTGTTTGCTTTGCTTTTAAGTAAGAGTTATATGTAGGATTTTGTTTGCAAAGGGGAAAAAACAAGCAGATTCATTTCTAGGGCATTTGAAAATCTTTACTGTTTGCCTAAAAGTATTTGGTTGTTTGGAGATGGAGTTCCTTGGAGTTTTGGCCTGAAGTTTGGTCTACTCAATGTAGCCTTTGGAAATGTTTACTGCTTTAATGTGGACTCGATGTGTGGCACTGCATAGACCCAAGAGTCTATTGGCATCCTGAGGCCGATAAAGCTTTCTTCGATTTTATGAGCCAGACTGTTCTCGGTCTTCTCCATGTGACCCTGGGTGGGAGGACTGGGGGAGGGGCGGGCCTGTTAGGATGCAGTTTCTGGGCATCACTTCCGCCCCCTTGAATAATATCTTTGGGGATAGGGCCCAGTAATATAAATTTTAACAAACTCTCCAGGTGATGCTTCTCCACACTACCCTTTCAAAATCTGTAGGCCAGGTTGTACTTTGTACCTCAATGAAGACTCAGCAGTTAGTTCAAGGTTTGTTTTTGTTTTTTGGGGTTTTTTGCCTGTAGACAAAGCAAAGTAACCACCCATTAAAAAGCCTTGCTTTCTGGTTTGTGAGCAGTGGCACTTTTTCACTCTTGCTTGGTGTTCGACTTCCAAACTGATTTCAGTGCTTAACTGCTCAGTATATTGATTGAAAAGGGGCTCAGCCATGTTGCGAAATATAAGTGTGAGAGCTGAAGCTAGCTTTTTGTTTTAAAGAAGATATGAACTTGACTTCCAGCTATCTGTAGTGATACTGCATCTCAGGAGAGCCTCCTATTACCAGGAGCTACTAGGAGGAGCCTACTGATCTTTGTCTTTGAGAGCCAGAAATCAAAGTGCAGAGTGTTTAGTCACTAGAGGGTTTTCTTATCGTGCAAGCTTTGATGTTAACATCGTCTCATGTGCCACCTGTTTACATTTATTGGAAAGTGAAACAGTTATTGGCATCCAGATAGTGAATTTTCTTAGGGAGAGTGTATGGATAGTATTCTGACTGCTTGTCAGGAAAAGGAGGCTGTGTTTTGCATTGTCCTTTTATCATTTGAAACGTTGGGGCCCTGTATAGGTTAAATGCTGTCAGGGGCTCTTCAAGGAAATTTTCCTAACTATCCATACTTATATAGTCTGTGTTCTTTTCACAGGCAATTCTTCCCCACCGCCCACAGCGCAGAGAATAAAACTTCAGATAAATATGCCTAGGATGGTAGTTCTCTGATGGAGGGAAAAAGGAAGCCTGCCTTTTCTTTCAGTTGGTGGCCTATTCACCAAACTCTATATGCTATATATAGAGCTATACTTATGCTATAGTAAAAATGCAATTCCAATCAGCAGTGAGAGATGAATGTATTTTGATCCTATAATCATGTCATTACTTGAATAAATAGGCACAATCTTTTACAGTCAAAAAACAAACGAGGCTATGTGAATCTATGCACTGGTCATACAATTCCCAAAGAATTGGTTAAGTAACAACAGAAGAGCCCAGAACATGGGAGAGAGGGGGGTAGAATCCGTGAGAGAGGCATCGAGAAGCATCAACCTTAAGATGCTATTTACAGGGGTGCCTGGGTGGCTCTGTCAGTTAAGTGTCTGACTCTTGGTTTCACTCAGATCATGACCTCAGGGTCATGAGATCAGCCCACCTTGAGGGCCCATGATGGGCTCCGTGTGGACTCTGCTTGTCCCTCTCCCTTCCCCTGTGCCCCTGCACTTTTCTCTCTCTTAAATAAATAAATAAATAAATAAATAAATAAATAAATAAATAAAATCTTTAAGAAAAAAGATGCTATTTATATTATGTAAGTAATTGGATATTTCCTTTTTCAAAGTAACCTAATTATAGTTTTCATCATGTCAGGAAAATAGTTTTTCTCAAGGCAGGAAAAAAAATCTGAAATAACATTAAAGATCTTTTCTTGCTTTAGTTTTTATAATTAACTATTCTTATTTGACATTTATTACCCATTTATTTTTCAATTATAATTTCTTGGATTCTTCTGAAATTGTGTGTCATTGTGTGGTGGAGGTTATTTGTTTTGGTTATAATGGGACAACTGATTATATTTACATGATTCTGAAACAACAATATATGTTCCTTATAGAAATTCAAATTATACCAAAAATAAAAATAAAATGTAGAGCCATATGGAAATCTACAACTCAGGAGTAACTTCCATCAGTCTGGATAACCACTTTTTCATCAGACATCTCTCCATATATGGATATCAACATACAAGTATAGTTTTAAAATTTGATATGAGTGTGATCATACTTAACATGTTGTTCTGTAACCTTTTATTTCTCCCACTTGGACACATATCATGAACATCTTTTCATGTCAGTAATTACAGAATTATGTCATTATTTTTATTTTTTTTAAGTAGGCTCCATGTGCACTGTGGAGCCCAACACAGGGCCTGAATTAATGATCAAGACCTGAGCTGAGATGAAGAGTCAGACGCTTAACTGACTGAGTCACCCAGGTGCCCCATGTCATCATTTTAAATGGTTGTGCTATTTCCTACCACATATGGATTCCATAATTTATTTACTCATTCCCTATGGATGAATATTTTTTCACTATTTTGAAACAAGCAGGCAGAGGGAGAGGGAGAAGGAGACACCCCGCTGAGCAGAGAGCCAGACACAGGGCTCAATCCCAGGACCCTGGGATCATGATCTGAGCCAAAGGCAGCCGCTTAACCGACTGAGCCACCCAGGAGCCCCAAATTGTGTATTGTTCTTATTTAATTCTCTTCCATCCTAATTTTACTTTTTCACTCTAATAAAAATGAAAAGGAGGTGCTTAATGACTAGCTTGTCCAATCATCTGTAGATAAGTGACTTCTTAAAATGAATATGACATGAAGATATTGTCACTGTATCCACAGAAGTGATCTGACAACCAGAGGTTGATGCAGCTTGAGCACTTAGTGAGTAGAAAACATTGTATCGACACTCTCGTTTTAGACATTTTAGCCAAAGAAATCAGGCCACTTCCCTACAGTCACGCTCCATTGCTGCTGAGAGCCTGCATCAGGCCCCTGATGAGTTCCCCCATGGAGCTAATTACCTGGAGAAAGGAAGGAGGCAAAGATGATCATCCCCTGTGGAATTTGCTCTTACACTCCATAGCTCCTCCTCAGCCCACCGAAGTATCAAAACTACGATTTTCCCAAAGAGGCCATGTCAACTCTGATGTTACCAGAGGGCCATCATATCAACCAAATCAAGATCTGGTGGAAGGAACACTGAAGAGAGGCCAGAATCCACCTAGCAGGCCTACAGAGGTGAAACGAAGTCCTTCTGCCTGTTACCAAAAGAAGCTCGTGCTTACCAAGGGTGTACGTCTTGATGCTGACTTTATCTGTCAAAGGATTCCTGGTCATCTCTCCCCTCCTGCCATCATCCTTCTCTCTGATCACACCCCGGGCAGTGGGTGCCCATTTCTCAAAACATCCCCCAATTCAACCTCTTCAGTGAGTCCCTTTAGGTTCCTGAAGGGAGTGTTAGCACAACACGATTTCCACCTGATGCTCTATCAGCTCTGTCTCCTTAGCTTTTTTTCCAGTGGGAATTCCCATGGTTCTCTTTTTCAGCTATATCAACTGTGGTGTAGTTCTCCTTCTAGCACTTTCTGAGAGAAAAATTCTACACAAATACAACCATTTCTGCCCCAGAATATAGGCATTCTCTTAGGGCAGAGAAGGAGCACATCAGGGGTGGTATGTTTGGTGCATAACACAAATGAAAATTCTGTTTTTTGCTTTTACAACAGTTTAGTTTTGTTAAGCAGCTGTCAGTGTGGCTTTCAGTAAGGGGCATCTGTAGCTACGTTTTCCCCGTGCCCTGGTCCCATCCAATGTCAATATATCATTGACTTTGATTTACTGCAAGTTCCTTCCTCTGCCTATTTGGTGAGTGCATCTAACAATGCACCTTCAAAATCTTGTTATTTGGTGGTGAATACCCAGGGGTCACTTCTTTCCTGAAGAATCATGGTACTTGAGATGAAGAGGAATGCTCCCGAGACAAGGGTTGCCTGATTTAGCAAGGAAAAATACAGGCTTAAATGTGAATTTCAGATAAACAACAAATATTCTTTAGTATAAGTACATCCCAAAATTGCACACTTACTTCTGGAATGTACTTATACCATGTGCAACATCTTACTAAAATTATTAAAATATTCTATTAAAAATTATTCATTGTTGACCTGAAATTCAAATTTGTTTAGGTGTTTTATATTTTATCTGGCAATCCTGTCTGAGATCAATTTACATATTCTACAGAGACCAGAGCTGGACTATGTCAGAGTAAACAGCACATTTTTTAACTTTCCCAGTAAGTGGAGGGGTAGAGTGGTAGTCTTTCCCCACTAAAAATGGCGCAGGAAGGGCTATTCGTTCCAACGTGCACATCTGCTTAGGACTGACCCAGAATCAGGTTGGATAAGCTGTATCTGTTTAATAGTGTTGTGTATGTCATTACTTGAAGCTCCTCATGGCTACTTTTGGAGTCATGCATTTTATTTTTATTATTATTATTATTTTTTAAATTTATTTGTCAGAGACAGAGAGAGAGAAAGCATAGCAGGGGAAGCAGCAGGCAGAGGGAGAAGCAGGCTCCCTGCTGAGTAAGGAGTCCTATGTGGGACTCGATCCCAGGACCCTGGGATCATGACCTGAGCTGAAGGCAGACGCTTAACCAACTGAGCCACCCAGGCATCCCTGGAGGCATGCATTTTAATTAATTGCTATTCTTTTATACTTCTTCCCTGAGGTGGTTTTTCAAAATCTTAATCTATAAATCTAATCAGTAGGTTCCTGGGTCTATTTAAATACTGACATTTAAAAATTTTTGAGGATGGCAGTGAACGTTAATGAGATGGAGGATATACAAGAGAAATGAAATATAATTGCCGTTGGATTCATGATAGAATTGATAAAAAAAAAAAACTTCTCCGAAGTGTTACACGGAAACACATTTCTTTCAGAGCATGACATTTCTAAGCCATGTATGAAGGTCCAACCAAGGTTTAGTGTAACTAGTATAAAGTTGAAATGACTCATAGTAAAACAAACAAAGTCTGAATGTCAAACTGGAATTTTAATAGACTCTAACACTAACCTGATTATACGCCTAGAATATTAAGGTCAACAATTTTCCAACAGTTGGATAAACTCTTCGATAAAGGAAGCCTGCTGCCGCTGAGCACAGCTGCACTGCCAGCCACTAGCCTTAACTTTTTAGAAAGGAGAGTTTAGGTCCTACCCCACCCCCATTCCTCTCCTTTTAAAGAATTGGCATGGTTTGGGCTTACGGTGGGGGAAGAGGGGCTCTATCATAGCTTTGTTACCACTCCCCTCAAAGTTCTGTAACAGAGTGGTAGATTAGAGATGGCCACAAATTCTTTGCTCTTTTTCACATTGAAAAGTGAATACTTTCCTTCCCCTCGAATCTGGACTGGCCTTAGTGACTTGCTTGATGAATAGAATGCAGCGTAAGTGACATGCTGGAAGTTTTGAGACCATTTTATAAAAAGCTTTTTGACTTCCACCCAGGCCTCTTGAAATGCTCTCTCTCTGGGAGCCCTGAGTTACCATGTCATTGCCTAAGAGCACGTAGCTGGAGAGGCCATGTGTAGGTCTTCTGGTAACTGTTCCAATGGAGTTCAGCCTTCCAGCCACCATCCAGGCACACCTGTTGAGTGAAGCCATCTTGGGCCTCCAGACACCGCCCCTCCCCCAAGTATTACCAAGGGACTTCATATTGATGCCTCCTCGAACAGAAGAACAGCCCAGCCAAGCCTGGTTGGAATTCTTGACCTCTGAAATCATGAGATAAGATGGTTGTTATTTTAAGCCATTAAGTTTTGAAGTAGTTCGTTAAGCAGGTAACCAGAACAAATAGTGATGTATTGATCTTTACACTTAAAAAGAGAATGAGGTAGGAAGAAAAAAGGGGTGGACGGATGGGAGGAGTGGAATAGAAGGAGATCATAAATGCCTTGGACACAAATGAAAGATGGGTTAGGGATTTAGAAGGCTTAGAGCAAGTTAAAAAAAAAAAATCAGAGTCACAAATTTTTATCAGGCTACTACTGTGATTTAGGGCTACACTCACAACTTGGCCCGACTTCTTAGGGATTCAGAGGGAAAAGAGCAGTAAAGTCTTGCCTCACACAGATGCTGTGAACAGTAATGAATAAACATGACAAATAAAAATGCTTCAAATAAGAGCTGAAAATGCTAAATACGTAAGGAGCAATCTTTGCACCTACTGAAAATTGTTCATCAGATGATTTCAAATTGAAGGCATCTCAGGAGAAAGTAACTTTGAAAACACAAACAGGCTTTTACTTTTTGTACTTTTATTGAAAAGGTACATTTAAAAAAATACACAGACATTTTACCATTTACAGATTGCAGATATAGATGCTCTAAAAGAGTTCACTCTATTTTGTTGTTTTATGATACCTCTTGCCCCTGATACCACAAACATTCCAGTCTTGTTGATACCAGTTTAGAAAGGGGGGCATGGGAGCATGACCTGCAATATATTCGGTGAACAGAAAGACAAATTGTTCAATTATAAATTTTTTATCTTCTGTACATTATTGCATCAGGGAGCCACAAAATTATGTAGCATCATTACAAATGAAACAGGTTAAAAATGAAAAAGATAATTACGTAGAAATACATGGATTCATTGTCTCCTTGCAGAATGCACAAGAGGTGCAAAAATGTGCAACTTAGGAAGCTCTTTTTTTCTGGTTGTATACATTTGCTTAGCAACTCAAACTAAAGTGAGGAAGCTACAAAATAAGTTAAACAAAAATAGCAAACAGGTAGTAATTATAGCTATATTATATGGCTTTCTAGTTCTTTTAAATATCACCAAATAAAACGTGAAATAAACAAAATACATTATCTTTTGTTCTCTTAAAGAGAAAATTCAAAGCTACTTTGCTTCCTAACATTTACACAGCAACTAAGAATGTTGAATTCAGACAAGAGATACAGAACTAGTACTACACAGGATACAACAGTGCTTGGGTCTAAAACAGTACACCATCCCCGTCGACAAGAGTACACCAGAAAAGAAAACATTGTGATCCGTTGGTAAGATGGTATCCACAAGTAAGCACTTGTGTTCATCTATTTTTGTTCCACACTACAATGTGCCCAGTTGGATTCCAGAGTTATTTACAGACGTGTGAGGAAGACCCTAGTTTTCAAGTCTGTCAGGAAAATATTCCTTATCGTTTTCTAAGCCAGATCACACCCATGGAAAAAGAGTCAGCGAATGGTATATAGATACATTGTTTTGTTTTGTTTTCTGACCGATACATGTGCAAGAAACCAATTATCTCAGATACACAGATGGAGTGGGGTGGGGGGAGGGGACAGGGGCATAAAGCCTGGGCTGCTCAGATCCCTAACGGTGGGAGCGGTCCCTAAAAGCACTCTTGAGCCTAGTGATTTCTCAGTCTTTGGAGTCGGGGCTGGGGGGGGGGCTGGGGGGGGCTGCAACGCACTCTTGAGCCTAGTGATTTCTCAGTCTTTGGAGTCGGGGCCGGGGGGGGCGCTGCAACGCAGACGCTCCCGCCGCCGCCGCCCCCTCGGGCCCTCCCCCTGCAGCGGCCCCGGGGCGCGGGCCGTCAGTAGGGCGCGAAGAGGATGGAGGCGGGCGTGGCGCGGAGGGGCCCGTGGCCGGGCCGCAGCAGCGCGGGGGGGATGGCGGGCGCCTGGAAGAGCGACGCCGACGGCCGGGGCGGCAGCGACAGCGCCGACGACACCGCGGCCGCCGCCGCCAGGGGCGACGACAGGAAGGCCGGGGCCAAAGGCTTCATCATGTCTTTCTGGAATGCAAGTTTTGCCTAACGGAGGGAGAGAACCGGACACGGGGTGGGGAGATGGTTTTCGATAAGCACCGCGGACATCTTTTCGCAACACAGACGTTAAGAAGTCGGCTTTTCAAGACCGTGACTCTCAAAAGTCAGGACATTATTTTCACAAGGCTGGGTTTCAGAGGCTCTTGGCACACCTTTGCTTTGATTTGTTTCCATTTCCACTCTTTTTCTGGTGGCCCTTGCCTCTAGGCACTAGGAAGCCGGGGGGGGGGGGGGGGGGGGCCTCTCTGAATAGATACTAAAGCTATTTTGTGCCGCTTCTTCTCACAAAGAAAAAACAAACATACCCAGAAAGTTTCCTGCTTAGATAATGGAGCTCAATTTAAAATTCTGACTACTCGTAAACCACAGTGCAGCTTTGAGAGAGGTTTTCTGGGCGGGGTGGGGGGGAAGGGGGGAGTATGCCTGACCCTACACTTGTCTCTGAAGAGCTGCACTGGGTGAAGTAACTGGGGTTCAGGACGTTAGGGACCTGTTAAGCGTCATGAAAACAAAGTCAGTGTGCACCTCTTTCTCTGGCCACTTAAAGAGTATTCCCTGAAAAACTGCAGCTAACTCAAATTTCTGTCGTTGGGAAGGATTGTAAGTGTGCTAGAAACATTCTCTTTTTAAAGGAATCCCAAGGTGGAATCTTCTTGTAAAGTAAGAAATCAATCCTTAATTTCTCTCTTTTGCAATCAGGAGAAGCTTTGCACACTGGATTTGTTTAATGCAGGTAACACCTGCTTGCAGCATCAGATGGAGGCTTTGCAGAAGCTGGGAGCATCGCCTCCAGCTGGCCAATCCCGCTTCAACCTCAAATGGAATGCCACACTGGGCTAAGTCCCAGGGAGATTATAAAATCCATCCATCTGGGTATTTATATGACATCTATTGCTGGCGCCCCTGGGTATTTTTGCAAAGAAACTGAAAACAGCACATATTGAGAGCAGGTAGGACAGGCTGAATACCAACATGCCTGGGAGACAGGGAAAGAGAGAGTAATACCAACACCCACTTTACTTTCTGGAGAAGGAGGGGTGGAGAGGTGGGTGTAGGAGGGAGGAGAGGGAGAGCTCTCTAGAAAGGAGGACGGTATCAAATGGATGGAGTTTTGTTTAAGGAAAGCAAGCCCTCTTCCAGGTTCAACACATTCCAGGATTCCTCAGGATTACTTGTCTTTGTTCCTGAGCCTTTGTTTTTCTTTATATGCTAAAGAAGGTAGTCTTTGGAAAATGTCCTGGTAAAGAGTAAGGTATTAGCTCTTAAAGAGGTTCAGTTTCTCTTCTCTAAAGCAGCTTCCTTCAAGGTGTCCTACAGCAGAGACTAAGCAGTTCCTTCTAAACTTCTAAACTTCTGTCTATGAGGGCTACGGATATTCAAAACCTTTCAGGACCAGTTAGTCCCTAGGCCCTCCTAACCCACAGTCCTTGCCCCACGAAACAAGTGAGCAGGTGAGGTGAACTTACTGCTAAAATGCTTGGGCTCCGCTGGAGTTTATTGTAAGGGCTGTATTTCGGCTTCAGTGGTTTCCCTGCAACTCGATCCTTATGCCTTCGGCTAGAAATGTGCTGAAAAAAGTTTGATGCATTAGCTGAATCTAACTGTGACCTTTACTCCATGTAAAATATATTTCCTAGATAGAGGCAGCAGGTTGCTCCATTCCCAGTTCTGGCTCCACAGTTCCCCGGTGGTGAGGATTAGATCACCGCGCTCTCAAAATTCAGACTTGCTCCCCACTCAGTTGTGATGCCTCTCTTCCTTTCCTTTCTCTGTAGTACTTACCTGGCTTTGCCTGTTGTTACCGTCGTGACTGATGAGTCTGTCTCCCTAACCACCTTTTGGTCTGTGAAAGACAGGCTGAACATCTTGTCTTCCAGAAGTTCCTGCTCGACTGACTACAAGCTCCAGGTTGAATGCTGTACTCACCTAGCCCAGAACCATCATGTAGATTAGATAGATACACAAGCCAGTGGTTGATGAGGGAGCAGAAGGCTAGCTGAGGACAAAGCAGAAGCTGACACCCTACACCCTCCCCCCCCCACAATGTGATATGTGTGACATTCCTCAGGCACTCCTGGCTGCCCTAAAGGAAAAACAGGTGGTTAACTGATCGAGATCACGGTCCTACAGGAGAGGAGTTTCCCTCAGTTCACAAATTTAGTGAACTGAGGGAACTTTAGTGAACTTTAGTGAACTAGTGATTTACAAGGAAGGAGCTTTCTTATCAATAGCCTAACTTCCAGAGACCCAGAACTCAGTTTCCGGAAGCCCTAACATCACCCTCCCCTCCATAAAATAAAGGGAGGCTGAGGCGGAAGGAAATGTAAATAAAATTGGAATTTCTTTTTGAACCTGAAGCCCATTGACAAGGACGTGTGTTAGGAGGAACGTAACATTCCTCCAGGAAACTCCCAACTGTCTTCCTGTTAGTGCCTCATTAGAGGGAAAAACAGCCTTGGCTTGACAATCAATAACCAGGCCTCCAGTATCCTGAGAGTCTTCTTTAGCATATGACAGTCCTCTGGACACCCCCTTTGTCCTCACCTCCCCAACTCCTGAGTATATAATCTGCCACGCCTCACAGCCCCGGGGCCGCAGCTCATTCTGCCCGTGGGTCCTGTCCCTGGGCTTTAATAAACCACCATTTTGCACCAAAGACATCTCAAGAATTCTTTCTTGGTCATCTGCTCCAGACCTCACCCCACCGAACCTCACCTATAATTTAAAACTTCATTGGTGGTGACCCAACAACAGTGAATACTAATTCAGGATACATTACCTGCTTGAGCTGAATTTCTGAATTAACATGAACATCACAGATTTCACAATGAAATGTCTTGTTCTGTAGTCCTGAGCCCTTACTGCCATTCTGCATCTTTAACCTTGATCCAGGTCTAGGATAGGACTTAATTGGACCAGCCCCATTACGAGCTTCAACCATGGTCTTGTGTTTGGATCCTAAGACAGAAAGAGACATACATTAAGTAAGTAGCTATTTAAGAACTGAATAGATATATGAATAGCTCTCTGTTTTCTTATCTTTGAGAAGTTTATCTTCAGGCCGAATTTCTCATTGCTTTTTAAAAAAATAATCATTTTAATGCTGATTATAAACAGTTTTTATTTATTATAAACAATGACACTGATTATTCAACACATTTTTGTGGTAAAAAATGGGAAAACATGAGTATATTATGGAGAAAATATGGAAAATATAGAGAAGCATAAGTAAGATTACCCTATCTATATTTTCACCACTCAGAGATAACGACTGTTATCATTTTAGTTTTCTTTTTCAGGTTTTGTTTTGTTTATATACTAAAAAATACATATATTTTCAAAATTGGGATCATACTAGTTAAATATCCTGAAAATTTCACACAGCAAATCATATACTTTTTTTTTTAATAGTTACATTTTAATGACGGAGCACTATGTTCTCTCATGTTGGGTTACTATAATATAGCATTCGACGTTTCCCTACTGAGGGACTTTTAAATTGTTTCTCTTTTTTTCTAAGTGTGTTGCAGTGAACATTGTGCATAGATATTTGTCTTCATCTCTGTCACTTCATTGTAATGAGTTTTGGGAAATATTAGATGCTTTTGAGAAAATAAAGAACAGAATAAGTTTTATCTCCAATTTGCTTTAAACTTTTGCCTTGCTGTTTCCAAAATTATGATATCCTACTTTTCTTAAAATCATTCCTTTGAGTCATAAAAGCAGAGAAGACACGGAACAAACCTAACGTCTAAACAACAAAAGATACGGTATTCTGCTGGGAAAAGTTGGGTTTTGTTATAAGCACGATTTAAATTCAAATGATAGCTGCTAACCTGTGTTGTGTGCCTCTAGCTGGGACAGGGAGTTCACAGCCACTTTGCATAGTGAACAATACAGTAATTTTTTGGCTTTTTCTTCTTCTGATTCAGAAACAGTACCAGGAGCTCCGTTTGTGCTCTTCGAGGGAGAAGCGG
Source organism: Mirounga leonina (assembly GCF_011800145.1). Taxonomy (NCBI): domain Eukaryota; kingdom Metazoa; phylum Chordata; class Mammalia; order Carnivora; family Phocidae; genus Mirounga; species Mirounga leonina. The sequence goes on along the minus strand of NW_023270377.1, from coordinate 52,486,320 downwards.
CTGTCCCAGGTGGCAAGGATGCTGTGCCAGATTTGAGGAGATAGGAGCCCCCTTCGGAGCCTGATGGCTGACTGCAACTGTTGACTTTTAGCTTCCCTTTATTTTCTAAGAGAGACGCAGAGAGATCATATTGACACTTCATGTACCGTATCAACACATGGAAAATTGACATAGAGGAATTACACATAGAAAATGGATTTCCATATATAGTTTTAATCTCCAGCACAGATTTTAGTTCATTGAACTTGACTGAAAAAGAACTCCATGCCATCAGTTTCCAGTATCAGCTCACCCCTAGATTATGATGACTTATGAAAAATGTACTTTTTTTCTCCCACTGGTGGCATGTAACTTTCTGAGAACCTTGAGTTGTAAATTATGCTCCAGGGAAGTTTTTCATGTATAGGAAAACCAACTTCTTTCCAATACGAGTACATGATATGATGGTAACGTGAAATAAGTCAATCGTCAATTGTGGTTTCATTTGACTATTCATGCTTTCATTATGACATGGACATGAAATTAAAATTCAGTTTTTATACCAAGTTAGCATTTTAACTTTGGGGTATTGGGGTAGAGGTGAGGGAAGAAGCATGGTTAATTTGGGTTATGGTCAGTTAAGTTTTTGCTGCTCTTTGAATGGCAAAGCAATTTATCTAAAATACAAGATGTGGGCGCCTGGGTGGCTCAGTTGTTAAGCGTCTGCCTTCGGCTCAGGTCATGATCCCAGGGTCCTGGGATCGAGCCCAGCATTGGGCTCCCTGCTCGGCAGGAAGCCTACTTCTCCCTCTCCCACTCCCCCTGCTTGTGTTCCTGCTCTCGCTGTCAAATAAATAAATAAAATTAAAAATAAATAAATAAATAAAATACAAGATACAAAGATTTAATTCATTATACTTATGACTACCAGTCTAAATTATGTTTTTTTTTTTTTTTTTTTTTTTTAAGTAAACTCTACCCTCAATGTGGGGCTCAAACTCACGACCCTGAGCTCAAGAGTCACATATTCTACCAGTTAGGCCAGCCAGCCGCCCCTAAAATCTTAAGTTTTAAGTAATGACGTTAACCATAAGCACAATATGAGGATTAGCCAAATCATTTATAGACATCTTGGCATTTTGATCATGTAGCTACTAAATGTTCTAATTCTCAAGGCCCATGCTGCAAGCTATAAGGAGGCTCAGAGTGACTTTAACAGAATTTCACTCTTCAGGGTACATTTGCTATTCAAGACAGGTTCTGTTCAGTGGCTCCTTTGGGAAAGAAACTGGAACTTCTTAGGCAACAGCCTAATCCATCACACATTTAAGCTGAGTAGAGCTGGTGCTCTCAGAAAATGTCTACTGATGTGCTGATAAAGTCTTATTAAGAGGGGAAGGAAATTAAAACTGAAAACTTATTTGTTAATTGTCCTAGCTAATTGGAACTATGTGCCATGGGCCTGGATCACCAAGAGGGAAGGAGTGACTGGAGGAACTGCAACATGATAGTGTGTGTCTGATCTGCAGATGGGGCGAAGCCAAAGGTTTCATTTGCATCAAAAATAATGGGAGATCATATTTCTACCTGTTTGATTTTGGGATCAACAGTTGATTTCCATCCCTTTTTCTGCACTGAATCCATCCAGGTCAAGACTAGCGGGGATTCTATAGATGAATTCCAGATCTGGATGGTGTTTGGAATAAGTAAATGCTCAGATTCATTTCTTATCCTTGGGTTTCACAATTTATATTCCTTTTCAGCAAGTTTATTAAAACTTCAGGATGCCATGAAGTATAATGGAAAAGATCTTAGACTCTTACTAAACTGACTTTCATAGCATGAGAGAAGGAAATAAAATCAATCTTCTTAAATGGTAACAGTAAGTAAATTAGATTGAAGATTATTTCAGGCTTGGAACTCTCATCTATAAGGATCCCTCAGACTGATTTTACGATATTATAGAACTCACAAAGCAGTGAAATAATTCAGTAATCTTAACATTTGCACCTATAGAATTACTCAGTTTCTTGTGATGGAACTCAAGTTATTGCAGAGCAAAATCTTTGCTTCAAGCATTTCATAAGATATTTCATATAAATTTCACCTAAAGAATCTGACCTGTTTTAGTCATTTACTCATTCTCTCTCTTATTTGTATTTATTTTATTGTCCCTTATATTGATCTCCCTCATATACTCTTATTTATATAGAATGTTACAATTTACAAAGTGCCATCATTTACATTATCTTATTATCTGTCACAACAAACTTGTGAAATAGGTAAGGCTGAAAATAATTATTCCCGGGGCGCCTGGGTGGCTCAGTTGGTTAAGCGACTGCCTTCGGCTCAGGTCATGATCCTGGAGTCCCGGGATCGAGTCCCGCATCGGGCTCCCTGCTCGGCAGGGAGTCTGCTTCTCCCTCGGACCCTCCCCCCTCTCATGTGCTCTCTTTCTCATTCTCTCTGTCTCAAATAAATAAATAAAATCTTAAAAAAAAAAAAAAAGAAAATAATTATTCCCATCTCAAAGATGAGAAAACTCAGGCTCATCAAAACTGAATAATGTCCCACAGATTAGTAGGTGGCATAAATGAGCAGCATGAGGTTTTCTCTAACTATTCACTGGGTAGTGTATTCATCTTCCTGCACAAAGGGTGGACTTCATGTGGCATTAACATTATAAAAGGCATACAGTGGTCACTGGAGATGTGATAAAGCTGTTGCTTTCTTTAGTTTTAAAGCATATATGCCTTCAGTGAAAATATCTAGCCTATTCAACAATCATCTGATTCAGAGAAGATGGACAGAATTATCTTTTTCTCTCTATTCCTATTTCTTTAAGAAAAATTAAACAGATTTCCTTTCCATATCTCCTTTTCAAAAGAGGTCATTTATTCATTAACAAATGAATATTAACAAAATGCTATTGCTGACAATGTGCTAGACACTGAAGAGAATAGTAAATAAAGTAGGTATAGACTAAGAAAATAGAAGTTTAGCAGGGAAAATGAGATAGTCACTCAGAGATCTCTAATTTATGACAGAAACGGGTAAGAGGCATGGGAGCATGGAGCAGGAAATGATTTCTTTTGGTCAGGAAGAGAGAGGCATTCTTTATAAAGGAAGTGATATTTTGGCCAGGTTTTGAAGGTCAGATTTAGATAAGCACAGGATGAGGTGAGAAGGAACCGGAAGTGAATGGTTAGAGGTGGCAACATGAGGAGATGCTTAGGTGTTAGAAAGCTTGGGGTTTGCTTGCTTAATACCTGCTAGCTCAGCATAGATGATGGCAACAGGTGTAACGAGAGATATTATTATAAAGGTGAGTTGAATCAGAAGGTAGAGAATATCTTAAGACTCATGAAATGGATACTAAGGGAGGCCATTTTCCTTTAAAAATATTAAGAGATATGGTATCTTTACATAAATCATGTTTTACTTTTTATCCTCTAGATAGGCCAGAGTCTTAAGCTTTGTGAATACAGGGATAAATTTTGACCCTGAAAACGTGTAAATGGTTCCATCATATTTAGGAAATTCTGCCATTGGATTGATACTAGTTAGTCGATAAAGCAGATCCTAAAATCATCAATGCAATAATATATTTAAATTTTGGCATTCTTTCTGGATAAGCTTCAAAGCTTAATTTTGTTATTTCTCATTTTAATTGCTCTATATTTTTATCAAAATCCTTTCTGTTATTTTTCTTTTCTTGTTGGCATTTTTTAAAGCCTCCTTATTTTGTGTATTTGAAAGTTTAATGAATGTACTGTTTACTTCTGTTTCTTTTAATAAAGATGCATGTCATCTGGAACTTCTGGTTAATGTGAATTCCATTTTCAAGTAGTCCCTCACCTAGTGTTAATTAGCAGGTCTTCTGACTGTCTTCATTATTTTCTGATTACTCAAATGCCTTTTTTTAGGTTTTATCCTATAAGACTTCGAAGCAAAATTTGCTTAGCTACATCAGAATTGTCCTTTGTAACAAATATCTGTAATTTATGCACCCAAGTGAATTTAATTCTTCAAAGTAGCTGTCGTGGAAGGTTCCACATTGATTTACTTATTTCCCAAACTTCTAAGCATTTTGAAAACCTCCCATTTTGGAACTGTTTTCATATCTAGTTGATAAACTATGTGAAGGAAATCAGTCTTCAATATTTATTCGTCACAGTTATTTTTTACTCCAAAACTTTACTCAGATTAACCCACCTGTTCATCAAACTTAGCTCTATATCACTCAAAACACAGCTTCAGAGGACAAATAAGCTAACACAGAAGATGAAAAGAACATGCCAGAAGTTCTGGAAGCAGTTTTCGGAAACTAATCCTGTTGGTAACTAGAAGACTCATATCCATATATAGGTCTTAATTTAAAAAAATAATCAAAATAATATTATAACTACATTGTAGATCTTATATTTCGAAGTAGAACTTTGGAACCTAAAATCCAATTTTTATGATTCCACTTACAAGGTTACTCTTTAGTTTAATGTTACTAATATAAGTTTTTTCAAACCAGGTTTTAATGTTTTAATAATAGATACATATTTTATATAATAAATTTATGTTCAATGTAGAAAATAAAGTCATACAAAAAACTTTTAAAAATCACCCATGATTCCATCACCTAAAATAAACTTTTTCCATAAAGCACCAGATGGTAAAAATACATTAAGCTTTGTAGGCCATACTGTTTCTGTTGCAACTACTAAGCTTTGCTATTATAGCAGGAAAGCAGCCACCAGCATGGCTGTGATCTAATAAAACTTTATTTACAAAAATAGGCAGCAGGCTAGCTTTAGCCCACACAGGTAGTAGTTTGCCAACACTTGACCTAGATTATTATAATCATAACTGTTACTTCATACTATTTACACAATAATATATGTGAATAGACAGAAACATGAGGTCACTAACATTTTTCAATTAGCAATAAATCAAGAATATCTTTCCATGTCAGTAAATATAGAGTTGGATCATGATTTATAACAAATGATACTTACTCATATGGGGAGGTACTATAATTTATTCAACTAATCTTCTTTGATATTTGGGTTATTTCTGCTTTGCACTTTTACCATGTTAAATAGATACGGAATGGGAGTTTGGTTGCCTCAGAATGAAGGATTCAAGCCCAAACTGAAAGCAATTGGCCATCAGTATCTCAGCATCTTAGAGTAAGTCCCCAAGGAACACCCCAGACACAAACGTGTAGCATTTCTAAGAGGTAGTAGAACTTATCTTGCTACCAACATCTTTTCATGCACTTCTCTAGACTATCTAAGGATCGGAGGACTCACTGGCATCAGGAGCTTCTGTCCTCGTTGGATGCTTCTGAATCTAGCCAAAGTAGCAAAACCAGAAGTGCATGTAAGAAGGGACACTGGCATTTCATTTCCCAGTTTGACAACTTCTGATCTTAGTCATCTGCCCCTCATACCAGGTGAAGTAGGGGAAAGGAAGGTTGGGGACAGATGAGCTAGACCAAGAAAGGTCAGAAGTTGAAGGACCTGTAATCTCAGTTTGGCATGTCAAGGTTGAACGAGTTTTCTTTGGGTCAATAGGACATCTTGAAAGGCGGTCAGGCTTGAGCCCTGTTACAGGTAACTGAAGAGAAGGCTGATCACCAGGACCCTGGCAGCAAGAGGTTGAGGAGTGGACTTCTCTGGTGGTGGGAGCTGTGGAAGGACTGGAAGAACCACATGAAGATCTTACACATGGTCCTCCAGAGAGAGACAGCGTCTGGACACCTGCCACGCAGAGGGCATCAATGACTGTCATTAAGTACAAAAACATTGGCCATTTCTTCTCTAATTTCTCCCCCTATCCCTAACAATTGGAAAGGGCAAGCACTAGAAATTATAGGATAGGGAAGAAGGGAACAGCAGACTATGCGCCTTCTCGTGGTCCAACCTAAGCCAGAAGAAGGAGGTGTTCAGTTGGATAAGAGACTAAAGTTTCAGTAAGACCAGACTTTCTGATATCTGATGTCTCTGAGGAATGAGAAAGTACATAAAGTTTAATGAATTTATACATATGCATGCATTTGTTGAAACAGAAGATATAAGACATGTAGGAAATACAAGATGCAAGATACTGATACATAAGATATAAGGCTATAGATATTTCCACCATCCTAGAGGTCTCCCCTGAATCTCTGATCAGGTGATACTCCCCCTCCCTCCAAGGTAACCACCTTCCTCATCTCTATCCACTTAGATCAGTTTTGCCTATTTTTGAACTTCATAGAAGTGTAATCACGCAATATGTATTCTTTTGTGTCTGGCTTCTTTCACTCAACATTATGTCTATAAGATTCATCCATGTTGCTGTACATAGAACTTTGTTTCTAAGAGCTGAAGAGTATTCCATTGTATGACTATGCCACCATTTATTTACTATTGATAAACATTTGGAATATTTTCAGTTTGGGGCTATTTTGAATAATGCTACTATAAACATTCTTATATGTATTTTTGGTAGACGTAAGTACTCATTTATGGTCAATGTATATGCATTGGAGTGGAATTGCTGGGCCATTAGATATATAGATCTATCTATCTATCATCTATCTCCATCGAGCTTTAGGAGATTCTAAAGACAGTTTTCCAAAATCCTTGTGATTTATATTCCTACCAGGAGCATGTGAGAATTCCAGCTGTTGTACCCCCTCCCCAACACACGGTATCAGCGCTGTCAGTCCTCTTGGGTTCAGCCACTCCGGTGGAGCTGTGGTGGTGTCTCACTGGGGTTTTCGTTTGTATTTCCCTACTGCCTAATGGTATTGAACACCTTTGCCTATTTTTATTGGCCAATTATATACCTTCTTTTGTGAAGTGCTTGGTCAAATCTGTTGTTGTTGTTGTTGTTTTTTAACTTGAGAAAAGTGCTCAGGAAACCAAGGTCACAACTTTAACAGAATTGTTCTTTGTGCTTTCTGAGGTCACTGAAATATACTGCTTGTCACTTCTTTGTACAATTAAATTTTCCTTTTTATACTTAATATTTCACCAAAAAGAATTAGCAACAGAGGCATGCAGGGAAAGGACTGCTGGTCATATTCTTTCCTGTATTCACAAGCACCTTGTCCGGCATCTCATTTGTATTCCAAAAAACAAAGCAATGCCGCATTACTGCTTACCACTCATTAAACCAAGTTAGCTCACTTTGATAAGGAATTCTGAAATCATTCTCCTCTGTTTTATTTTCCCACTTTCTAAATAATGAGAAATTAATGGGTGTCAGTCACAGTACATACTTCCTTACTAGTTGTGCAGTCTTGTGAGAAGTGAAGCTAAAAAGCCCATGGGGTTCTGTATCAGACCAAAAAAAACCCAAAAAACAAAAAACCCAAGCCCCTAAAACACTGCAAACCTGTATGCTTGTTGATTGGTGTGCCGTGGAAGACTTCCTAACTCTTTGCTTCGTTTGTCCCTTCCTTATCTACACATTTGACACAGTAAAAGTGACAAAAACCACCAACTGATGACAGATATTTTAAAGTTTAAAGTGGAATTGCATTCAGACAGTTAATGGACTTGGGCGGTAGGGGAGGAGCAGCACGCAAGCTGCAAGATGAATAAGCCAATTTGGTACCTTGGCGTTCTTTGCAAAACAAAATGTAATAAGAGATGTACAGATGCTAAAGCATCACTATATTGGTGGATACACAAAGAAAGGGGCATTCATTTCTAGTATTAACAGGTCTGCACTTGTCTAAAGGAGCAGGAAGAAAAGACCAACATTGCAGATAATGATCAGATACAGCAGTCAGTTACCCTCTTTTATTTATTAGATGTTTTCCTGAAAGGTATGTGCAAAAAGATCTTGGAAAATTTGGTAATAATTTGAATGGACTATTTAAAAGAGTTTTTTTTTTTTTTTTTTTTTTTCAAATTTAAATTTTACTTAGTTAGCATACAGTGCAATATTGGTTTCTGGAGTAGAATTCAGTGATTCATCACTTAAAAACAACACCCAGTGCTCATCACAACAAGTGCCCTCCTTAATCCCTATCACCCATCTAGCTCATCCCCCACCTGCCTCCCTCTATCAACCCTCAGTTTGTTGTCCATTGTTAACAGTCTCTTATGGTTTGTTTCCCTCTCTCCTTTTCTTTTTTTTTAAGAGTTTTTTTTTTGAAAGAATGGTTCTCTTGGCAATGCAATAACCACATATCCTTATTTTAAAATTTTATAATCTTACAGATGAGATTTGCTTAAATTAGAAACATATATAGTGAAAACTTCTATACCTGAAGAACAGGTCAATAAATCTGACAAACAAAGGGGAAAAAAGTGATTCTATAAGGGGAATAAACACAGTCAGTCAGCTTCCCCATGGAAAATTTATCCTTCTTCTTAAGTTCCCTACCAATATCACCAACCTCTCATTAGCAAATGTCTAGTGTCCTGTTTCTTACAGAAATGAGGAAGCTGGATGTGTTTGTCCCTGATGCTACATTTTCTTCTGTTTGCACCTATTTTCTTTACATCTCTGAGTAAAAGGTATATGCTTCCACTTATCTATCTTTTACATTTCTTCTCTCTTTCCTATAGTGCTGGCTACTTTCTTTCTACTGGGTTCTTTGTTTCTGTTTACAAAATTCTGAAACTTCCATGTTCCAAAAGTCATTCCCTGACTTGGTTCACTCCTGGAGTCTTCCACCTGTCTTCCCTTTGGTGCAGAACTTGAAGTGGTCGTGTGAAGTGGCTCTTCGACTTCCTTTCTTCCTGTTTATCCTTACCCTCCTGCAAAACCAAAGGTGTCTCTTCAGTCTTCTCTTGTACTGAGCCCAAGTTCCTTCTTGAAACGCTCTTCCCCCTTGATGTCGACAGACAGTGGCCTTGCCTGGTTCTCCTTCAACCTCTACAACAGTCCCCCTCACCAGCTCCTATTCTTTGCCTGCCCCTAGTGTTGGCATTCCTCAAGATGATTCTCTTGTCCTCTTTTGGATGTTATATGATCTAATTACTCTGATAACTTCTACCACATTGATATAGATTCCTAAATCCCATAGGTGAAATCTCTACCTTCCTCACAGGTTCAAGATTCTTTTCCCCTAATAGTCTGTGGAACATCTAGTTTGGATGTTTCATGGGTATTTCAAACTCAACCTGGTACTGAATGAATGATCTCCACCTAGGAGCCCTTCCAAGTAGTCCCCTTATCAATCAATGACATTACTAGTTGTACATGAGAACTGTCAGCAATAACTCTTGAATTCTTCCTCTTTTACTTTCTATGTGTAATGAATGACCTAAATTTACTGATACTACTTTCTAAATATTTCTTTTATCAGCCTTATTCATTCTATCCAGCAGATATTTCTTCAGCATCTACTATGTGCCACTGCCTCATTTCAGGCTCTCATCATGTCTAGATTACCATTAAACTTCTTTCTAGATCTTGCTACTTCTAGGTGCCAAGCCCACCTCCTCCCTCCTATCCTTGCCTATGCTCTCATAACCCTCTTCATATAATTATATTTTGATCTTGCATTAACTATAATTTTTTTTCCACAGCCAAAATTATTTCCAGGGTAGAGAGATTCTTGAGTCCTGCAACAATGTCCTAATTCATCTTTGTGTCCAGTGTACAGAAAGCCATAGGTGGGCAATCAATATGTTAAAATAAGCAATGTTCGGGGCGCCTGGGTGGCTCAGTTGGTTAAGCGACTGCCTTCAGCTCAGGTCATGATCCTGGAGTCCTGGGATCGAGTCCCGCATCGGGCTCCCTGCTCAGCAGGGAGTCTGCTTCTCCCTCTGACCCTCCTCCCTCTCATGCTCTCTGTCTCTCATTCTCTCTGTCTCAAATAAATAAATAAAAAAATAAAATAAAATAAGCAATGTTCAATTCAATGCAGTGCCTTTTAGCCTCACAAATAAAAATACTAGAAATTCACTGTTAATGGCTGAATCATAAAGTGAAATAAATATAGAGAGAACAGACATTTTCGCTGTTAATTATGTAAAATACCTGTATTATTGTTGTTGAAGGTATATATAAGCAATCAATATTTGATGTCATTTGAGATAATTCTCTTAAAAATAGGTCTCCTTGACACGTACTAGGACAGAGTCATAACAACAAATACATTGTGCCTGGTCCAATGTTTTGATTTGATAAAATGAACAAACCTATAGATTTTATTATCTTCTTTATTAGGAATCCTATATAAGCTTACATAAAATCAATAAGCATGTACCTATGCCAGAAAAATCTAAAGCACATGTGAAAAAAAATATCAAAGTAAAGCCCATCCTCTTTGCAACTAAACTGGTATCTTGTTGTCATAGCAAGGTTTCAGTCATAGCAATACTGTGGGTCTTACATTTGGAGAGTCATCAGAGATTTGTAGCTCAACAACTCATTCTGGCAATGTTGTAAGCAGTCAATAACAAATAACATCACAGTATATTCATTTGAGTTACCAACAGTTACATGATTGATATATTTATGCAATAATATTCTTTAAGAAATTCCAAGTATTATGACTTATGCCACTATTTAATTTTCTCCACCCTTTTAGGTAGTAGATGTCTATTACTGAAGGTGTCATTTTACAGGCTTTGTATCTTAGTGATGATACCACTCACAGCCTACCCAGATCCCCAAGGCACATAACCTTTATGCCACGTGGCCCGAGACTGACCCAGTACATTTGGAGTCCTCTAGACACCATTTAGCTACTTCCAACTAGATTCCTCCTTTAGATTTGATCTAATTCCTGATGTCCTCAAGCATTACCCAGCATAGTGGGGGCCAGTTTATCTCACAACACCTACTAGGTTAGTCAACTTGTTTTATTAGTCACAGGACTTCTTGTTGGAAAATGTCTGACCTTGATGCCTCACTTGAGGGTGAACTGTTAAACAACCTTTTGGAAACAGAAAGAGTTCTCTAAATAGCATATGCCATTTTGCAGATGTGGAAAACAAAACAGAGTACTTACATGACGAGCCCAGAGACACAAGTAGCCAAGGACAGACACGGAAATTAAAGCTAGTTTTTAAAATTCTCAGAGCACTCAAATATCATACATTGGGTCAACTGATGCTGGTGGGGCCCCTTCACATCTAACGCTACATTACCATGCCTCCAGCTAAATCCCGGAAACCCTGCCTCTTCAAGCACAGTTGATCACTGGGAAGCTTGCTAATTCCTAATTAACTATGTTTATGTCTGATTTTCATATCTTGGCTTTTAGACTAATCCTGGAAGCAGGGAAAATTATCTATAAAATTGACTCTTCACTGAATACGAATCTGTATGTCCTTGCTTTATTTTTTTTTTTAATTTTATTTATTTATTTGACAGAGAGAGAGAGAGCGTGCGCAAGCGGGGGAGCGGCAGGCAGAGGGAGAGGGAGAAGCAGACTCCCCACCGAGCAGGGAGCCCGATGCAGGGCTCAATCCCAGGACCCTGGGATCATGACCTGAGCCGAAGGCAGACTCTTAACCGACTGAGCCACCCAGGTGCCCCTCTAGGTCCTTACTTTAAAAAAACAAAAAAGCTTATTTATTTGAAGTACCTTAGGACCCATGAAAATTAGGTGACCGATTTTGTAAGTTCAAAACAGGTCCTGTACTGCCGTTTTCTGCCAGACTGTGGTCCTGAGTTAGGATATCCTGCTCTTTCCATTTGAAAGCCCATGTCAGTTGGGGTCTGGCCACTGGGCTACAGCCTGCAGTGATTCTGTGGTCCAATGAAATGACAGTCATTGCCTAGCTCTGCATGACAACTGCCCCATCGTCTTCATGCCACTTTGCTGGGGGGCAGAAGCTGCCAGTCTCACACTCAGATAAAACAGTGGCATCTTCAAGTAGCTCCCTGTTAAAAGCTGGCAGCCCACCTCTGTATCAATGAGTTGGCACGGATTCTAGTGAACATGTCACTTTTCTAAGGGAGCACAAAAGAGGGCTTGTTTGCTAGAGCTGGAATCTAATGAACAGCTTTCTCCTATTTTGTGTAGTTTTCCAGCCATTTGACTTGTACAATAGAGAAATCATATTTCAACTTCTTCAGGTTGAAAAATTGCCCCTTTTCCGATTTGTCACTGAGAGATGTGAAACAGTTATTTCTAAGGCAGCTTTATTATGGAATATAGAATAAGTAACTCCTGTCACTCAAATCAAGTCCCTCAGGGAGTAGGTCCAGTAATGATTCAAAGCCAGGACTAAGACTAAAAACTAATTTTCTAGGTGGAATGAGGAGTAGGTTCTTTTCCTTCTAAATGAATGGCCCTTTACAGAGGAAACATGGATTCACAAGGTATAAGGAAAAACATCTGAATTCTGCTCCTCCCATCTCTTCCCTCTCTAGATACAGAATTTAGGGGTTAGCTTTGAAACTCCAGGTAGACTGACAAGGGAAAGGTCAGCCTGAGAGATATTGAGGGCACCGAGTCTTTCTTCATCTAAAAAATGTATCTTTATTTAATAGAGAAAAAAACAAACAAACAAAAAAAAACCATTACTTTCTTCAAACAAGCTCATTGAGTCAGGCTGCCCCAGGGAGATGGGTGTGGGCTGCCACTCTTTATGGACTGATTGGGTACTGCCTGTCCTAAGGAGGCTACAGACATTCAGCGGCTGGACTGCCCAAGTGTAAGAAAACTACTAATCCTTTTAAAAATATACTGCGGCTAAAAGCCAATCATACTTTCACATTTTGAATCTAGCATTTGTGCCCAAATTCAATCTGCTGCTTTATTATGAAATTGTCAAAGGCGGCTTTTTCTTTAAGGCCTATGGGTTGCAGGAGAAAGTCTGTTGACCATAGAGAGTCTCCTTTAAAAAGTGATGTTAATTCAAGAGGCCTGGGCACCCAAAGGGCTGTCTAGAGGTTCTCATCATCTAGATCCCTTAGGAATACTGTGACATGGGGCCTTATGGCTACAAATTTCTTTCCCATCCTACCCACGCCCTGAGATATATAAACTCATCTGGTCATTGGAAGTTATTATTGCAAATAACAGTATGCGGAAATAGAGGGGAAAAAAAACCCCATAAGCTTCCCACACTAAGCAGGAGTTTTTAAACTGGGGGTTGGTCTTTGGACTCCCAAGTTCACAGGATCCATAAACTTGGGTGGCAAAAAAACCCAAAAAACCCTTTATTTTCATTTATCTCTGATTGAAATTTAGCATTTCTTCAATTATAAAAGAAGGCAAAAAACTCCAGCAGTCTTAACAGTACCTGCAACCCTGTCCACCAATAGAAATAAGATATTTTCATCAGATATTACAGTAGTCATAAAAAGCTTGAAACTGTTTATGCCTCACATTACTTCAAAATTATCGTTGACATTAGACCTGTTGCTAGATCTTATTTAACGCCTTATTGTTATGTCACTATATCATCATAAAAATTCAACAACAGTATTCAGTATACTTGGTTTTCTTTGTAAAACTATTAAGTTTCATTTTATGGATTTAAAAACATCCTTCTGAGGGGCACCTGCCTGACTCAGTCAGTGGAGCATGGGACTCTTGATCTCAGGGTCGTGAGTTCAAGCCCCACGCTGGTTGTAGAGATTACTTTAAAAAAAAGCAATGAAAACAAATAAAAACATAATTCTGAGCATAGGCCACAGGAATCCATGGCACCCAAAGTGGTTAAGAACCTCTGTGTTGACACCCGTCACTTCATGCTGACTTCTTTCTGTTCCTAGCCATCATTTCAACCACTTGTTTACCAACACCCTAAATTCCCTTCCTTGTCCCCAGGTGTCCTCTCAGTGCTTCGATTATGTAAACCAGGCCGTCTTTCACATCTGAGTCCTGTGGTGTACTGGTCCTTCTTCCCTTTCACTCGCACCCACCACCCCCAAACCAGGGCCCCTGTTTGCAAGGCTACCTTCCTTCCCATCAGGCAGAGGGAGCTTAAGTCCTCTGCCTAGGACTTCCTTTCCTTCCCAGACAAGTTCGGCACCCGTCTCTTTTCATGTAGCTTATTACTTGTTCAGCATTTACCCTTCCAGAGGGTATGCTCTCAGGAGGGCGTGGCCCGAGTCCACCTGATGCACTATCACATACCCAGCGTATTCAGTGGGGGCTTAATACATACATGCATGAACAACCCATTTTGTAACTTTTGATCTAGTGTATTACATGCATTCTTCATGTTGCTTTCATTTACGGTAAGGCTGCATAATATCGTAGTGGGTATAAGTACTTTATTGAAATAACTTCCCTGGTACTGATCATCTTGTTTCCACTTTTCATTAATACAAATACTGCTAGAGTAGGCATTTTCATATGTAACTTTTTATTTTTTTTGCTTTGTATTTAGGATTATTTCATTAGTATAAACTACAGGAAGAGGAATTAACTAGTCTAATGGGATGAACATTTTTATGGTTTTTTATTTATTCTATGATGTTGTTTTCTAAAAGGGTTCTCTCAATTTAAAATGCTGTAAGTGACATAAACAGACATCTACTAGTGGTTTTTCAAAATACTCAAAAAAGTCTTACTGGATATTTAAATCTTATGGGTTAATCAAAGGACTGGATAAAATTTTTGTTGAAAAGAATAAAATGAATAAGTTTTCCTTAACTCAAAATGTGGTATCCTAATTAATTTCCCATTGAGTAAAAATATTTTCTTTATTAACAGAGAACTAGGAACAAAGATATTCTAGGAAAGACAAATTGTTTTAACTTAAATATGGCCATTTTGCTAGTTAAATGAGTAAAAATTATCATAAAACTATGACAGAAGTTCAAATATTTGTAAGCAAGGAATAAAATAATCTCTGTTGTGACAAGAAATTCTAGTATTTATGTCATTTCATATTTGAAAGAAAACAAAGCACATATTTCCTAGAGGCTAACTAATTAATAGCATACACAAATTATGTAAAAAATTGCACACTAAGAAAATTTTTTACAAGAAGCCAGAAATAAAATGTATGAGCTGGTAAGTTTCTCATTTACTGACATAAATGCCAGCAGGGACTTGTCAGGCAGGAGCATGTTTCTTATTCCCATCACAGCCTCCCCTCTCCTCCTCAGTGGCCAACCCTGGCTCCAGGCGGGGCTGCTTCTCCAAGGTAGCACCCAGTTTTCTGCCTCAACAAATGGAGATGTGTTGGGATATCCTTTCTTTTAATACTGTAACTGTGTAGAGGGCAGATTGCTGACCTATGAGGTGGGGTATCCATCTTATTGAAGACAAAGGAAAAAGACCTAACCAGTGTCCTCTCGCCATGTCCATACACTAGAGAAGGTGTTGCAGCTACCCTGTGAAGGTCTTCTGAATGGTATTAATTTAATATATGCTACCTATGTGACTGCCATGTGCAGGATGAAGTGCCGGGAGCTGCAGAGGCCATAACAGACGAGATACTTTAAGCAGTGGGAGAATGAGTAGAAAGACATTTCCTCCATGTATAGAAATGTGAGGAAGACCAAGGAGGTCCTTCCACATCTTTACATGTCCCACTGGGAGAGTCAGGCTCATCAAGCCTTAATGTCTGGAAGGAAAACACAAGTGTAAATAATTACTATGAGATGATAAAACAAGCACATAAAGAGGAAAAAAGTACAGGTCACTGTTGCATGGCAGCAAGGCATGGAATGGTCATAGAGTCAAAAGGACGGAGATGGGAAATTTCTTTGAACAATGGTTGCCTTTTATGGCTAGCATTTATTGAGTATCTGTTATGTGATAGGCACCGAGGCTTCCATTATTGATTCATTAATCCTGACAACTCTGGGAGGTAGGTCTTGGCCCTCCCTTCTAACAGATGGGAAAACAGGTCGGTGAACATGATTTGATTAAGGTTATCTGGTCAGTGAGAAGTGGAGCTAATCTGTCTGACTTCAAGCTCATGCTCTTTTTACTACATTATACATACAAGGTAGGTAAATGACACTCAAAAATCATACCTTGGTTAATATATCCTTATTCAGAGACACTCAAAACTTGATTTCTCAAAAATAAAACCAGTTGTAAAAGAGGGTGGGAATAGAAATAATGCACCTTTCTGAGGTGTCAGATGTCTAGAAGTGTCACTTAGTGAAAAAAATCTCAAATAACCTTCAGAAAGCACATGTGGTTAAAGTTCGTGCACCTTCATCCAAAGGTGGCATAGCATGGTAGTGAATTTGAGCGGCTGCCTGGGTGAGAATCTGGGCTTGAAGTTACCTTCTCTCTGAATGACTCTAAGCCACCATTTCCCCTCACTAGATCTCACTTTCTAGTGTCCATCAGAGGACTATATCATTAAATAAGATAGTATATATAAGATATTTAGCATATTAACATCGGGCGCACAATAATCATTCAGTTACACATTAATTATTAGTAGTTTAGTACTGCTGTTAAAATTATTTTTGGCATATCATTCTAATAAGATTGGACCTGGTTTTCTAGAATAAACTATAATAGGTGTGGCATAATGGAAGATGATGGTATCTGCCCACCACAAGGGGCACCTATCACCTTTCACGGATAGCAGCAAGAAGGGACTGCCCCACAAAAGGAAAAAATCCCAAACTGTAAGAACATCAATAATGGGCATTTTTATTATGCTTTACATTTTGCCAAGCATCTGCAAAATCTTTTCATTTGATTCATAAAACACCACTGTGATGCAGGGAGGGCATTATTCCCAATTTATAGATGAGAAAACAGAGGCTCAGAGAATGTAATGCCTTCTCTAGAGTCATGGCTAGTTAAAAGAGCAAAGAGTACCACAGTCTACAGATGCGCTGTCCAATTCAGTAGCCATGTGGAGTACTTAAAATTAAATAAAATTAAATATTCAGTTTCTCAATAGCACAAGCCACGTTTAAAGTGCTGAATAACTATGTGTGGCTCATGGCACTCATGTTGGACAACACAGATTACAGACCATTTTCATCACCACAGAGTATTTTATTGAATAGAGCTGGCCTATAAAAATGAGGGCACCAAACTATTAATGTGTGATACCATGCCCAGTATCCACAATCCTGCCATGTGCAGCATGAAATACTGATTCTCAGTACTTCTCGGAGCAAGAAACCAGGGAAGGGGAAAATATTTTATAAGTGTTTCTATGAAAAATACTTTAAGTTTTATACCATAAAGCTAAATTTTGTGTGGTACCATTAGAATTGGGCCTAGAATCCCCCAAAGTGCCTAGTACCAGTGCCCTGAACACAGAATCTACAAATATTTACTGGGTGATTCTATTTGATCATCCACCCATCTCAAAAAATATTTCACTGTCAGAGAATTCTTCCTGAAGCAAATAAGTGGAATGTCATAAAATGTATGTAATAACCTTTGTTAAAACCTCAGGGGCATTTTTGGTTGTGCATTTACAAAATTATTCGATGTACATATAAAATCTTCTTATATTCCGATATCTTGTCAATGCCAAAAGGTTGTAAATAAGTGTAATCAAAAGAGAAGAATACCAGTTAAAATATGTCAGAAGATGAGGAAAGTTTTCGATAGTGATATAAGCCTTAATGAGGAGATAGCCAAGGTTTTGCTTTTTGGAATGGCTTATAACATATCCCTAGTAAATTACAAGTTAATAGATCCTCAGCAAATCATAAGGGAGTCTCAACTTTTGGTTCACTTTCTTAGAGTGATGCTAAGGAAATAGCTTTCGAAGTGGAGAAACTAAATACTCAGTCTTATTTCGAAGCAATATAAAATCCTCACAAGTTTCAAAAGTTAGTTTCCAGAGTCTGACAAAAACTTAACTAAGAATCTTCAGCCTTGCCTGGCAGGATGCTGTTGTCAAATTCAAGGTGGATGGGCAAAGATGGAGGCAGTTTCATTTTTTAAATTGACTTTGAAAGTCTTAATGATATATGTACATTTCGTGAAAATATGAGCCTTGGTATAATGGTCTGTTCTCTTTAGACAGATGGGACTCAATTTATGTTCTACATGATTGTACCCCAGAATTTCAGACTTAAGATGTTTGTCGTAAATATAGTTAATCTATTATTTTATGAGGGATACTAAATCTCGGCCTCCCGGATTTGGATAGATGTATGCCAAGTTTATGATGGCACTTGTCTATAAATGACAGATGCTGCCAAAGCAGAAAACCATCATTTTCTTCAACTCAACAGCACAAGGTCCTGTTGCTAGAGACAGAAAGCGGGGAAGAGGCAGTTACAAAGACCTTGCTGGCTAATCGATGGAGTCCTGTGGCAGTCAGCGGAAATGAGAAGTTGTCATTTGGAAAACTTGGCCCCATTTGTAACAACACATAAAAACTATGAAACACACAGGGGAACCCATAAAAATGACGAGGCAAGTGTCTCGCCATTTGTATCCTTGGCAGAAAGACTCTTCGACAAAATGGAAAATACGCTTTCATAAAGCAATAGGGTAACCATAAAAAGCTGAACTATAGCCTTTCCAGGTAAATCCTACTGATCTACTAGTTGATAACTACTCTGGGTTCATACCCGAGGAATTGCCACAATGCAGAAGCACAATACGCTGAAGATGAAAATGAGCTGTTTTGTGGTATTCTATCCCCTTTCCTTCCTTCTTTTGTCTTTTCTGACACTGTCATCTCACAGTTCCCATGGTACGATCATGGGGATGGGCTAAACAAAACCATCTCCCTATCCCCAGTGGGAATATTTTAGATGGAATGATTCAAAATGCTAATGATTCTGTGGAGAGAGTTTAGGACAACCCAGCTGGACCCTTTAGAGGGCAGTTCAAGGCTTCTGCCATATTGGGGATGCCCTACCCGGTGTCCACCTCTATTTCAGTGAGTATATTTGGCTCTAGATACGTAAAATCTGTAATCGTCAAACTGGAGCTTTGAGAACATTTGTCATTTACCCGAAATGAGTGTTTTCATTCAAACTTGCTCTGGAAAAGATCTATAATGTCTAAAGCTTTGTTCTATTGCAGTTAAATGCTACAAACATATTGCATAGGAACTAAGGATTATTAATAAAACAAAGTCTTAATGTTTCTTACAGTGCCATAGTTTCTCCTGAAAAATATCAACAGTCAGCAAGTAATTTAAAAGTAATATATGGAGGTGGGCAGGGGGTTGGGGTTAAACAGGTGCTGGGTATTAAGGAGGGCACTTGTGATGAGCATCGGGTGTTGTGCATGGGTGATGAATCGATAGGTTCTACACCTGAAATTAATACTGCACTCTATGTTAACAGCTGGAATTTAAATAAAAACTGGGGGGGGGGAACTAAAGTAATGTACGGTTCTACTCACTAATTCTTAAAAAAGTGGTTTAGTGGTTTCTGACTTTGCCCATTGAGATACTTGTATTTATTCCTAGGGAAGAGAAGTTTAGAAGTAATGGGAGTAATGACATAGCTTGAGACAGAAGTCCTGACTTTATTGGGATAGGAATGGTGCAACCACACATGAACTATTTCACTTTTCTTAGACCCAGGTTCCTCATCATTACCATATTTTGGGGAGCAGCTTGAAGGTGGTAACCATATATTATTTTTCTTTGTAGCCCTAATATCCAACACATTAAAAAAACACATAATAGGTTGGAAGCTCCTCGAGGGCAAGAAAATGTTTTTGTGTTCACTGTTGCACCCTAGTATCTGGATATTACATCATTTAGTATAAATAATAAATATTTCTTCAGTAAATAAATGGATATAAAGTTTGTTGCATGAATGAATGAAATATGGATACTAATTTCTGCCCTAATAGTCACAGGGTATTGAGAGGGTCATACAAAAACATATATGTGACTGGATTTTATAAATTGAACAAATTTAAGGTGTTCCTATTGTTATAGTTCAAGCAGAACATGCTGGTTTCATTATCTTTGCTTTTAATTGCATTTATAAATACAACTATAGCATTTTGAATCATTCCATCTGCTTTCATCTGCTTAGACAGAAACTAATTAAAGGCTGTTTAGCTCTAAATAGCTTTCTATACTTTGAGCTAGAAATGGATTTTCCCCATTTGATATCTAATTAATTAAAAAAAAATCTAGGACTAAAGACTAGACATATGTACCATTAGGTTGACTACCACAATATTTTATCAAGGTTGATTATAAAAATATTTTATTATTTTCAAGAAATACGGCTCTTTGAAGGCTCTGGGTTTTTCTGAACCTGTTATGAGGGGTTAAATGCTGTCACAAAGAGCATTCAATTTGATGTATAGGGCGTATTATCACAGGGAAGTGTACTGTCATATGGCATTATGACACTTGAACTCCAGGGAGAAATTTGGGTCGAGTGCCTGGTTAATATGTTCTCGCCATCTTCCTGAAGCTGCTTAATGCTTGCTGTGTTTTGACCCTAATTCTCCTAAAGCACATTTCTCCTCCCTCCTACCATGTTTTGAACTCCCACTGATGCATCATTAAAAGTTGGGATAGATCCTGGGAGACCATGAAACCATTTCTTTGGATTTTACATTTAATTCTATCTGAACTTCTAAAAGGTGAATGGGACAACTATTTTTAACTGCCTTTAATGAAACATATTTAATTTCTTCAATCATGTGGTCAGAACTTCTTACAATAAATGAAATACAAGCTATTATGGTTTAAATTCATTTTGTTTACTGACCTCAGAGGAAAAAAAGAAAGCTTGCCACGATACCCTGAAATGTTTATATCTGATAGCTCCATTATAATAAATTTATTTGGATTGCACAGATCCAGCTACAATGTGAGCCACATGATATCTCCAAATGGATCATAAAATTAAAAAAAATATATGGTTGTCCCAAGTGCCAAAATGGCAAGTGATAAAGCTTTTCTAACTCTTGTAAGATCTCTAGGCTACTTCTTAGAATAAATAATCTGTGCTCTTGAGGAATAGACAGAGGTGATCTGTGGGTCCCATGCTCCTTCTTAGATACTCTGAAATGACCCTTTAACTTGAGTGATATTTGGTGAATCCCAGGAAGCTGCCCTCCCAAAAGCTCCGTCCCTTAACATCTGGCTATTTCCTTTCCCTCAAAATTTGCCCTCATTGAACAAGATTTGCCCTCTATTGCTAAGTTATTGATGCTAAAATATGAGGATGGAAATTGAAATAGCCAGTGATATGATGTTGTGAGCCTGGATATTTGAAATCTGGTGGCTGAGACATCAAGTAACAAATATATTCATTTTGATTTAAATATCTAAGAATCATGTAGATACTGCTTAAGCCCACTTGATAGGAACTCTTCATTCAGAAGAGAAAGACCACTGCTAGGCAACTTCAGTCTCATAAGAATTGGCAGTCAACCATGATTTTTCACTGTGACTGTTACTCTAATTTCTGGCTGATTCCTTAGAGACAGTGTTGTCTGAAATAAAACATTTGGTCAATTAAGTGCCGCAGTCACTATTCCTCTTCTCTTCTCCTTCTTCTTCCTCTCTACAGTCCACCTAGACCATTTATGAAGGACTGGTTTTTGTGTCTTCTGTTCGTTTAAAACAGGGATTTTTTTTTGTGTGTGTGTGTTTGTTTGTTTTAAGTGGGCTCCACGCTAGGCTTGAACTCATGACCCTGAGATCAAGACCTGAGATCAAGAGTGAGATGCTTAACTGACTGAGCTACTTAGGATCCCTCTAAAATAGGGTTTAAAATGGAATAAAAACCAGTTTCCAAAAAATCTATAACTCTGACAAAGCTGTGGGAGCTTTTTAAGGATTTAGAAATAGGTAGTTAGCAATAGGTTACATATCACATTGTTTAGACCAGATTGCCCATCTGGGCAAAGTTTCTAATTTTCCAACTTGAAAATTGTACTACATATATGTGGGAATTCTTGCTTAGAGGCTGATATTCATTTGAAGTTGACAAAAGAATATGTATCTATTTAACAAATACAACCCACTTTATTTTTAAATAGTGCCATCTCTAACAACTTTGGTATTGCCTTTGTGGATATGATAGAACAAATGAAGTATTTTATTAGTATTAATATTTATAGAAAACATGGGGGAATGAAGAAATAATTTGAATGGCCCAGCCAATGAATTATCAAATCATATATACAGATTTTGAGTAAGGAAACACAGAAAATGAGGTAACCCCAAAATATAGGTGGTTGCCATTACTTCTGGTCCAAGTCTCGGCAGTGACACAGTGAATAAAGTCAATACTATTAGACCAAGTATTCTGGGGTGGATAGAGAAGTGCAGAGCAAGCGGAGGATGCAGGATTAGAGACCACCACATAGCTGCTGAAGAAGAGATTCTGTGGTTGGGATTTGTTTTACTCTCTCCCCACTTTCATCCCCTAGGGTCATTCTAGATCTCAATTCTCTTTCCTTGTTTATACCACTGCTATACTTGATCCTGGTGTGTTCCTATTGCTTACTAGGCAAACACAAGTGCTTAGGCAGTCTCTGTCACTGAGACCTCACTAGTATTTGATGGTAGAAATAAATGCCTTGAGTTGTTTAAACTTTAACA
The DNA here is from genome assembly GCF_011800145.1 of Mirounga leonina. Taxonomy (NCBI): domain Eukaryota; kingdom Metazoa; phylum Chordata; class Mammalia; order Carnivora; family Phocidae; genus Mirounga; species Mirounga leonina. The sequence goes on along the minus strand of NW_023270377.1, from coordinate 52,463,944 downwards.
TATGCTCATTGGTTACCATATAGGTATAAGAAATGCGGTGATTGTGACCCAAGCCCCTGATTTTCTATTTCTATATTCCTCTTTCCTTGGGTCTATCCCCTAGTCTTTGACTTCTTTTTGTACTTCTTTTCCTCTTCTTCCACACCTTTCCTTCTTTAATTGTCTTCTGTACTTTTATTGGTTCTTCTTTCATTGATCCTTCTCAATTTCCATTTTTAACTTTTTTTCCCTGCTCAATACTTTTACTACTATCCCTGGACAAACCCAACTCCCAAATAATAATATAACTAAGGGGAGCACTGAGCACACACAACAGCAATACTGGAACATTTACAATACCTACCAACTGTGTCATTAGCTCAAGACAGAAAATAAGCTGAAAGAATGGAGTGACTCTAACTTCCATTGTTTTATCATCTTGTGTATAAGTTCTGCTGTGCTTAAGGAGCATAATTCAGGTAATAAAACCTTTGGCAGGGTGTTGTTTCATAGAGGCAACAATATCCTGTAGAAAATGAAACCAGGCAGGAAGTCAGGAGATGATGGATCCTGTTCTTCCAAACACTGGGTAACCTCCGGTAAATAAGTCCTGCACTGTGGACCCTGCCTCGGTTTGCTATTTTGTAAACCCTAATATCTGATAGACCTGTGTGAAGGATTAATTAGATAATATACATAAAAATACTTTGTTCTTTAGAAGGGGAGAACTGTGATGGAATAATCCAGTATTTATCATCTGTTCATCAGATAACATGATTTGGTGATTCTATCACACAAAGAACAAACGTTTTTATTATCAAATTTGGGTTAACTCACTCCTAGGCTGCAGAGCTGTTGGAACCACCATTCCTGGGACCTAATCAATAATTGTCCTTTCCTAAATAGTCTTTTGGCTTACGAGACTTTCTGAAACTTCTTATAGTAGTTGATTTGCTCTTCTCCAAAGCCCTGAGCAGCCACAAGAAAGCATTCTTAAGTCTTCTCCTAAAATTCTACAATTTGAAGAGCAGAAGAGAATCAGAAGTGCGTGTGTGCATGCGTGCATGTGCGCGTGTGCACGTGTGGGTGCTTCCAACAACAGAGAGGTCCCTAAAGAGAGAGTCAAACATTGAGAAAGGGATATATGCTCTTAGTCTCCTTTCATAGACCTTGTTCCTCAATTAGTCACTGAAACAAGATGACTTCTCCATATTGGGCCTGAGGGGCAGTTGTGAGTGTGTGAAAACCTTTTAAACATCCAATTTCATGGTGTACATGCTAGAAAAATGATTTTTTTCTCTTCTTTCTGAATCATTCAGTTTGAACCTACTCAGAAAAACTGCTGATTCATTGGACTATGAAATACAGACTCTTCTTAAGAGGCATTTCCTGTAGTAGCCCATTTCCACTTATGTAACGCTCTTCTGCTAGTCAATTCATAGCTCTTTAAAAAGTTCCCTTAAAATCCTCAAGTTCACTTGTAACTCTGAGGGGAACTCTACACAGACCTTCAAAAATCAAAATCTTTTATGACTGAACACATTTCCAGATTCATTTAATAATGCCACTCTCAGAAAACTTCACCTTTTTGACCCTTCCCTCCCCTTTGCTGCGGTAAAAGAATATAAAAAAGTCTTTAATAAACAACTTTAAGCATTCCTTCACTGAAAAAGTCTGTAGCAAAAACCAAACATAAAATGAATAAAAAGGTAATAAACTCAGTATTTTAGGTCCATTTCTCAATTTTTTTCTAAACACATTATGACCAAGTAGCCTCTACTTCACTTTCATGCATATATACATATATATATATATATATATATATATTTACACACACACACATATATATATACTTAAATGTATATATTTTAACAACATGGAATGGTAACATCAAATGCTTAGGTTCCGTGCAAACACATAACCCTTCCTGTGAAGGAAACATATTAATATTATAAAAACAAATCATGGAGAGTAACATGCAACAGCTGAGGGGAGGAGAATGGGGTTGGGGCAGGGGACCCAGAGAAACACAAAGAATGTAAAGAACAAAAAGTGTCATTGACCTGATTTGTCAGAGCTGTTGCCTGTGATTGGAGTGATGGAGCAGCTGGGATTAGCCTTTGCGCTGTCCTTGGAAGAAACCATTTTGGGTTTATTTTTCGTTGCCTCTAGTGCTTTGACCTTCTTGGCATGTTTACTTCCTTTGTAGTGGGCCTCGGCCTGGCTCTACAAAGGAGAACAAATCAGGCTCATTTTTTTGCTATTTACAAACACCACAATGGATGATCATGCAGGAAAATATACATTCAATCATAGGCACCACGGACATTTACTACTCAACACTCAACTATGTTTCTGGCATTTAATGAAGTGGTAGACCAGTTCCTAAGGGGGTTTTGCGATTGAAACCTTCTCTACAGCACAGAGGACCTGTATCTTTAAAAACCAGACATTATTATGAGTGGACAACAGGGCCAGGGCACAACTGTGATGCCTTGTGCCCTCCCGCCACTGCCCGTTGGGGATACTTTCAAACATTGAGCTGGCAACAAGCTGCTGTGAGTGTCCTTCCACAGACATTCCATTTTGTTTCCCTTCAGCTAAAAACCTGCTTGCCCTGCATCTACTTTTGTCTAGGCTCTGCTCTCTCCGAGAGCAACTGATGTAACACAGCAACCTGCTGGTGAGTGGAAATGGAGCTACATTTTAGAGTCGTCTACGTGTGCTTCATGCAGCATTTTGAAGATCCCAGTTCCAAGAATGGATAATTTAAGCCACAAAGGAAGGACAATCCTTGTTTCTAATCTCAGAAGTGATTCTGAAGTCAAAGCAGTTAGTGTTACATTCACTTATACGCAAAGCACAGGTGGAACTGTGACTTGGATACTAGCTCAAAAGGAAGAAAAGGGATCAAGACAAGTGCCTACTAAAAATCTTTAAAAGACAAAAACAAATTACAGAAAACAAAACATTTAATTAATTTATTGGCATTTGGAAATTTTCTCTCTGCCTAAAGAATAAGGATTTTATATTTTGGGCATCTAGCACGGATACACATATTAACAAAAGAATCTAAGTATATTTGCTTCAATTTCATTTTGAGTAGACCCTGAAAATAAAAACATGCATTTGGCAAAAAAAAAAAAAACAAATTGAGACATATATGGCATATTAGCTTAGTTATAAAGATGAAATGGATGATAAACTTATCATAAAATGAGTTCTCATTACAAAATTTCTAAAATAATAACTTTTTTTAATGTCAGTTTTCCTTATACACCTGTATGCACTTGAAGATGATTATACTAATGTTTTCATTCATTTTCCTCAGCAAGCAGAATACAGGTGGTGTGTGTGTGTGTGTGTGTCTGTATGTGAGCACATGTGTAAGTAGGTGGGTAGAAGTGACAACGGACAAAACGAGCCAGGTTTTAATTCTATATTTCAACTAAAGGGGGATGTATGTGATTTCCTTAGCATAGAACCCTGACTACCCGAGGTCAATAGCCTTATATTGACTGCACACACTACCTAAGTTCCTGAATATCTTTTCATAAATATCATTGTAGATCATCACTGACTTGTAATTGCTCTTAGTTGGTTGGCTCAAGGACTTCTCATAGTATTCTCTGTCCGGCTGGAAAAAATAACGGTCCCAAGGGAGGAGAAAAGTGGAACATAAGTTCTTTACTTATTAGGAGCCAAGAATGCTTAAATCCAGTTAAGGTAGATGGTTGGATACAAATAAGAAAATATACAAATAAAAACTTAGAAGTTGATAACGTGAAGTGATAATAATAGTGACTAATATTATTGAATGTGCCAAGCACAGTTCTAAATGTATTACGTGTATTAGCTCATTTAGTCCTCATAATACTCTGTGAGGTAGGTACCATTATTAATCAGCATTTTACAGACGGAAAACTAGGCACAGAGAAGTTAAATAACATTGAAAGTCACACAGGTAGCTGTAGAAGCCATTTTGTCGATCTGAAATGCTTACATGGACACCCCTATTTAACTGTACGCCCACACATTTACATACACATACTCACACTAAGTTAACATTATAATTTTAATAAAAGGAAAAAATACACACAAAGAAGCCACACTGCTTTTAATGACTCAGTGAAGATTATGTCTTAACAGAAGTTTCTATGAGTAGGAAAAATCGACTGAATTCATGGGAAATATATTAGCATTGTACATTAGGCCTGCTCCTTCCTGAAGAGCTAAGGAAGTCCCATCTTTTGGGTATACAACAATTTCTACATGATACCAGGAGACCTAACAACTCATCTTTCCAAGTATACTAAATAGTGTGATTTACTTTAGTGCCCTCCGGCTAAAGAAACATATGGTTCTCTAAATAAAACCTCCTAGCACTAGATAAGCGGAGTGTCATTTCCTCATTACAATTTCCTGGCATCACTGCAGAAAGTTAACAGCATCAATTAGCACTTGAGATAAAGATCCAGCTAAGTGACACCTCACTGGATGCCAAGATGGAAAGAACTCTTCATAGCCACGATCCACTTTCCTTTTGAGTTCTGGGGCACGGAGAGAAGTGCAACAAGGGAGCTTAGCTTCTACTCGATGTTATTTGGGAAGGACTTGTGGAATAAAGATAGTGGCAGGCACCACTCACTCACATTTGGCATCTTTCCAATTCCTATGTGGTATTCTTGGTAGGAGCACTTTGCTATCCTCAGTCCTGTATCTGAGGCAGTGTCAATGGCTTCTAAATCCTGGGCAAATCTTCAAGTGAAACTGAGACACTGTTAAATAGTAACACGATTAACCTGACTTCCTTATCTAGGACTCTTCTTCGTTGAGGAGCGAAAGAAACAAGGACAAGAGCTAGAAAACCCATGAACTAGGCAGCACAAATCAAGCCCAATCGACAACGGCTCTTGTGTCACTTCCGAGAGACCTGGTTGACCAAGCTGACTTACTTTACACCTCAGCGACTGAACAGGAGACACGTATTTGTCTAGCTCTAATGGTCTGCTTTCTGCTTCTCCACCAAAAGTGCTGTTGTGCCCCTGACTGGCAATGGTCCAAGAAACCTTTCTTGCCAAGAACTGTTGGAATTCGAGAGTTGCCTAAGCCACCATATTGACCTCCACAAGAGAATTCCTCAGGATCGAGATTCTTGTCTCACAGGTCACCCCAGGAGCAACCAGACCATGTACTGGTAGAGGAAGAGCTTTGACAGGAGATGACATCCTGGAATTTTCTCTTCTGTTTATCTCCATGTTTGTTACTAAAGGCTTTTGCTTTCATAAATCCTCTCCATCTCTCAGGACCCCACTGGTCCAAACAAAAAAGATAAAGAATGGGATGATGTATTGCTTTAAAAATAAAAACATGTCTGGGCAGAAGATATGAACAGACATTTTTCCAAAGAAGACATCCAAATGGCCAACAGACACATGAAAAAGTGCTCAATATCGCCCGGCATCAGGGAAATCCAAATCAAAACCTCAATGAGATACCACCTCACACCAGTCAGAATGGCTAAAATTAACAAGTCAGGAAATGACAGATGTTGGCGGGGATGCGGAGAAAGGGGGATCCTCCTACACTGTTGGTGGGAATGCAAGCTGGTGCAGCCACTCTGGAAAACAGGATGGAGCTTCCTCAAAAAGTTGAAAATAGAGCTACCATATGATCCAGCAATTGCACTACTGGGTATTTACCCCAAAGATAGAAAAGTAGGGATCTGAAAGGGTACGTGCACCCCAATGTTTATAGCAGCAATGTCCACAATAGCCAAACTGTGGAAAGAGCCAAGATGTCCATCAACAGATGAATGGATAAAGAAGATGTGGTGTATATATATATACAATGGAATATTATGCAGCCATCAAAAGGAATGAGATCTTGCCATTTGCAATGACGTGGATGGAACTGGAGGGTATTATGCTGAGTGAAATAAGTCAAACAGAGAAAGACATGTATCATATGACCTCACTGATATGAGGAATTCTTAATCTCAGGAAACAAACTGAGGGTTGCTGGAGTGGGGGGTGGGGGGAGGGATGGGGTGACTGGGTGATAGACACTGGGGAGGGTATGTGCTCTGGTAAGCGCTGTGAATTGTGCAAGACTGCTGAATCTCAGATCTGTACCTCTGAAACAAATAATGCAATATATGTTAAGAAAAAAAAAATAATAAGAAGAAGGTAGCAGGAGGGGAAGAATGAAGGGGGGGATATCGGAGGGGTAGACGAACCATGAGAGATGATGGACTCTGAAAAACAAACTGAGGGTTCTAGAGGGGAGGGGGGTGGGAGGATGGGTTAGCCTGGTGATGGGTATTGAGGAGGGCACATTCTGCATGGAGCACTGGGTGTTATGCACAAACAATGAATCATGGAACACTACATCTAAAACTAATGATGTAATGTATGGGGATTAACATAAGAATAAAAAAATAAAAAAATAAATTAAAAAAAAGAAAATTGAGAAAAAAATAAAATAAAAATAAAAACATAACACTAAAAATTTCTAAAATTCACTGTGCTCCCATTTCTGGTTTTTACCTTATTTCTAATTTGGACTTCAGAGACATGCCTAGGATCTTGAAACACGATGTTAAACTGTGTTCACCTTGTATAGAAAGGACACTCCCAAGCACAAACTTACAAAGTGTCTGGGGAAGAGCAATGTTACTAGAGAAAGTCCTCAACCATTTATCTACCAGTGGAACTCATCTTGTTGCATTTAAAAAGTAATTAGAACTCTTCCCTTCGTTAAAGAAAGTGCATCATTCAAACTTGGTGCCTAATTTTCTGAGACCTTAGATTTCAGGATGTTAAGCAGCGTTATATGGGAAATAGCAGAGGTCAGTTAATTTTCAGAGAAGCTCTATACACTAAAATGTCAAATAAAAAAAGATATCAAATGAACCACCATAAGAACAGGCTACACCAACAAGGGGAAAACGTTCTTATTATTGCACAAAGAATTATTTAGCACCTGCCATGTGCTAGACATTGAGAAAGATTAAAACCAAAGACCCCTACTCACAAGAGTGGTTGGAAAGAAAGACGTGCATGCAAATAACTACAACTCAAAGCAGAGAGTGGAATTATAAAATGGGATGTAAAGAGCAACAAAGAAGCCTAGAAGTTATAGGAGAGGTAAATCTCTCTGGATTGGAGGTGATGATGGAAGCTTCAGGAAAAAGAGGCATCACAGCTGGGGCCTGCCCTGGGGGGCAGGGTTCTAAAGCAGCAGAAGGGCGGAGGGGGGGATATTTCAGGCAAAGGGAACAGCATGTGCTAGGGTAGTGAGGTCCTGTGAACTTTGCCGTATTCCCTGGGCACATCCGCTTCTCAGCATCACTAGAGCACAGATACATAAAAGGAACAACAGGGAAAGGCTGCTGCATCATGCTACCCTGAAAGTTATTATCCCTTGTAAAACAGAAAATGTATAAGAGTGTTCTACAATTAAAACAACAAATGTTCTTTTGGTAGGCCTCTTATAGAGGAAATGGTTATAAAGTGAGATGTGGCTTTTGCATCACAGACTTTATCCTCTGCTCCAAAGTATAATCCTATATTAAAACAACAACTAAATTATTTATACTGAAGCTTTAATAATTGTTTGAGATAAAAGCATGGCACTTAAAAATGCTACAGTTAAGCATATTAAGGAACAAACTAAAGATTACTGAGTATTAGCTAAATAACTATTTGAATTTTTCCTTTAACATAGACTATTATTAACGATTAAAAGGCTGTTCGCATACACTTGCTGCGCTGACAAACTCACACCCTCTCAGAGACAAAGCTACAGCGTATGAAACATAAGATGCACCCAAGAACAAGGCTTACTTAACCCAGAGATGGCTGGTAAATCTTTCTGCTGCTATGTGCCATTGTTAGGCCTACAATATCAGTAATGACATACCACCGGTTTTGATACTCATTTCATTCAATCCTCGACCTATTGAGATCTGTTGAAAACAATGTCTAGACAAAAATCATAACCAATATGAGGTTTATAGCGTAGAAGGACATAACGTTTTTGCTAATTTCTAGTTTATAGCTAAGTGAAACACACCAGGTTGCTAGAGCCTGTCCGGAGTTTGCCACATTGCAGAGCTCAGGAGTGAGCGAATGGTGGTGATCTCTGGATTCCTGCGAGGCCAGGGTTCGAACTGGCCACGGCCTTTCATATTCAATGGCTTTACTGTACGTATGCAGAAAATCCCATCAACTCCAAATATTTCTAGATTACTGAAGAGAAAAGCAGTGGCTCTCCAGGAAGAAATGATGTGCATGCTAGACTGTAACGCTCTTTGGGCCTGATTTACATTCTATCGAATATCATTAGACAGAAGTGGAGTTCTTCAGCCACGGCTACTTTAAAATGCCACTATTTGAATACATGAGCATCACATATATATTTGTTCACATTATCAAAACGTTCCATGTAGGCAAATTAACTCATTTCTTAAGATGCCACGATCTTTCGTGGGCTTCAAGTTATCCAGTTAATTTTTCAAATGCAGCCAGTTAAAATCTTGATGCTAGTGTTTCTGGTGCACGATTCACTGGTGGAATTACTTTACACATTGAAACATGGAGAAGCTATAAATGGACCTAACAACTATGACAGAATTTATATAATGAATTAGAAAAACACTATAGTTTGAGTTTAAAATCATCTGGAATACAGCAAAAAGTGGCTTTTTTAAAAAAAAAGAAAAAGTGCTTTTTTAAAAAAATAAAATACAATTGTCTCTTGCAAGTGAACAAAATTTTGCATCATTTTCCCAGCGAGTTTTATTTATTTATTTTTTTTTTAAAAGATTTTATTTATTTATTTGAGACAGAGAGAATGAGAAAGAGAGCACATGAGAGGGGGGAGGGTCCAAGGGAGAAGCAGACTCCCTGCCGAGCAGGGAGCCCGATGCGGGACTCCATCCTGGGACTCCAGGATCATGACCTGAGCCGAAGGCAGTCGCTTAACCAACTGAGCCACCCAGGCGCCCTCCAGCGAGTTTTATATCTCAGTTGGATAAAGGTGGATTATTAGTTTTAGATGATTCCCAGCAATCTAAGATTCTTCCCCTCAATATCCAACTATACCCTATGTTTCTAGTTTAGGATTGAGTACAGCAGGGCATTAAAGAGACAGTTAGTTATATGAGCTTGACTATGTCAGCTGTGATCTGAGCCCCAAATCTTTTCAAATGAAACCAAACCATTTCATTTCATTGAATTCTGCTCTCTCCTCCTGTTCTCTCCTTTTTTTCAAATTAGGCCACAGTTAAGAAACACCTCAACCATATATATGTGTCAAGGTAAAGTTTGTCCCAGAATATTAATTTCCAAATTCTATTCATGAATATTGCAAATTATAGACATTGTATTTTGAAAAAGATTCCCCCCCCACCAATCTAAGGGAAAGAGGTTTATGAGAATTTTTTTTCAACATAAATAATGGACTAGAAAATGAGATTTATTTAATGCTACAATTTCTTTAACATCATCAGAATTTAGTTAGGAATTCCACAGAAAGTATCTGAAATGCTTACCGTAAGAAAATAAGACTGCTTACTTCTCCATTTCATATTACATTACAATTTTGAAGGGTATATTTACTTTGCCTTCTGGGTTGGGGGTCCATATCTGAGTCAATTTAATGATAAATGTATGTGTAAACTCCTACTACTTGCTCTGGAGTTCAGTTGAGGCAAGATGAAGATTAAATAAACTCTGGCGAAATATGCCCTTAACTTCTCTCCCAAATCCTAAGGGGAGCAAATCATGAACTCCACACAGAATGCATTTATAATCTAGATTCTCTAAGTTATTATGCCAAAAATGGGAAAATTAGTGTTCTGTACACTAACATAATCTTGAATATGAAATAATGAGAACATTTATAATTTATAAAAATATCTAATTTTCTCAAAGAATTATGCATATGAGGACCTAATGTGTTAGAACTTTTAAATCTTAGAATTTTTATGAAACACATAGATACCATCTTTTATTTTCTATATAATATACTATAAAACATTAAGGATTTGGTAATAATTACTTAATATTCTTAAGTCATTTATTTTATGATTTTCCCCAAAGTATTCCAAGTAGAAATTGTCTACCTCTCCCTAATTACTTTCACATTTGATATTAAACTGGGAAATTTTAGTTAATAATTCTCAGCTACCTTGAAATATAAAGAAAGGTATCCCAGAGTTTATAGTGATTTCCCAGTTACATTCTAAGTATCTAACATGTGTGAGAGTGCTGCTATCTTTCAGTGGGGAAATGGATTGCCATTATGTGCTTTATAAGAGCGATTTTTGGTACTCAATGATAAGTAATGCAATATAATTCAAATCTACGCATTAAAGCTGTGACTCTCCAGCGAACTAATTCAAGTCTTCTGATGGTCTTTTAAATTAGGCTTCCAGGCTTCCACACATTAATTTTTAATCAGTCTAGAAGGTATTACATTTACTTCCATTTCCATATTAAGGACATTTACATAAATGATACAAAATAAATCGAAAATTAGAATTTGCATTATGTCTCCTTATATTTGATATATAATATCCCTAAAGTAGACAAAAGTGGCAAAGTAACTTTGAAAGTGCAATGACCAGAAAATTGGTTGAAGAATGGCTTTAGTAATATATATGTTTAATATATTATTTATTTACCGTTACTCTTTTGAAAAATCTCTTTTACAGAATGGTTCATTGTAAAACTCATACCCCAAGGCCCTAAACCAATTTTTAAAACTGAGCAGACATTTTATAATTCAAAATTAAGTGAACATGTAAATGTAAAGATTAATACCATATCCTTTCAAAACATACGGATAAAACTAAGAAAAAACAATGAAACTGTACATATTTACCAGTCACTTAGTGAACCTGAGTCATACTAAGGTTGTCATTACTCTAAAGCACCAGATTAAACTAGAAATTTTCATTCCCGATTAATCTGGTCAACCTTCTCACATTTGTGATATTGGTCTCCTGGAGGCAATACTAAAATAAAAATGCCTTTGACTTTGATTTACCCATAAATATCAAAATATTTCAATATAATCAGCCAAGTGGACTTCTAGTTTCTGATTCTGTGTGATGTTGTCTATAAGTTCTATTCACCAATAATAATCACAATATAGGTTGTTCACATAATGTACGATAATCTTTAATGTGAACTGTCTTACTCATCTTTGAGTCTTCTGAAGTACCTATTGTATAGTACAGACTCAGTAAAAAGTTTTTGAATTGAATGTAATATAAATGGGACAGAGTAGGGAAAATCTTCTAAAAGCAGGAATTTAAAGCTGAGAGTCCATTCATTCTTTCATTAAACAAATGCATATTGAAAACAAAAATATTATGTATCAGGCATCATTATTCTAAGTGTTGTGGGATGCAGGTCTAGTAAAACTTACATTCTAGCATGGGAGATTGATAATAAAATATAAATTTATATATATATATAGTTAGGTGATTAAGTTAAGTGATAAGTGATACATTTATGAATATGTTAGGACATGCTATAAAAACAATCAGTAAAGGTAAGAAGAGTAGACTCTGATGGGATGGGGTACCATTTTAGGTATTGAGATAAGTCTTTCTATTGAGTGGACGTTTGCAAAGAGACCTAAATGAAGTGAGGGATTTAACCAGGTAGATAGATGGTAGAAAAGCATTTCAGGTCCAATGAACAGCAAATGGCCATTGTAAGGATTCTGACTTTAATCTGAGGAGTTGGGAAACCCTGCAGTGTTTTGAACAGACAAGTAACCTTGTTTGACTTCTGTTTATAAAATGATCACTCTGGTTCTTGAGTGGAGGACAAGCTATGTGTGTATGGTGAGGAGACTGGGGTTGAGGCAAAGTTTAAAAGGAGTCTGTTTCAATCATTCAGGCAAGAGATAAAAAGGGTTCAAAATCAAATCTGATAGCAGCAAAGACCTACTAAAAGGAAAGAATAGACAGGAGAGTAAGACCTAGAAAGTTCTTACCATAGCAAGACAGGAAGTAATGGGGTTCTTAAATACACAGATTTCAAATTTCAGAGGCACTACAAACCAAAAGCCAGAGCTTTTTATAGAAATAGGAGCTATTCCTCGTATTATGGCAAGTGTCTCAATCCAGAGATATGTTCCTTTTTGCCTTCCCCAAGTCTGTCATCCCTTTTCTTTTTCACATTTATATTCAATCCTCCTCTCCCAAATAAATCCTTATGATCAAGGTCTAAACAAGCTCTAATCTCCCCAACCCCAAATGAATCATCTTTCAACACACATTCACCCCTAACTTTTCACCCTATCACTCTGCTCCCTTTCACAGACTAATTTGTTAAATTGTATGCACATCTTCATTTTCTTTACTTGAATCTGGTCCATCTTAATTCCCTGAAACAGATATCACGAAGACACTGGTGCCCTACATGCCAAAACCAAGAACATCTTCCATTCCTCATCTTGCTTGAGCAATAGGGTACACCTGACCCTGCTGACCTCTTGCCTCTTCTTTGGAAGGCATTCTTTTCCAGGCTCTTTCCTAGGTGGGCATTCCCCCACTTTCCTTTCAGAAGCATTCGCAGGCTCGTCCTCCTCCGCTTAGTCATTGAATGTTGAGATATTCCAAAGTTCAGTTGTAGGCCTTCTTGTCTTCTCACACAAACCTTCCAATCAAGAGATCAGTCTTATTCCCTAACCACCTCTATGCCAATAATTTCCTGGTTTCTACCCCTCCAGTCTACATCTCTCTTCTGAGCTCCAGACCTAGACTATTCACTTGGATAACTGAAAGCACTTTAAACATAAGTTCAAAACTAAACTCCTGTTATACCAGACAAGTGATTCACTCAAAGGCCCCTCTTGCTCTCTTGCAATCTGTTCTCCACATGGCAGGCAGTCAGAGTGATATTTTCAAAATGGAAATCTGATCATGTCATCCCTCTGCTTAAGATCACTATTCGTGGTTTAAAATCTAAAATGATCATATGCAAGACCTACATGGCCTACTTCTTACCTACCTCTAGTTTCATTTGGTAGCAGTTCTCTGTCATTCTCTGAGGAACTGAAATAGTGTGTGGTTGGAATATAATCATGGTACCATCCTTTTGCACATGCCTAAAACACTATCCCTTTTCTCTTTTCCTAATTAATTCCTATTTATCCTACCGAAGCCAGCCCAAACATTTCTTCCTTAGGAAGCCTTTCATGATGCCCCAGAACAGGCCACGTCCTAACTCTTTAAATTCCTCTCTTCATAGCACACCTCACAACTAAAAACAAATTATTTATTTTTTTATAATTTGATTAATGCATGTCTTCCCCCACTAGACAATAACCTGCATTAGGCTTGTACTTATAAGATTTTTGCTCTTCGTATCTCTTGTACTTAGCACATTGCCTGAGATATTCTAGGCATTTCATAGATACTGTTTCCATGGACAGATGAACGAATGAAATGGGAGAAAGAATCTTTATTATTTGGCAAAGAATTAAAGTAAGGGTTGAAGAAGAAAAGTAATTAGAGTTTACTCTAAAAGTTTCAGGCCCAAATGACTGGGAAAATGGTGAAATGATTAACGAAAAAATGCAATTATGGTGGGATGAGTAAATGTGCCAAGGAAAATGAAAACTCAGTTTGGGCATCTTCTATTTAGGCTGCTAATGGTGGCAATGCTGAGGTCCAACAAAAAATTGGAAATGCAAATGGTAGTTGACCAGAGGCTGGGGCTAGAGGCACCCATTTGGGAACCACGTGGTAAGATGATAGATGCAACTCTCTGGGGATGGATGAAATTCCCGAGGAATTAAGTACAGAGGGGAGAAAACCTATTTGAGGAAAGAATCTTGAGAAACAGCTGTATTTAATAGATAAGATGAGGAAGAGAAGTCTGCACGAGGTACAGAAAACCCACCAAAAAAGCTGGATATACAAGAAAGTAATCAAACACAGAAGTCAAGGGAAGTAAAAAGGAAAGGTAATTAAAGGAACAAAGGAAAAATAAAAATACATATACACAGCTATCAAAGACAAACTATTGTCTTACTGAAGTACGCTAACATCTTAAATGTTAAAATACTTTTCTATAACTTCAAAATAACCTTATAAAATAACTGGAAAATAATGTAATATGAGGTCTTTGTGTCCTGGAAGAATATCTGATAGTGTTGCTCAGGATGGTGGTGGCCATGTTTGTGTGAAATAAAGATACTGCCCCAGGAACTCATAGTGCCTCACCCATCACTTCAAAGAACTGAGGAATGCAGAGCCATAGAGAGAACACAGCAGCCTGAAGACTGCAAACACACGTCAGGTTACAAAAATTACTCTGAATTCAATAATAAAAATAGTGACAGATAGTTAACATTCATTGTTTGCTGTGTACCAGACACTGTGCTAAGTACTTTATGGACAGCATCTCATTTAATCCTCTCAAAACCATGTGAGGCAAGTATTATTAGCCCAAGAGACTCTGAAAAGTTAAGTAAATGTCCAATATCTCACTGTCAGGAATGAAAGACTCTGGATTCAAACCCAGGATTAAAAGATTAGACTCTTAACCAGTACATCATTGAAGCAAACCCCAAACCCTTCACAGGAGAAGATCCAAAACAGAATAGACTTTCTCCTTTAGTCATTCTGGTATAGGATGACTTTCATTTCCTTAGGATAATCTAGAGGTGAAAACAGTTCTGGGGATGTGCCCTTTAAGGTCATGTAAGGTATAGTTTTCCTTGTAGAGAATGAATTCAGTAATTCTCAACCAATCTCTGGGTGTCATGAGTTAAGAGAAAAAAAAATTCCCTTTAGGACCACTTATTAATTAAAGAAATAGATATACACGCTCCCTGCTAGGCACTAGGGAGACAGCAATACACGAAACATACTCACTCCCTGTTCTTATGGAGCCAACAATTGTGTGTGTGTGTGTGCGTGCTAAAAACAGATATTAAACAGTCACATAAATAAAGATCTCTTTACCAACTGTGATACAGTTCATAAAGACAAATTAGTGGATGTTATAAATTTATTCCTGGGAATGGGGCTAGTTTAGACCAGGGAGTCTAGAGAAGCTTCTCTGAGGAGGAGACATTTAGGTGACACCTCAAAGAGGGGTATGGACTAGAACAGAGTGGGAGGGCAAAAGCAGCTTGGTAGATTTACAGAAATAAACAGAAGCCATTGTGGCTGCAGTGTGATGAGTAAAGGGGCAAGTGGTAAGAACTAGACTAGAAAGGTGCATAACTGGTTAGAAACCTGAATTTTAAGCATTCTAGGTGAATAACAGAGTGAAGATTTTGGTGTAAAGAGGTGCCATAATCACGGGGATGCGGAGAAACGGGAACTCTCCTACACTGTTGGTGGGAATCCAAGCTGGTGCAGCCACTCTGGAAAACAGAATGGAGGTTCCTCAAAAAGTTGAATATAGAGCTACCATATGATCCAGCAATTGCACTACTGCGTATTTACCCCAAAGATACAAATGTAGGGATCTGAAGGGGTACATGCACCCCAATGTTTATAGCAATAGCCAAACTATGGAAAGAGCCAAGATGTCCATCAACAGATGAATGGATAAAGAAGATGTGGTGTATATATATATATAATGGAATATTATGCAGCCATCAAAAGGAATGAAATCTTGCCATTTGCAATGACGTGGATGGAACTGGAGGGTATTATGCTGAGCGAAATAAGTCAATCAGAGAAAGACATGTATCATATGACTCATTGATATGAGGAATTCTTAATCTCAGGAAACAAACTGAGGGTTGCTAGAGTGGTGGGGGGTGGGAGGGATGGGATGGCTGGGTGATAGACATTGGGGAGGGTATGTGCTATGGTGAGCACTGTGAATTGTGTTAAGATTGTTGAATCACAGACCTGTACCTCTGAAACAAATAATACATTATATGTTAAAAAGAAAAAGAAGAAGATAGCAGGAGGGGAAGAATGAAAGGGGAGAAATTGGAGGGGGAGATGAACCATGAGAGACTATGGACTCAGAAAAACAAACTGAGGGTTCTAGAGGGGAGGGGGGTGGGGGGATGGGTTGGCCTGGTGGTGGGTATTGAGGGCACATTCTGCATGGAGCACTGGGTGTTATGTGCAAACAATGAATCATGGAACACTACATCAAAAACTAATGATGTAATGTATGGTGATTAACATAACATAAAAAAAAAAAAAGAGGTGCCATAATCAAATGAGTACCTCGTACTTCCTCCGGATTGCTGACTGACTTCCGTTTATGATTCAAAGCAGTGGACTGAAGAAGGGGTCACCAGCTGGTTTGATTTTGGGGGTCTGACTCCTTGATCAGTCTCAATGTGGAATGAGCGAATTCATAACAGACCAATCACTCAGTAATTGGTAAAATAATTCTTAAATACAGTGGTTTCCTCCCTTGCCTATCAAGATAGCCCCAGGTCAGAACACAGAATCAGTGATTTATTGATCAGTTAACTTGATCAGTGCAGATAACTAAATTGGATCAACATCCCTCAAAGCAATGTCTCTTTGGGTGGAAACATAAAATGTAGATATTACCTAAGTTTAAATAAAGTTAAAAATTTGACTCCAAACAGTTTCAGAGAGGGGTGCCTGGGTGGCTCAGTTGCTTAGGTATCTGACTCTTGATTTCAGCTCAGGTCATGTTCTCAGGGTTGTGAGATTGAGCCCTGCCTCAGGCTCAATGCTCAGCATGGATCCGCTGGGGATTCTGTCCTTCTGTCCCTCCACACACGGACCCCCTCCCCAATCTCACGCTCTCTCTCCCTCCAAAAAAAAAAAAAAAAAAATCAGAGAAATGTTAATTGTCACAAATATATTCATTTGCTTTAAAAAAGAGAATAGTACTAGATATTACTAAATGGTTATAAATTCAGGAAAAACTCAATGTAGACTAATTTGGGTGAAGGGCATAATGAAATGGTAAAAAAAAAGTTGAAAAAGTAGAACATTTTTGAAGAAGTCCTGTTAGTTGGTAACTATTAGCTACTAGATATTCTTAGGTAATTTGTTAAAATATATAAGAATTATTTTATTTTATTTTATTTTTTAATTTTATTATGTTATGTTAGTCACCATACAATACATCATTGGTTTTTGATGTGGTGATCCACGATCCATTGTTTTCGTATAACACCCAGTGCTCCATGCAGTACGTGCCCTCCTTAATACCCATCACTGGGCTAAGAATTATTTTAAATGATATCATTGCTTATATTTTATTTTATTTTTAAATTGTTTTTAAAGATTTTATTTATTTATTTGACAGAGAGAGACATAGCAAGAGAGGTAACACAAGCAGGGGGAGTGGGAGAGGGAGAAGCAGGCTTCCCGCTGAGCAGGGAGCCCGATGCGGGGCTGGATCCCAGGACCCTGGGATCATGACCTGAGCCAAAGGCAGATGCTTAGGGACTGAGCCACCCAGGGGCCCCCACTGTTTATATTTTAATGAGTGCCCTTAAAGTGCTTAAGTATGCCTGAAAAAATTGGTTCCATTGGTATTCTAAATCTCAAGGCTTCAATCTTTGAGATTGTAACATTCAATCTTTGAGATTGCAATCTTTGCAACACTCATTTGCATTATCTTTGAAGAACAAATTTGGACCAAACAAAAGTATAATTCAGCTTATACCTGAATTATTACAAATTCCTTATTAATGTAGTCCAAATTAATAAGAATTTATTGCATCTAAAAAATGGAAATTTATGCAAAATACAACTACTCAGTGTTTAGATCTTTAGAAAACTAGCTTGAAGAGAATGTCTTTCAGATATTCAAAGTTTGTATTTTTTATCTAGGTCTGCACACTCAGTAATTCTACTCTGGCATTTTACAAATACAGATATTCATCATTTTCTCAGCATTTACAGATGTTAATGAATACCCCTTTCTATGACCATCTGTGTAAATGTATAAATTAAACCATAAAAAGAGGTTGTTGGTATTTTTAGTTTAAAAGTGCATATAGGGGGCGCCTGGGTGGCTCAGTCGGTTAAGCGACTGCCTTCGGCTCAGGTCATGATCCTGGAGTCCCTGGATCGAGTCCCGCATCGGGCTCCCTGCTCGGCGAGGAGCCTGCTTCTCCCTCTAACCCTCCCCCCTCTCATGTACTCTCTCTCTCTCATTCTCGCTCTCTCAAATAAATAAATAAATCTTTAAAAAAAAATTAAAAAATAAAAGTGCATATAGGGCATTTTGTTGCCTTAAACAATTTACATTACAAAGCTATAACAACCAGCCCAATTAGTGAAACTATCCTTTCCATTCCTCATGAATGGTATAAGAAAAGCCAATAAAAAATCATGACATAAACAAATAAATCAACGCATAAAAGAATTCCATAGGTGTCTCTCAAATAATACAGAGTGATATTTCTTTCCAGAGCAAAAACCAGGTAATCACCCAAGCTCACAGGTCAGAGATATGGAAAGCTACATATCAGAGGACACTCAGTGGGCAGGATCAAAGATAAAAAGAAAACTGCTTGCTGATTTTAAGTCCGCACTACACATTTTGTATGTTGAATGTAACATGCATTTAAGGCAGAATTATAATTCCTATAAATTGAATAACAAATGTCAATAGTGTACTGAAAGTGAAGCTGCCTACCTCAGGTCCAGGAAATAAGGGGTTGTCCTGTCTGTAAATAATTTAAAAGTAATAATAAAATTTTCAGACTAAGTGGCCAATACAGTGAAGATGTAGGTGTCAAGAGTGGCCGTCATCAAGTGCAGACCTCCTCCTTCTGACTAAATACCAATACGTGCTGGCAATTCCAGATATGGTTATAAAATAATCTTCCTGAAAATCAAAGTTGTTCATCTACATTCAAAACAATTGCTGTGGTTATGGCTGAATTTTAATAATATATATGCAAACAAAATCAGCACATTTTTGTCACTTCTCTTTTAATTAACTACATGGAAGTTAATGTAGAGAACCTGCAGTTATAGAATTGAACTTCCAGCGCACAATGACTCTGCTAACCTGTTATTTTGTAAGTAAGTTCCTACTGGTTAAAAATCATTTAAGTTCATGCATTGCAGATGTAGTTCAAGTTTGTAAACCCCGTGCAGTTTATATCCTGGCATTTCAACAGTTGATCTGAATTAATGATGCTGGCAAAGTGATTGTAAAGACAAAGAAATTGAACTTGACATACTTCAGTTCTCTCATTTTACATGATTGCTTAGAATTTTTATTTGTGTTTAAAATTTAGGAGTGAGAGTATCTACTGTGAGTGCATTATTCTTGCTTGGTAAATATGAATTTTAGCTTATACATGACATATTATACTGATTTTATAAGTTAATGTCTTTAAAATTGAAATTTATGCTTCCTTTAAAAGTTATGTGCTTTAAAACTAAGCAATGAAGAGGAACATAAACTATCAGTGGCACAATTTACTACATATGCAAATTGCATATTTTGTGTAATTTTGATTTTTATTATAATTCACTTATTTGTTATTATAATATTATTCATTACTGTGACAGAATAATATGCAGGTTTAAGTTTTTTCTCATTTAAAAATACATTAATATAAGTAAAAAGAATCAATCCTTTCCTTTTTCCTTTTTTGTACTGTAATATTAAGTGGTCTAGTAATATATTAAAACTTTAAAAAGTCTCTGAGTTTTTTTCTGGCTTTTGTTTATTTTTTTATTATTATTTTTAAAGATTGTATTTATTTATTTGAAGGAGAGAGAGAGTGAAAAAGAGAGAGCAGGAGGGGACAGGCAGAGGGAGAGGGAGAAGCAGGTTCCCCGCTGAGCAGGGAGCCCAATGTGGGGCTCAATCCTGGGACCCCTGGATCATGACCTGAGCCGAAGGTAGATGCTTAACCGACTGAGCCACCCAGGCATCCCTGGCTTTTATTACTATTTATGTAAATTCATATTTTTTCTGAAAGTGACTGTTCTATAGAGGGGATATTAAAATTACCTGCTTCCGGTGTCAGATGTGTTAGATATACCACTGATAAAGTAATACGGTTTTATTTATAAGAGCTAAAATACACTTCTATCTGAAGGAAACACAAATTAGTAAGAGTCAAATCAGATTCTCTGCTCCCCAAAGTCATAACCTTAACAGAGTGACTTATTCTTGGGAGTTCCTGTTCATCAGAATTGTTCTCTGAGTAGTGAATACAACATTTGCTCTCCACGTGCCCTAGAAGACAGAACTGAAGAGAGAAAAAAAGACCAAGGTTTCGTTTCTTTTTCTTTTCCTTTCCTTTCCTTTCCTTTCCTTTCCTTTCCCTTTCCCTTTCCCTTTCCCTTTCCTGTCCTTTCTGTTCCTTTTCCTTTCCCTCTTCTTTCCTTCCTTCCTATTCTTTCTTCTTTCTTTCAAGACTTAGGTAAGATGAAATACTAGCCACTAAAAATCATTAAATCCTGGAACATTTTGCCAAAGGAAGCTGTGGAACATTCACTCTGTGAGAATGAAAGAGACAATCACTTTAATCATCATCTTAAATAATCGTGGTTTCAGCTATGCAGATAGGCAAAATTTTGCATAATTTTGGAGTGTTCATGGACCCCCTGTGGCCTATACATAGATTGCATCCTTAAGAAGTCCAATCTGTTTTAGCTCTAGTATTTTATAATTCTTCAAGTCTCTCTCTCTCTCTCATCCTGACCATTTCTCAAGCTTTTCTTGTCTTCTTTTTGTAAAGATTTTATTTATTTATTTGAGAGAGAGAGAGAGCGCCAGCGAGTGAGCACACAAGCAGGGGGAGAGGCAGAGGGAGAAACAGACTCCCCACTGAGCAGGAAGCCTGACCTGGGGGGGTCCCCTCTATGTGGAGTTCGTTCCCAGGACACTGAAATCACGACCTGAGCCGAAGGCAGACGCATAGCCATCTGAGCCACCCAGGTGCCCCTCTCTCAAGCTTTCCATAGTTTCATGAACCTAATTTCAGAATCACGAACCTCTGTGCAAATACAGAGATAATATAGGTGGAGAGTATCTACTATAGAGCCTGGAAGAAAAACAGGCATCCATCAAATGCTAACTTTCTGAGTGCGGTTATTCCAGCCCATGTGCTGGAATCCTTTTCTAGATTTATATTACCCTACAGTTAACATTATACAGTTTAGTGGTGTTTCTAAGTGTATTTGTTTCCCTAGTAAGATAATTGGGTCTATGAGGATGGGGAAACTGTCTTCTATTTCTGGAATCCTCCTTTCTGGGCAGGAACTATTTTGACACTCTTCTGTCTCTGATTAAGTTCACCGCTTCTTTATTCTCCTTGAAGAAGTCACATTAACAAGCAACACTATTTTTTCCAACAAAGATCCCTACCTTGAAATTTTAGAAATTGGCTAAAGCAATGCTTCCTCATATGCTATTATCCCCTGCCCTCAACATGAGCCATGTATCATAAAATT
The DNA here is from genome assembly GCF_011800145.1 of Mirounga leonina. NCBI lineage: Eukaryota > Metazoa > Chordata > Mammalia > Carnivora > Phocidae > Mirounga > Mirounga leonina. The sequence continues at coordinate 52,442,547 of NW_023270377.1, read as the reverse complement.
CCAGTCAGGTTTTCCCCCCAAAACTGATCTTTATGCTGACCCACCATATCTAAAGTTCTTTGGCCTCTAGAGCAAATGATATCACATGTTATTCAAATTCCTGCTTGAGAGATGAAAGTAGCTAGAAGTTACCTCTTTTGTAGGATGTTCTGAACTGTATTAAATCAGCCACTTGCTTGAAAGCAATGGAGTAGACAAATTTACTTTTTGTTGCATCCAGCTTTTTTGTTTTGTTTTTGTCTTACATTAGTGATACCTTTTTCTTGTTGTAAAGGTTGTGAAATTTATAGCCTATTGCCTACACAGGCATACAGAATATAAGACAAGCTATGGGGAACCAAACATGTCCTACATAAAGCCTGAATATAAACTTTAAACCAGCAGCTAGTTATTTAGGAAACTTACAGGTGTTCAGCCTCAAAATTCTACCTGATTTCTAATTATATGTTAAATAAATTTTTAACTGAAGAATACCAAACCACAAAAATTGAGGGAAACACAATCTTACTGTTAAGGATTCCACAACCAATCTAAACTAAAGAAAAATCCATACCTAGCAAAGAAGGAAAATACTCAAGCCTTCAACAATCTTCCTCAACCCCCAAGTGGCAAGAGAACTCTTAGATGACAAAAATCACCAACAAAATGACTCGAAAATGCCTTCAGGATTCTTTTACTTTTGCCTACAAGAATTACTAACACAGGGATTTTACACAGGAAAAAAGAAGTCCCACAGTGTTTTTTAAAGGTGTTATTAATACTTGGTCACCAGGGGAGCCTGGGTGGTTGAGTTGCGTGAGTGTCCAACTCTTGGTTTCAGCTCAGGTCATGAACTCAGGTCCTGGGATCAAGCCCCTTGTCAGGTTCTGTGCTCACCCCAGAGTCTGTCTGGGTCTCTCTCCCTCTCCCTCTGCCCACCCCGCCTCCCCGTGGGCTCTCTCTCTCTCCTCCCACTCTTAAATAAATAAATAAGTAAGTAAGTAAGTAAATAAATAAATAAATAAATAAAATCTTTAAAATGTATAAAGTTCTTTAAAAAAATTTGCTCAGCAAACCTGTATTTAATGGAAATGTACCAAAGCTTGTAGTACTGATAGTGAATTGTAGATATGGAATGGTTTCTGTTAAGAATGTATTCTGATATGTGGGGGTGGTTTTTGGTACTTTCCTTGTAACATTCATACTTGCTATTATTCTTCACAGCATCATATTGGCTGATCATCCTAACTTTGAATATTATTGAACACGTATGAATACCTGAAGTAGCATGTCATGTGAGGCATTATGAATTTTAAGAAAAGTCAGAAAAATATTGAATTACTTGTGTTGCATAATTTCCTCATTAGTTAAATATAAGATCTGATGAGTCTTAAGTCATAATGCTCACTTAAAATGTTTATTTATTTATTTATTTATTTATTTATTTATTTATTTATTTATTTATTT